>NC_135786.1:10028214-10351428 GCF_051106095.1 Pogona vitticeps | reverse complement strand
TGCACTAAGTTCATCCCCCCCACAACTGCACATAAACAGACACCCCCCTCTCCCGTGATATATCCAAGTGGGGGAGGAAGAAAGAGAGAGATAGACCTGTAATAAAATATAAATCCTAAACTGCAATAAAATGTTTATCGCTTTAGGGGTTATGAGTGTTCAGCTTTTATGGCTATGAAAATCAATTTACTGAGCTGAGGTTTACTGCACAATCAAGAAGTTAAAATCTGAGTGCGTTCTTCTGTACCACGTTCTATTTATTTCTCAGTCAATACCCAGTACAATAACAGGAAACCAGACGTGCTGGCTTGGAGCAGATGCCATTTCTGAGTGGCATCTTGCTAGACAGCCATCTTGTTAAATGTTTGTTATGAGCTGCAAAATAAGTCCCAGGGAATCTCTCTCTGCTTCTCTTTACAGGGGCCTTACCTTAAAGTCTGCATTAGAGATAATCGTTCACTTTTCTGCCTAGTGGTGGCAGATTAGTGCACTAGACCTCCTTCTAAACTGCTGGATAGCTCAGTGGTTTAATTCTCTGAGGCTGGGAGTTCGATTCCATGATCCAGAGTCCCTTCCAGCTCTGCAGTTCTAAGATGATGATGATGATGCTACCCATTATATTACTGTGTCACCATCTGTGGTGCAGAAGATGGCACAGTGGTGGACGATAGTTCCAGAGCATCCTAGTTAACAAGTCTGAATGAAACAAGATGTTGGGCACCTTTCAAATCGGGCCTTTCTTTTATTTTATTTTGATCCCACCTAACTAGAAGCAGAGCCACCCCTCGGGGGGGGGGGAGGCTAACAGAGAAACATCCAAACGACATAATAATAACAATCAAAGGGACAAAAAAAATTTCAGAAAATTCAGAAAAGAGAACACAGTAAACATGATCCCTAAATGTACAGTAGCAATAAGCACAATCAAATTACAGCAAAAATAGTAGGCGGAGGGCAGAGAAAGAGATATGAATTCATAATAGAACTAGTCAGAAAACCAAATCCAAAATTAATCCAAATTAATTAAAATTACTTAATCTGGGGCAAGGCTAAGAAAAGGCTTGCGAAAACAGCCGGTCGTCAGTTGTCTACCAAAACCAAGGACGGATGGGGGGGGGGCAGTTACACATCTGATGGGAGAGAATCTCAACCAGTAACACAACTAGCACATAGAAGGCCTGGTGCTGCCTCGTTTAGTTTAATTGGCACAGGTAGATACACAAACCTGGGGGGGGGGAGGGATGTATGTGGCAACTCTCTTCTGCACATGCTCATGAACACCTTGTAAAAAATAAAAGAAAAATGGGGGCCGGCGTGGGGCATCATGTGACATTGTCCCTAGCCCCCCACATGCCCATGGTGACAGTGTGCACACCCACCCACACTGGAGTAGAACAAGGAGAAAGTGCTGCAATGGGGTTGTGCTTTTAAAGGGGGGGATCATGTCTGTTTGCAGCTAACCTGGACGATGACCCTTTCCTCCGTTTATTGCAAGGGGGTCCTTTTAGCTCTTGAGAATGTACCACTGAAGGCCTTTCGTGGATGGAGCCATTGGTATCAGTTGATCCAGATTCCTCTCAGCCCACTTTTCCAGAGTCTCACTGACAGCTTCTGGGATTTACATGGCATTTGAGGAGTTTCTGTTTAGACTCCATGAAAACTTAGAAATGTACACGATCACACCACCCTCTTGACTCCCCAACAGGTGAACAGTGCTTGAAAGCCTTCACAATTAATTAATTAATTAAAACTCTTTCCCAGTCCAAGAAATGAAACTTAAGGAGTTCAGAGAATAAGTAGCACAGGGGAGCTGTGTTTCAGGGGCCCTTTCTTGCCAGGGTGATGCTATGACTATCCTTACTGGCTCTCCTCAGGTTTTGCTGGCTAGTGTCAGGCTCCCAGATTTATGGAGGCACCTCTGAGTAAAGTGATAAAGTAAACAGCCAACCCTCTATGAGTGAGTGACAGAGCCCATGGCTATAATTCTGCCTAATTAACGTCGCTGGAAGCTATTCCAGTGCCATTACCCTGCCCTTTTAACTTCCCCGGGTAAAGCCAAGGGGAATGTGAAGGATGTACTTGTGTATAATTAGAAAGACTCTTAAGAAATGTTGTCTGTATTTGAACATAATGTTTTGGCAGCCCTCAAGCATGACTCCCTCTATAGGGCAAACTTCAATGCAGAGAGATTCAGGGAAAATAGTGTGCCTTTCTAAGTAAGGATAATAGATAAAGACAATACTTCTTTTCTTTTGTTTTTCCTTTTCCTTGGAAAAATCATTTGGCACCCACCTTATGCCTGTGATGGATGCCAAAGGATTAGGACTGTTGCTGAAGTCCAAGGAAGCCAGAATCTGGTGACAACTGATGTCTGATCCTGCATATTTAGGCAGTGCAGGTAGGTGTTCATTGTGACGGGTGCTATATCCACTCAGTGTCCCCCAAAGTGTGTTAGAGGGGTCTAAAAATTCAGACTGCTGTACAAATTCATTATATAAAGGAGAAGAGCAGGTCTTTTGTAAAATTAATGATGACCCTTAATAGCATATTCAAGACCAAATCATCTTCACACAAAAGGAATAGCTTGCAACAATGCAAATATATATAGATGGATGCATGTTCAGGAATAATTCCTATCATGTAAGAAGAAATCTGTCTGAAAATTGTGATCTTAGCCTCATTGTTGTTTAATCATTAAGTCGTGTCCAACTCTTCGTGACCCCATGGACCAGAGCACGCCAGGCCCTCCTTTCTTCCACTGCCTCCCAGAGTTTGGTCAAATTCATGTTGGTTGCTTTGATGACACTGTCCAACCATCTCATCCTCTGTCGTCCCCTTCTCCTCCTGCCTTCACACTTTCCTAACATCAGGGTCTTTTCCAGGGAGTCTTCTCTTCTCATGAGATGGCCAAAGTATTGGAGCCTAAGCTTTAGGATCTGTCCTTCCAGTGATTGATTGCCTTTAAAATGGATAGATTTGTTCTCTTTGCAGTCCAGGGGATTCTCATACTTAGCCTCATACTGTTGCTCAACTTCAAGGATCTGCTTGACCCTTTTTAAGGAGCTTTCCTTTTAATATGGACTTGGACTAGTTTGCTCTTCAAACAGAGGACTGATTTCTAATAGTCCCTCAAAAAGAGAACTCTCCTCATAAAGTAGGATATGGCTTCCCTTAATGAGGTGAGTGCACATAATCTAGATTGCTCCCATTATTCCAGACATCCAGCAAAATGACCTAATAGACCCAGAAGAACAGTATCAGGGTTCCGAGACATCAGTTGACCTTGTCATGTTTAATTGCGCCATGCTCCTTGAAACACAGTCGGATGCTGCCCAATTTTGTAAGGTTTGCATTTTTCAAAGAGCAGACTATCCCAGGGGTAGGTTAGGTGTGCGTGTGTGTTGGGTGGCTGCTTGCATTACGTTATAAAAATGCAGCTGCAATCTTGCTTTTGACTCCTTGCCTTCTGAACACATGTGATGACGTTGCAATTCTAGCTGCAGAGACTTGTCCCCCGCCCCCACCCCTTGTGTTTGCCGCCAGGCCATAAAGGCACACCTTAAATGCAAGTCAGAGATAATTCATATATGCAAATAGCCTATTGTGGTATTGCTGTCCTCAAGAGCTATGGCTACCTCGAGAGTCAGAAAGTTTTTGTTTCAAAGCTCACGTCAGGAGGAACTGACACAGTGACCTCCTCCAACCTGCTTCTCTTCAGATGTTTTGCAATGCCACAACCATCATCCATAGTCAGCACAAAGACTGGCTGGAGGTGATGGAGTATGCAGCCGGAGACCTTGTGGGTAAGGCACTAAGTGGGGGGAAAGTCGCCTCCCTGTGTGGTCAGAGTGCTGGACTAGAACTCAGGAAACCTGGGTTCAAACTCAGCCATGAAACTGGGTGATCCCCGGGCCAAGAACATTTTCTCAGACGGACCTACCTCGTAGTGGTGTTGTGAGGTTAAAATGGGCAACACAGCCATTTATTAAAGGAAAACAACAACAACAACAACAACAACAACAACAACAACAACAACAACAACAACAACAACAACAACAACAACAACAACAACAACAGAATAAAGATATCACATAGAAAGAAATAAAATAGCCAAATTCTTTTGCATTCCTACTTTGGTGTAGAGGGAATTACATAACCATTATCATCATCATCATCAGCAGCAGCAGCAGCAGTAGATTGCTTCTCATTAAAGATGCTCTGTTTCCATTTCGGGTGGAGCTTGTTTTCTGTAAGTTCAGAGAGCAGACCCAGAAGTGATGGATTCGAATTACAAAAAAAAATGAGACTTTGCCGAAACCACAGGCGGAACATTTTGAGAAAAAAGAGCTGCTTAACAACAGAATGGCCCTACCTCAGAAGGTGCTTGGACCCTTCTTCACTTCAGAGGCTGTGAATCAGAGGTTAAGTGGGCCCTTGTTGGGGATGGTTGAGCTGCATGCAGATTTCTTATTTTGGCCAGGGATGGACCTGATGACCCCTTGGGACCCCTTCCAGCTCTTCATTCGATGACTAAATAATCTGCGATAGAATAAAACTGCCATACCTTATAGAGTTTGCCAAGGCCTTCAACACTCTAAAGCTCTCTATAAATACTAGTGTTCATTTCTTCCTCTTTCTTAGAACATTCGGGGCCACCGAATCCATTTAACGTCTCTCTGTTTCATGGGCTTATTCGCCCTTTCCAGATCGTGCTGCTAATGAAGACGGGGGGAGGGGCAGTGGTGTGGGAGGACGTCCAGTGCCTTTGAAAAGGCAGAGGCAGTTTTAAAATCAGTCCTGTAGAGGTAAGCAGTTCTGTAGATGGAAGCAGTCATTATACCGAAACAAGAGATGGCACTTATCCCAGACTATTAGCTGCTTCTGAATAAAATGTACTAGAGGCTTCCTTGATCCATTGGAATGTATACGACTGTTAATGGAGACTGTAAATGGCTTACAGTCTGGATAACCTGATCCCTGTTTCCCTTGAGTCCTTTCTTTTTTTGAGGAAAATAAGACAGAAGGAGGAAGCTGGGACAGCAGACATCCTGAGACGGTCAGAAAAGCAATCAGACTTGGGGGGGGGGGGAAGATGGCACAGGGAAGTTACTTTTTCAACTACAGATTCCCCCATCCAGCTTGATCACTGGGAATTGTAGGCTAAAGAGTAAACTTTCCCGATGATTATATTGGTTTAAATTGATTTTTATGTTTTGATTATTACATTTCCTTTGTTGTTGATAAGTGCTATCAAATCGCCCTTGACTTGCGGCAACCCAAGTCAAGGAATAGTCTCCAAAAAGTCCTGTCCTCAACACCCTGGCTCAGCTCTTGCAAACTGTAGTCTGTAGCTTCCTTTAGGAAATCAGTCCATCTTATATTTGGTTTTCCTCTTTTCGTGGCACCTTCCACTTTTCGCAGCATTATTGTCTTTTTCCAGAGAATCCTGCCTTCTCATGATGTGCCCAAAACAAGACAGTCTCAATTTCAAAATGTTTGCCTCCATAGATAGTTCAGGCTTGATTTGCTCTAGAACCCACTTGTTCATCTTTCTGGCAGTCCAGGGTATTCACAAAGCTCTCTTCCAGCACCACATTTCAACTCACTCATTCCCCCCCCCACCCCATCATCTTTCTTCATTACCCAGTTTTCACACCCATACATCGTGACTGGAACTACAAGACTGCAGACAGTCTTGGTCTTGGTCTCCACTCCAGTGACACATCTTGATCTTTTCTAGTTCCTTCATTGCTGCCTTTCCAAGTTTTGGTCTTCTTCTGATTTCTTGGTGTCCATTTGGATTGATGGTTGAACCAGGGTCTACAAAACCTCTTGACTATTTCAGTTTCTTCCTTGTACATGTTAAAGTTGCGTAGTTCTTCTGTGGTCATTATTTTGGTCTTCTTAATGTTCAACTGCTTTCCTGCTTTGGCACTTTCTTCTTTCACTTTCCTTCATTTCAAATCATTTCTGCTTTCTGCCAGTAAGAATCTGCATATCTTAAATTATCAATGTTTCTTCCACCAATTTTCACTTCTCCTTCATCGGAATCTAGTCTGGCTTTCTGTAGGATACATTCTACATACAGACTGAATACTGTAGCTAAGGGGATAAAATACACTCTTGTCTTCCTTTACTTATTTTTTATTGTTTCATGAAGGTTGTGAACCACTTGGAGCACTACCTCATACTAGAAAAGCAAATATAAATATACTGAATGATGATGATTGCATGAGATAAGCAAGAAGATACTGTATTACATTTAGCATATAAGGTGGTTGTTAGATTATATGGTATTTTTTAAAAAACTTGAAATATTTTAAAATACAGAACAAGGACTGGGCATGAAGCTCACCACACACAGACTAAACATAGGGGACATATATTTGTGGGATACTCAGTATGGTGAAGTTGATTGAGTGATGGACTAGGACTCAAGAGGCCCGGGTTCGAATTCCTTCTCAGCCATGGAAGCTCACAGGGTGTGTGGAACTAGCAAAACCACTCCTTAAACACCTCACATACTTTGAAAGCTTTATGAGGGCTGTTATAAGTCGGTTCTGACTTGACATAACAGAACACAACTACAAGACATATTTGTACTGTGTTTCAAGAGCTGGATCTTTGATCCACTGAAATAAATGTGTTAGTCTTTAAAGTCCTGCAAAATTTGGCTTTGCTCCCCTTTTTTTGTGCCAGTAGGTTGAGATAAACTTACATGGCTGCTGTTTATTTGGGAATTGTAACAAAAACTGATGCCTCGAGAGCAATTTAGAGGTAGCTAAGTTGGGCACAGGGAACTAAACCAACAACACAAATAAATTTAATCCATATTGTTGTTAATGTGTGGTCAAGTTGCTTCTGACTTATGGCTGGCCTCGCATGGTTTTGGAGGGATGTGAGATGTTGAAGGAGTGGTTCACCATGGCTACCACCTCTTGAGTTTCTATAGCTGAACAGAGATTTGAGCTTGAGTCTCCTGAGACCTAGTCCAATACTTTATCCACCAAACCACATGCTGGTCCTTAACTATGCTAAAGTAAGTCACCAGTAGAGTAGGCCGATTTGAGTCAATGGAATCTGCAGAGGGACATGGTGGCGCTGCAGGCTAAACCGCAGAAGCCTGTGCTGCAGGGTCAGAAGACCAGCAGTTGTAAGATCGAATCCACGCGACGGAGTGAGCGCCCGTCACTTGTCCCAGCTCCCGCCAACCTAGCGGTTCGAAAGCATGTAAATGCAAGCAGATAAATAGGGACCACCTCAGTGGGAAGGTAACAAGTTGCACTGGCCATGTGACCACGGAAAGATTGTCTTCGGACAAACGCTGGCTCTATGGCTTGGAAACGGGGATGAGCACCACCCCCTAGAGTCGAACACGACTGGACAAAAATTGTCAAGGGGAACCTTTACCTTTACCTTTTTAATCTGCAGAGGAGCTGACTCAACAACTCCTCACTAGAGATGGGCATGAACCACATTTGCCACGTGTTCCCTCCCCCATGGCTGGCTCACCAACAGGCACACACTGCTTGTTTCACATGATCATCCAGTCCTAGCAGGGGTGTGTGCTTGTCTCTTCTGCCTCCTCTGGCAACCGCCCACTCAGACGAGGAGGCAGGGCAGGGATTCCTGCAGCACTTCCTTTGAGTGGGTGGCTATCAGAAGAGGTGGGGGAGGGAAGCACTTGCTCCTGCTGCAGCTGGACAATCACATCCAGAGGAGGAGACCAGCAGCAAGCACTGGCTGGGGTGGGTGGGGGAAAGGAACTAGCAGCATGCGTAGTGCTGTGCCAACACTTTATTTATTTATTTGATTTATACCCCGTCCATCTGGCCTAAAAAAACACTTTAGATAAACTGACACGAACCTACAAACCAAGGGTCGTGCCCATCTCTAGTATCCACTAATTAAATGGGCCTACTGTATCCTTGTGTGATTTGCTATGCTTACCAAAGACTTCTGGCCAATATATTATCTTGTTCAAAACTTTACAACAACCGTGTGAGGGAGGTCAGTATTGTTATCCCGAAATTGCTGATTGGAGGTGCAGAGAAAGATAAAATGTGAGATCTCCACTTGGGAGATGGGAGTTCAGTAGATTAATGATGCTTTCCATTACCTGAAAGGCAAGTTTAGCCACAGTGGCAGCTACTGTGTCTTCTTTACTAGGCGATAATATTGCTGTGCCTTTATGATTATAAATCACCTTGTGTTCCTGTTAAGTAATGAAGTCAAACCTTTGGGGAAGATGGCTTTGGGTTTTAAAAATCTTCCTAAAAATCACAAGCTATTAAAATATACATATTTTAAGAGCCTTAATATAGTTGCTTTACTATTGTGAGCTGAGTGCCTAGACTTTATTGCCCAATAGATAGAATAAAATATGTCTTACCTTGAGTTTGGAACTAATCGATCACAGACCATTCAGATTCCACCACCACCACCCCGGTTGAGAGTGTTGCAGACGTCTCTTCCTGTACTACACTTTGGTGGCATGTCTTTCTTTTGAGCTAGCAAGGTGACATGAAGGTGAGGCATTCCTTTGAAGCTCTATATTCTCACCCTGATATACAGCATCCCTTTAATTAGCAGCTTGGTTTGATTTCTGCCAAGTTTCTATAAGTTCAGTGAGTTTCCCTACTAAGGACATGTAGGCAGCCTACACGTAAGAGCGGGGAGAAAATTCCTTAGGCATGCATTTCTAGCTGGATGTTGTTGTTGTTGTTTAGTCATCAAGTTGTGTCCGACTCCTCGTGACCCCACGGACCAGAGCACACCAGGCCTTCCTGTCTTCCACTGCCTCCCAGAGTTTGGTCATATTCATCTTGGTAGCCTCAATGACACTGTCCGACCATCTCGTCCTCTGTCGTCCCCTTCTCCTCTTGCCTTCACACTTTCCCAACATCAGGGTCTTTTCCAGGGAGTCCTCTCTTCCCATGAGATGGCCAAAGGATTGGAGCCTCAGCTTCAGGATCTGTCCTTCCAGTGAGCACTCAGGGTTAATTTCCTTCAGAACAGATAGGTTTGTTCTCCTTGCAGTCCGGGGGACTCTCGAGAGTCTCCTCCAGCACCACAATTCAAAAGCATCAATTCTTTGGTGGTCAGCCCTCTTTATGGTCCAGCTCTCACTTCCATACATCGCTACTGGAGAAATCATAGCTTTGACTATGCAGACCTTTGTCTGCATATTTACTCTTACCCTGACCTATTTCTTGAGGTTTCTGTGATAAAAGTCAGAAGTAGAAGAGCCACATATGTATTGGTGAACTCATTAGGGGAAGGACAGGATATATATAAGAGGTGAAGGTCAATAAATAAGCAGTTCAAGAAGCTAAACTATTTGTACTGAATAAACATTATTAACAACCATTTGTTGTTAAATTGATTACACCTTATAATGACTCTTTTCAGGGGTTTCCAGAATACTCAGAAGTGGTTATTAGATATAACCGGAGTGCCACTCTCTTCCCACTTGGCTGACCATTCAGCAGCCATGCGGGGAGACTTGTCCTCCCACCCCCTGCCTGGACTGCAGACAGCATTGCTCTGGGTGACATTGGAAGGATGAGCTGAACCGTTGCCTTGGCAGGAAGCATGAGTGGACGGACTGGACCCTCATTAGGGCCAGTTGCAATGGGGATATTCATATTTGTGTATGAATACGATTATCTCCACCTGTAGTGGTTACCATTCCCTTCTTCGGGAGGCACCCTGGAACTGTGTAGCTTGGTCAAGAATACATAGGTCTGGCTCTTGTCCTAGGAAGTACAGTGGGGAACTGAATCCCCAACTTCTGAGTGTGCTCAGCCAGATACTCATCTCATTGAGCTACCCAACTAGCTATTTGTACTTGACCATCCAAAACTTACATAGTGATAATAATCATGTGGCATCAAGTCATTTCTGACTTATGTCAAACCTTTTGAGGGTTTTCCAGGTACAGTAGAAATGGTTTACCATTCCTTTCTTCTGGGGGCTTCCTGAGGAATCAAATTCCAGACCCAGCTTCTACCTAAACCACTGAGCTACCCAGCTAGAGTCCCCTGGACTCCAAACCTATCCATTTTGAAGGAAATCAACCCTGAATGCTTGCTGGAAGGACAGATCCTGAAGCTGAGGCTCCAGTACTTTGGCCTCAGTGGAAGACAGGAGGGCCTGGTGTGCTCTGGTCCATGGGGTCACGAGGAGTCGGACACAACTTGACGACTAAACAAAAACAACAACATCCAGCTAGAAATGCATGCCTGAGTTTCATAGCTTGGTGGGATTTGAACCACCCTAAAGTTTCAGAGCATTTTCTGTGGTTACTGATGCCAAAGCATGATGCTTGCTGCTGCCTTCTATGTAGTGCAGCTTGACCTCCCTAGGGAGATTTGCTTGGCATACTCATTACTATAAGGATACACAATTGTGGTTTTTAGATGATGACATTGCTTCTTTGGGAATTCTTGGCTTTGAAGTCCAAACGTCATGAATCTGCACACCTCTACTAGTTCCATACATTTGGGTGCCAAGTTCCTCCTTCCAGCAAGCATTTAATCTTTCATGGGCTGTTTTCATTATCGGTTGTATTGTTGGGCTTGTAATATCTTAATAGTTCAGTATTGATAATGATATTGAAATCAGCTGTACTACTGTTTGAGTTGTTAATTTTGATTGATTGGCTAAGGTTTCTACGGTAATAAACTTTCCCCCAGGCTTTTACCAATTAAAAGGAGATACATTTAATAAATAAATTAAACAAATAAGATTGGCAGCTGTTTGTCTAGAAATTTTTGAATATGGGAAAGAATATGATATGCTTCTGTTTTCACTAACTCTTGTTTAATAAAATCTCAACAACATATACCTTTAACAAATACAACAACTGATTAAGCCCAGAGACCCTCAATGTTCCTAACCAGTTTTTTTTCTGCTCAATATTGAAATTGTTCCCTTCTCTTCTGTCCACAAGGCTAGAGTGGAGCTTAACTCTTAATTGGACAATCCACTAGGGATTGATTTTTGGATTTTTTGGACTACAACTCTCATTATTCTCTGTTCTTGGAGTTCTGCCTGAACAATAGTTCCCTAAATATGGCTCACCTGTAAGAAGGCCATCAACTGGAAGTCTTTGAGGCTTAGCTAGGCCTAGTTCCGCCCAAACTTCCTGTTCCTGTTTCAGTCCCAGCTGGGAGCTTTCTTTCTGAACAGGAAGCTAGCTGGAGCTGAAAAAGCTTTCTATTTGAGGCCTTTCTCCTAGGTGAGCCACATTTAGTTGTCTGTCAGGCAGAACTTCCAGAATGGCAAATCATCGGATTTGTAATTCAAGGAATGCAAAAAATGCAATTCCTGCAGTCCAAATTAGGACCTTCAGCATGTGTACTTTCATAGAAAATGGCGGATTACAAGCCTAGGACAGAGACGAAAGCCTTGAACATTCCTAGAAGAGTAATGAAAATGATGTGGATGGAGAGATTTGAAACGTTACCAGTTCTGGGAGTTATTGTTCAGAAGTTATTATAGGTGAAAACAAAATAAAAGTAAAAAGAAGAAAAAAGAAAAAAGAAAGACCAAATCGTGGTGGCACCTTAAAGACTAACTTTTATATATTTTTTAATGCGAGCTTCCATGAACAACCTCCCTTCATCAAATACAAGAGAAGGACATAGTGCAAAAGAAGTAACATTTCCATACTCTTCTTGTGAGGACATATGTCAGACTGCAAAGGTATGCACCTGATTGCACTGGAAAAGAACCCTTCTGTCCAGCCCAAGTCCCAAACTGTAGAAGGCCTATGGCTGGACCCAAAAAAGGTCCAACTTGGACACCGATCAGAGTTGGGTTGGAGTGCACTTCCCCATGCATTGTGTGATCTCTGGGAAAGAGATTGCACAAGAGCATTCCATAAGTGGTCTAAATTGTGATGTATTTCCCTTATGGAATTGCACCCTTAGTTTTTTGGGAAGATCATTTGAAAAAAGAAGGGATTACCTTTAATGGCTGCATGGGGGAGAAAATTTCAATAGGTATAAATTATAGGAGAAGAATTATACAGTAATGGTCTGGTCATCTTTGTTACGGGAGTGTCCTCAGTTTCATGAAACTGTCAAGGAACTGTGTGTGTAATGTACCCATGCACAAACACACAAGGTGAAGGTGTGACTGGCTGTTAGCTGTGTAAAGGACGTCTAGCATGGAGCCATGCGAGTGAGCCCCACCAACAGTGCCTCATTGGTGTCTCAGCTATGAGTAACACTAAGATTCTGCCACCATGACTTCAGGACAAGCTGTTTCTTGCTTTGTCTCCTGCAAAAGCCAACAAAGACGATCAGACTGTAAAGCACGATTTGGTCGTAAAAACCCTGCTTGTGGGTCTGTGAATTAGTCTCTGGTTTACCTTTTGGGGGAGAAAGACTAATATAACATGATATGGCCACTATAAATATTAATGTGGAGTAAAGTGTGTTTGCATATAGTAAATATTAATGAGGCATTAATATTCATACTGTAAGCCATAGTGACCTTTGAGGAATGCTGGTGGTTTTCCGATGGCTTTTTTTTAAAAAAAATGTTCAGTAGTATTAATACATTTTGCTGTCATCTCTGTGCTTTCTTAGCTATTAAAAAGAGGGGATGGGTGACTGGGATTCATTTACATTTTTTGTTTCCAGTAAATGGTAGTAAATTACTGTTGTTCTTCTTTACTTTTTGTAGTCTAGTGAGTTTAGCATTTGACCTGGGATTTTGGAATAAAAAGCTAGAACTTACAAAGCTAAATTCCTTTCAAATAACCATGATAAGCATGTACAAACACAGATACCCGTATAACCACTTTATAACAGTGTTTTGGAAGTTAGCCCACAGACGTTTGCTGGCCAAGAGCATCCAGCCAAGGGCGATACCACATGTTGTCGGGCTTCTGTTTTTGCTTCAAATTTGGCATGCTTGAAAGCGAATTACAAATCTGCTCATTGTACAGTTGCGTGAAATTTCGGGGGGCTAGGAAATGGGGGCTTGTAAGCACCCAGGTGGGAGTTGTTTATTTTAAATTAATTCTGATCATGCTTTGTTTTGGCTCGTTTTGGTGTGTGGGATTGCCTGTGCCAAAGTAAATAGGGCCTGTGGGGTTCTGCAGGGATTGCTGACTTTTAGGTATGGAGCACAAACTGCAGAATATCCTGCATTCGAAACTCTTCCTTTCCTTGCTATCTGTTTCTATTTTAGTGCTGCATAAATCTAGCTACTTCAAAACACAAATACATTATTATTATTATTATTATTATTATTATTATTATTATTATTATTATTATTATTATTATTATTATTATCATCATCATCATCATCATCATCATCATCATCATCATCATTATCATCATCATTATTATCATTATCATCATCATCATCATCATCATCATCATCAACAACAACAACAACAACAACAACAACAACAACAACAACAACAACAACAACAACACACCAGGCACAGTCAATCAAAGTTATAAAAACATTGACTGGTATTATATAACGGATACAAGTTTTCAACAAAAATCTAAGTCACCGCATGCCCAGGGGCTATAGCATCTGACATGGCCCTTGTTGACCCGGGCAATAACCGAGCTGGTATGGATTTCTGTTTATTTCCTCTCATCATAATTGATGGTTGGTGGACACAGTGGGTCTGGCTTCTCAGCTAAGACTTGCTGATGCTGCCTTTGCTGAATAAAAGCTGAGGAGTCCAAAGTCAGCTGCCTCAAGGCAGGCTAGCTCCACCTCAAAAAAAGCACAAGTTATGGTTGAGGTGAATAATTAAGTTCCCAGTACAGAGGGGGAAAAATGAGAAAACAAGGATCCGGAGTGCCGAAGTGCCAATAAATCACACAGCTTACACCCAGATTAAAAGTTGTTCCATGAAGATTCACGCAGGGATAGAGAAACCATGTGACATTAAATCAATTTCTAAAAACCTGAACTGGCTCCCAATTTAATTTATTGTAGTCACGCCCCAGATTGATTAGTCTCAGATTCTTCTTGTCTGCTTAAAATATGGGTACCTTTAGATAAGTAAAGTCAAATGTGCCAGTTCCCACCATGATGGTTTTTCCACAAGGTTTTTTTTTTTGGGGGGGGGGAGAATTTAAGAAATCACAGTTGTGGAAGGAACATGTCCTGCAATTTTCAGTTGGTGGTTGTTTTACTTTTTGGAGCACGATTCCCAGAGTGCCCTGGCTCATCTACTAGGCTAGGGGATTCTGGGAGTAGGAGTCCAAGAAAGGAACTTCCAGCAAGAGTTATATATAGCAGTGGTCCCCAACCTTGGGCCTCCAGATGTTCTTGGACTTCAACTCCCAGAAATCCTGGCCAGCAGCGGTGGTGGTGAAGGCTTCTGGGAGTTGCAGTCCAAGAACATCTGTTGGCCCAAGGTTGGGGACCACCAATATATAGGATCAGAGTGTCATCGAAGCTACGAACACGAGTTTGACCCAGCTCCGGGAGGCAGTAGAAGACAGGAGGGCCTGGTGTGCTCTGGTCCATGGGGTCACGAAGAGTCGGACACGACTTAATGACTAAACAACAACAACAACGAGAGCTATCTTGGGATACTAGGCAAGGCTTAGTTAAATATATCCAGGATCAGAATTTATCCAGTTTGTACCGCCCTGAAATGAATGCAGACTTGTACACAATCTGTGCTCTGAAGTCTGTATTTGTTTGCACTCCCAGTGTCCTTTGAATAAAAGAATGAAGATGCTTGAAAAACATACGGATGTAAAAATACACAAAAATACACTTAAGAGAGCCAAATACAATGCAATTGAAAAATGCACAGAAAAAATGTCTGCACATTTTGAAAAATGGATTTGGGAAGATGCCTGCATTTTTATGTTGGGAATGGGTCAGAACAGCTGCTTAACTGATCTAGATTTGAGTCTGGCTTTGAGGTGAAAACCGGCTCTGGTTTGTGGCTTTGTGAATTTCTAGTCCAAACTTGTTATTATTATTCAACCCACTTCTTAAAGCCTGTTCCACTTACTGTAAATCCGCTGAACTCTGTTTTCAAGAAAACAAATACGTCAAAGGCTCACTCTGAACTTCCTGCACTTTTGGGGCAGCCAGAGGAGTCAAGACAGTTATTTAAATTGAAAGAATGTTGTGTGATGTAAGAGACCTGGGCCATTTTAGGCTCAAACACTGTTCTAGGCATGAGTAATTTTTAGAAGAGTCCGTCTCCAACTTTGTGTGGTCCATCATTTTATATTGGTTTCCCTCAAGCACTGGCCTTTAAATAAACTGTGATAACCACTTCATAAACATTTTCCTAACATGTGGAATGTTTGACATGAATTCCAGCTATTTCAAAATGAATAAACAATTGTCAGTTGGATGTTGGAAAATAAGCAGAAGCTAGGCAATGTTTCCAGAACATCAAAGACACCAGAAACATCTCCTTCAGTAGGACGGAAGAGGAAAATATACTTTTGCATGTCTGCGCAGTGGGGAGTGGATATAATTGTCTAGCTGTGTGCAGGCCTTGGCAGGGGAAGCCTATTGAATGAAAGATATAGAGTGTTAATGCTTTATATCATGGGTGGACAACATGCCAACCAAGGCCACATACACTCCTGGAAGAGGGAGTAGCCCCAGCATCCCTCCAAATTTTTAAATGTTTTGGGCAGAAAAAATTGGCTCAGAAAATCCCTTGTGCTCTCAGCCGGCCTGTACCCTCCCCCACTAGAGATGGGCATGAATTGGTTTTGTCCCAGTTCATAAAGACGGCTGCTCCCCTCCCCTGTCTTCCCTGCCTCCTCAGTCAATCAGCCCCTCACCAGGCCCAGTTTGCTTGATTTCCCCACCTCCTCAGCTAATCTCCCAATCACAAGCAAGAGCCCAGACTTCTCTGTCCCGCCCTTTTGTCTGAGTGGCAGATCAGCCAAGTGGGCGGGGCAGAGAAGCCTGAGCTGCTGCCAGGACTGGAAGATCAGTTGAGGAGGTGCAGGAAGATAGCGCGCTGGGCCTGGTGAGGGGCTGATTCAGACAGAGGAGGTGCGGGAGGGGGAACAGCAGCCCCTATGCTACTGTCTGTATGAACTGGCATCTCTATCCACACCCTAAACTTTAATTCTGCTTTTTAAAAAAATGGCCACTGGCCCCCAAAATGTGCAGACCTGCTTGTTGACATTTGCTGGTGGAAGGGTGTGAATTTCCTTGCTCCAAGGGCATGAACCACCTCTAGCTGGTTGTTCCTGGTAGAAGGAAACACAAAAGAGGCAGGCTCAGTACAGAATGAGTATGCCCATTGCATGCTCGTCCCAAGGCATTTGTGCCCATTCCTCCCTTCCCTTATGTGACCCAAGCTTAACCAATAAAGTGTGTTGCTTGTATACTGTCCCAAATGCTTAAAGCACTCTCTGGGCAGTTTACAATTTAATGGTGCAAGCTACACATTGCCTCCCACTCTGCAAGCTGGATGCTCAATTGGCTGACCTCAGAAGGATGGAAGGTTGAATCATTATCATCTTAGAACTTCAGAGCTGGAAGGGACCCTATGGATCATCAATAGAGATGGGGACGAATCGCCATTTTGGCAATTCGTCCTGCTTTGTGATCCATCAAAGCTGACAAAGCACGAAGCTCCTCCCTGTGAACCGACGAAGCACGAATCGATTTGTCAGTTTGTTGGGGTTGTTTTTAGACCACCAGAGGCTATCTAAAGATTAAAAAAAGCTGAGCTCCCCAACACCCACAGCCTGCCCCTTTGCCCCTTCCCCTGCCACATCCCTACCTTGGCTGCCATAGTCTGCACTGCCACTGCCGCCACCATCCTGCACCACAGCAGACTCCACCGTCTCCATACATCACCACCTGCTGCAATGGCCTCCGCAGCCACGGCCTGCCATAAGGGACACTGGCTGCCCTTTGCAAAGATGGCGGCTGCGGCTTCTTTTAGGGCAGGGAAGCTGTAGCTGCCATCTTTGCAAAAGGCAGCCTGGAGGCAGCAATGGGTGACCTATCCAGCAGCCAGCATGGTGGTTTCTGGGAGATGCAACCTCAAAAGATAATTTTTTTCATGTTTTGATCCTGCTAGTAGCCTTCTCCTCGTGGTTATCGAGTTCGCCACGACTGGAAAAAAGCTTGCCAGACTCTAAATGAAGAATAAGCAGCTTGTCACTAGGGCAGGGGGTATCCCTCCAAAAAAAATGTTGGGGCAAGGAGCCCTCTCTTCCTCTCCATGAGCCACCCCCAAATCAAATCTTGTTTGATCCAATAGGGCTCTTCTTAAATTAACCTCTAGATGGCTCTCTCATGGGCTATGAAACTTTTAGCAGAGGTAGGAGACAAAAAGAAAGAAATGCTGTGAACATTGGTGTTTGGGTGGAGAGAGACAGCTCAGAAAATATCTGTCTGGAAAAAATGCAGCCAGTCAAGGGGATATCCATAAGAGGCGTAGCCTGGATTAAAGAGGAAGCAAACTGAAAAAAAGAAGCACAGCTCATTTAGCAAGAGATAATCTCGGGGCCTTTAATCTATTGTCTCGAAAAGTTCCAAACTAAAAGTTTCCTTGTATGTTAATGATAACAAGTGATTGGGAGGAGGGGAGGAAGTGGAAGTCAGCAATTTGCATATATTTTTCCATGGGTGGGTTTATACATGAAATCGTCCAAAAGAGAGCTCATATTTGTTATCGTGTGCCCTCTTAGCTTTGCTTTTAGAGATATGCTCGAGGTGGTTAACACTTACTAGAAAAATATTGTGAAAGGCTGAGAATTATTTTGAGTTTAGAAACAATTCCAACCCCCTTTTTTCTTTTTCTTTTTCTTTCTTTCTTTTTTCTTTTTTTTCTTTTTTTGCATTTTAGGAAGTTGCCTCCAAGGGTGAAAAATTGCACTAGATTCTGCTCACTCTTCATTTCAATAACACACAATCCGGCTTGATATTCTTGAACTACAGGTTGGGCAAGTCTAACACTAGAGGGCCATTTGTTTCGATTACTGATGAACCTTGCTAACAACATTTCACAAAAACGAGTCTCTTCTTGCTCAGTTATATAACAGACAACATGAGCAATTATAACAACCAAATGTTACAATTTGTAGACCCTGATCCTTGACAGCAGCACCAACACAGAAGATGCTGGTAGAATTGCAAAGTTCAAGTGTCCATTTGAACTTCATGTTCAGATCAAAATCCAAGATATCTTCCTCAACTGGGTTGGGTATCCATAATACAGAAGAATCAGATCCACATGCAGAGTCTTCAAAACCCTAGACCAAGTTGGCAAGGGCCTTACCAGTCTAAGTGACAACAGCAGTTGTGGTGTTCAGCTCTCCGACTCATCCTGATTGAAATCTCTTACTCCCAGCCCTGCTTTTTCTTAGTCCAACCCCTTTGGACTGAACCAATATTTCACAGGGGTTATACGTGCTTTTCCAAAGAACTATAACTTCATGTCTCACAGCAGGCTTGCAAACACTGCGAATCCAGTGTAAGAAGTGTAGCCATGTTGTGACATAGAATGTATCTACCGGGAGCAGGGTTTCTTCCTATATCTGAGAGCAAAAAATGTGTGCGCTAGCAGTGTATGCTACACAGAATAGTGACCATTACATCGTGGATGATCTGTTGTTTTCAGATTAGGAGATGAGACTAGCTAGGGGGATCATCGCAAACATTCAGGTTGAATTTAATCAAGTTTGATCAAGTCAGCCTGTTATTTCCAACACCAGCCTTGTCCATAAATTGCAAAATGGGGACAGCTGATAAGGATCTGAAAGTTCAGGGGTCAGAAAATTAGAATCATAGAATAACTGAGTTGGACCATGGAGTCCAGCCCCCTACTTAATGCAGGAATCCAAATCAAATGAGGTCTGACAGCTGGTTGTCCATTTTTTTTTCTTGGATGCATCCAGCGTTGGAGTACTCAGCACCTCTGAGATAACTGTTATACTGCTCTAACAGTTAGGAAGTTTTTCTTGATATTCAGCCTAAATCTGGCTTTCTGTAGCTTGAGCCTATTACATATTATGTGTCCTGTACTCTGGGGTCATTGAGAACAGATTCTGCTCCTCCTCTGTAAGACAAGTGCCATCCTATCTCCCCATAGTCTTCTTTTCTCAGGGCAAAACATGCCCAGTTCTTTCAGTTTTTCCTTATAGGGCTTGGTTTCCAGTCCTCTGATCATTTTTTGTCATCCTCCTCTGAACTTGTTCTGGTTTGTTGGCATCCTTCTTAAACTGTAGAATATAGAACTGGACAAAGTACACTAGCTGAGATCTTTTGATCACAACTCCTATAATCCCCAAATATTGGTCATGCACAATCTGTAAAGATTGTGGTTTGAAACATCTCGAGGTCAGCAGAATGCCGGCTGCTAGCAGATCACTAAGATTTTTATTTTGGAAGGTATTTTTAGGCTGAGATGCAGCCGCAGAGTGAGCCGTAGGAGCCTGAGTTGTAAAGACATCTAAGGCTAAGCTGTCCCTAGGGAGCTGCAATTCATGCCAGGTCAGGTCAAATTCTATTTGTTTTCCAAAGCATTTTAAATTAGTGTATAAAACCAGGTAGTAGGGCTGTTTTATTCTATTTTGCTGTAGTGTACTTGCTTTTATGAAAATTTTATTACAACAATTATGATGGTGATTTTATTACAATGTATAAATACTGCTTTGGTTCTACCGAATTAAGGTTGGTATGAAAATAGTTTAAATAAAAGGTTTCAGTCTATCAGTTACTCAGATAAAAGTCGGGGGGGAATTATACATTAGGTGGAATGCTTTTACGAGTTCTAAAAACTGATTCCAACCAAGCATTTTCTTACCTAAAATTTCTCCCCCAAATTGCTCTCCCCCCCAAAGGATCATGACTGAAATTGACTTTTGAGATGTTTTTGTCCTACAGTAATTTTGTCAAAAACAGCAGAGACATCACCTTGCCGACAAAGGTCTGCATGGTTAAAGTTATGGTTTTTCCAGTAGTGATGTTTGAAAGTTAGAGCTGGACCATAAAGGAGGCTGACCACCAAAGAATTGATGCTTTTGAATTGTGGTTATAAAGGGGACTCTTGAGAATCCCCTGGACTGCAAAGAGAACAAACCTATCCATTTTGAAGGAAATCAACCCTGATTGTTCACTGGAAGGACAGATCCTGAAGCTGAGGCTCCAAGACTTTGGCCATCTCATGAGAAGAGAAGACTCCCTGGAGAAGACCCTGATGTTGGGAAAGGGTGAAGGAAAGAGGAGAATCATGGGGACGACAGAGGACAAGATGGTTGGACAGGGTCATTGAAGCGTCCAACATGAGTTTGACTGAACTCCAGGAGGCCGTGGAAGACAGGAGGGCCTGGCGTGCTCTGGTCCATGGGGTCACGAAGAGTCAAACACAACTTAACGACTAAACAACAGTGAGGCCAAGATCACCATTTTCAGACAGATTTCTTCTTACATGATAGAAATTATTCCTGAACATGCATCCCTCTATATATATTTGCATTGTTGCAAGCTATTCCTCTTGTAATGCAAAGATGATCTGATCTTGAATATGCTATTAAGGGTCATCCTTAACTTTACAGAAGACCTGCTCTTTTCCTTTATTTAATGAATTTGTCCAGCAGTCTGAATAATCCAGACTTCCAAATTAAAAGTTATACACTTTGTGCCTTTGTATTAGATCCCGCAAATCCCATTGTGCTCTGCTTTTGTGTAAATCAGGCTACATTTCCCCCCCCCCACTGCAGAACATTAATTACTCTTTTTATGGCCCCAACAGCTATCAGATCTACAGGCTGACTATGTAGATGCTGAGGCAAATGATGCCCTAATCATAGAACAACACGAAGAAAATATCACAGTTGGATAGATGAATTTCGTTGGCTTACGTACTAACTGGGAGTTTCTGGAAGGTATCGTTCAAAGAAATAACTTTTCTAAGACCTCCAAGATTCTGGGAATGGCAAAGGCAAAAATATTTCCAAATGCAGCAAAAGTAACATTTTCTTCGGCAGCATTAAGTCCAGCTTTCAGATTTTTCCACTGGCAAGGAGAATATTTGATTCTGCTGGGGTTCTGTGCTCTGCTTAGATGATGGCACTACTATATATTTTCTTTTATTGTGGTATTATGTATGTGTGAAAGAAAGACAACTGACGGGAGACGAAATTCTTTGTGGAAAACTCTGCCTTTTCAACATTTCTCTTCTTTCCATTCAGGCAAGAGCTTCTTGATAGGACCAAGTTACTATCAGAGAGCCCTCGTGCTAGGTCTGGGCCACGGGACTCCTTGCACCCTCCGTGTTGTTTTTTCCAGATGACGTCCATAACGGGGGAAAAAAATGTCGTGGCTGTCTTTTATCCCCCTCCCCTCACAGGAGGAAAAAGCTGGTGAGCAGCAGAGAAGTCAGCCAGAGTCAGATTTTGTCTGAGCTAATCACCAGGTGGAAAGTACTCATGCCTTTGACAGGGCGGACACTGACCAGGGTTGTTGCGGAATAATAGGTGGTGTGCAGATGGCCTCGCTTGTATTCCTTTCTCATTGTCCTGTTTCACAAAAAAATCTCACTAGGAAAGAATATATGGTTTGGGAAAAACAAGTGACTGGGTACATTCCCGTCATCTTGAAGGAATGAGGCACACTGTCAAAAGGATCTGAACTAGCTATCGAGCAAAATCCAAACAAACAAAGAGAGAAAAACTTGTGGTAGCTTGAGTGATTCTACCCGAATCACTCGCCATAGCCAGGAGGGACGGCTGAGGGGCCTATCGCCGAGAGAGGCCCAGAAAGAAAGAACAAGAAACTGGGCCTTCTCGGCAGTGGCCCCTTGGCTCTGGAATAACCTCCCATCAGTGATTTGCCTGGCTCCCTCGCTGGGTGTTTTTAAGAGCTAATTAAAAACTTGGCTCTTTAGGCAGGCCTTCCCTCCTGTCAATACTTGATTTTATTTTTATTATAATTTTCTGTTTTCCCATCTTGAGCATTACTTAGCATTACTAATCACTATTGTTTTGAATTGTTTTTAACTGTTTTAGCTTGCAATGTTTAATGGAACCTGCCTGGAATAGACTTTGTCTAAAATGGCGGGATAGAAATCTAATAAATAAATAGATAAATAAAAATATTATGTTTTAATGTGAACTTTGGTGGACAAGTCCAGATTAAAATACAATAGTCTTCAAGGTGCCACATGTTTTTGTCTTTTCGGTTTGTTTCTTTGGATTTTGCCTGATATCCTTGCACAGACTAACACAACTACGTAACCTCTTCTAAAACTGAACCAGCTATGAATTTTTTTCCATGTCTTTTGCATCAACAGTTGCCTCCCACTATCATTGCGATCTTTATGTGCCTTGTAGGACACATGCCCATCGAGTTAGGGTTAGGGCTTAGAATTTTCTATCTGCAATGTAATTTTCTTAGTAAAGGTTTGTTTGTTTTTAACTGCTTCTTCTGCTTTATTGTGGGACTAACCACCCAGAGGTCTGTCTACAGAGGCACCTACTCTGCTACAGAGAAAAAAGTCTTAATATTTTAATACTTTCTCATCTTATGAACGTTTCCAACAGCAGGGGTTTAACATTTTTTCCGTGCCGTTATCCTCATCAATATTTGATCTTTAATCAACTGTTTGAACCATTAGGGCAAGCATCGTTTGGAAAGTTACTTTTAAGAAGTAATTCCTTCCGGTCACTCGTCACTGTGTTTGAAAAGTAACATTTGCCGTTACTTGTTATGAGGTTGAAAAAGAAACTTGTTATTCTATGTGCTCTGCTCATTGTTATTATTTTGTTGTTTTTCGTTTTCTTGGGGGAAAAAGTTGCTTAAGCTTTAGAAGAGGATGGTGTAGAACTTGGAAAAATTCCAATCAAAATGACAGGATCACTTTTTATCGTCCAAACAATTGCTTAAGAAATTGTGGATCCCAGACCAAATCAATCAATCAATCAATCAATCAATCAATCAATCAATCAATCAATCAATCAATCAATCAATCAATCAATCAATCAATCAGTCAGTCAGTCAGTCAGTCAGTCAGTCAGTCAGAACAGAAGCTGACCCAGAAGACAAAACCCATCAGCTCCTTCTTTGGTTGCAAAGCCAAAATAGAAAGTTTAAACTGGCTGTACGCAACTTAACATGTAGCTGACACGCAGAAGAGACTCCAGGCAACTCAGTGAAAAGCCGAGTTAAAGTTAGCTCCGATGCTTTTTTCTCCAAAGTGCTTCAATTAGTTCCCCATCTCCTGTTTGTGACAGCTTCACCAACTTGATAAGTGGCAATGAGCTCCAGGTGATGTTGGTTAATCAATAGATACCCCTGAAGAAATGGGATTCTGGAACCAGGCTGTACTGTATGCTGAAATGAGTAATGGCACTATTAAAACACCCCACCGCTGCCGTTCTCTTGGCAGGCAGACAAGACGGCACTCTTTTCAGCAAAGTGATATAAGTGATATAATTAAAAGAAAGTTCATTGTAGGGGGCTGCAAAAATATCCTTGAGAAAGGAGGAAGCTGTTCCTGCGTTCATTACTGTACTCCATGGCCTGGTTAATTTACCTTCCTTTGAGTCCAGGCGTGCTCATGTTATGTCCCTCCAAACATTAATTGCAAACTTTGGTTCGCTTTGGTCAAAGCTCGGAAGTAACTCATTACAAATAAAACCTTTCAGCCCACACCAAAGACGTAGTTACATTACATGACATTTGGTAGCATAAAAAGGGGCCACACTTTTTAGGTAGTATGATAAAACTTTTGGAGTTCCTTTTATAGTTATTTAGGGAGAAGAATTGTGCATGTGTTTTCACCTCGTGCTCTGTTGTGGATATTAACAATTAAGTGGAGTGGAGAATTCAGAGTTTAGAAAGCTTGTATTTTTGAACTATAACTCCCAGAATCCTTCAGTGAGCATGCCAGCAAGCATTCTGGCATAAGCATTCTGGAGATGTAGTTCAAAAATATTTTTCAAGCTTTGGGGGAGAGAGTGTGTGTGTGTATCACTGACCAGCAGCTTGTACTCTTTAGGTTTTTTTTAAAAAAAGTAACTAAAAGGTAACTGTTTTAGTTACTTCTGAGAAACATTGAAGTAAAAATAAAAATCTATGGTAAGTTGAGCGGTACCTTCAGTGGATCAGTAAAAAGTGACACATCAGGCCCGCTTTCAAATCCTCCAGGAGTCTTCTGCGGGCAAGATGATGGGCCATCAATCCAATTAAGATTTATGCCAACCCTTCCAGGGTTTCATAGGTATCAATTACTTAGAAGTGGTTTACCAGTCTCTCTTCTTCCTGGTTGTCTGTGACCACCATGCAGCTTATCCAAGGCCACACAAATGGCGGGGCAATCTATCCCATCAGCCACACACACCTAAGTGACCTTGGCTGGTTTCTTTCCTGGGAGGTATTATGGTGAATCTAACTCCTAATCCCTGGTTCAGCACTTAGATATTCCAACCTACTGAGCTATATAAGTTTACTTCTTCAGAAACAGCTGTTACAAAAGACCTTTCCCTCCTTCAAGTACAGATGTTATTAAAAAATGAGATCCCTTGCGTGTGCATTTTTAGTTATCCAATAACTAAACCCCAAATTTTCTTTTAAAACTTGTATCACGTAGAGTTAGTTCTTAAAATTTGAACATCTACTGATGTGGAAAATAACTTTTTCTGCACAACGGCTCCCAGAATGTACCAGATAGCACGGCCAGCATGAGATGTTCTGGAGATAAGGAAAGTTACTTTCCTTATCTTTGATAACTATGGTAACAGCTACCTATATTTTGAGGGCTTAGAAGGACCCATCCATCCCTATTGTACAAAGGGTAACATCAGAGTGACTTTTTCACAGTATGTGGTTTTGTCAACCTGCATGGATGCAGTGTTGGAGCAAAAGGAATGGAAAGATCAAAACAGATGAAATGGAAGTGCTCCAAATGCTGAAGGCATTCAAGAGAAGATTGGACAAACATTTGAAAGATCTGTTTTGACTCGGATCTTTGAACTGAGAGGGGGTAGGACTCGACAGCCTTAGAGGCCCCTTCCCACTCCATTCTTCTATGAGTCCAGGAGTCTATGAAAGGAACAGCAAAGCCTTCTGGGGTAAGGGGAAGCCATGTTGATATGTTGCAGAGAAAACTAACCAGGATATCTGTTACATAATTACTTGACATAAGCCTTGTGGTTCACATACCACTTCATCTGATCAAACTTTTATACAGTGTATTGAAATGATTCTGACCTAACTTGCAAGAATGTTATAACGATCCCTGAGAGATAAGCCGCCAGCAAAGTGTGGTGTTTGTGCTTTGTTGTTGTTTAGTCGTTAAGTCATGCCTGATTCTTCATGACCCCATGGACCAGAGCATGGCAGGCCCTCCTGTCTTCCATTG
The DNA here is from genome assembly GCF_051106095.1 of Pogona vitticeps. NCBI lineage: Eukaryota > Metazoa > Chordata > Lepidosauria > Squamata > Agamidae > Pogona > Pogona vitticeps. The sequence continues at coordinate 10,326,077 of NC_135786.1, read as the reverse complement.
CCTCCCGGAGTTGGGTCAAATTCATGATGGTCACTTCGATGACACTGTCTAACCATCTAATCCTCTGTCATCCCCTTCTCCTCTTGCCCTCACACTTTCCCAACATCAAGGTCTTTTCCAGGGAGTCTTCTCTTCTCATGCGATGACCAAAGTATTGGAGCCTCAGCTTCAGGATCTGTCCTTCCAGGGAGCACTCAGGGTTTATTTCCTTCAGAACAGATAGGTTTGCTCTCCTTGCAGTCCAGGGGACTCTCAAGAGTCTCCTCCAGCACCACAATTCAAAAACATCAATTCTTCAGCAGTCAGTCCTCTTTATGGTCCAGCTCTCACTTCCATACATCGCTACTGGAAAAAACATAGCTTTACCTATGCATACTTTTGTCTGCATATTTGCTCTTACCCTGGCTTATTTCTCTGCCCTTCTTTGGGATTAGGATGTAGACTGATATTTTCCAATCCTCTGGCCATTGCTGAGTTTTCCAAACTTGATGGCATATTGAGTGTAGCACCTTAACAGTGCCATCTTTTAAGATTTTAAATAGTTCAACTGGAATGCCATCATCTCCACTGGTTTTATTGTTAGCCATGCTTTCTAAGGCCCACTTGACTTCACTTTCCAAGATGTCTGGCTCAAGGTCAGCAACCACACTATCTGGGTTGTCCGATATATCCAGATCTTTCTGGTATAATTCCTCTGTATATTCTTGCCATTTCTTCTTGATGTCTTCTGCTTTTTTAAGATCCCTACCATTTTTGTCCTTTATCATGTCCATCTTTGCACAAAATGTTCCTTTAATATCTCCAATTTTATTGAACAGATCTCTTGTTTTTCCCTTTCTGTTCTTTTCCTCTATATCTTTGCACTGCTCATTTAAGAAGGCCCTCTTGTCTCTCCTTGCTATTCTTTGGAAGTCAGAATTCAATTTTCTGTAACTTTCCCTATCTCCCTTGCATTTTGCTTCCCTTCTCCTCTCTGCTATTTCTAAGGCCTCGTTGGACAGCCACTTTGCTTTCTTGCATTTCCTTTTCTTTGGGATGGTTTTTGTTGCTGCCTCCTGTACAGTGTTACGAGCCTCCATCCCTAGTTCTTCAGGCACTCTGTCCACCAAATCGAGTTCCTTAAATCTGTTCTTCACTTCCACTGCGTATTCATAATGGATTTGGTTCAGATTATACCTGACTAGCCCAGTGGTGTTTCCTACTTTCTTCAGTTTGTGCTTAGCCAATGATTATTAAATAACGGTAGGCACTCTGCAGATTCTTACTTAGATAGAAATAGGCTTGTTGTTTCAGGAAATTCATTCGGACGGAATGCAGGAGAACAAATCCTAAATTAGACTTGACTCCCATACGTGAGGTATGTTGATGACCATTATGGAAGAAAAGCTGTGTGTGGCTCCCAAGTTGCGATGAAGGGGAACAATGAGAACTAACTGGGTTCCACGGAGGAAGAGAAAGTAAATCAGTTTAAATGTCCCGTCATCATCTTAGAACTGCAGAGCTGGAAGGGACCCTGTGGATCATTGAGTCTAGCCCCTGTCAAGGAGAGCCCGTAGGGGGAATCGAACCCCCAGCCTCTGGCCCATCAAGTGATTTATCCCCTGCCAGCCTGGTTCAGCTTACCTGTGATGGGTGTTGTCTGTTTTCACTTCCAACATTTTGAACCTTGTATTGTGGTATTATTCATTTGTAGTCTCTGGCAGGGTAGCAATTTCCAGATTGAACAATATATATTTCCAAGGTGGCTGAGAGCCATCGGTGGAAGGAGTGCCTTATCAAGGTTTCCATCTTGAGATAAGTATTTTGCGTAGCTTTCTCTTCACACTCTCCCGTGTCTCCTTGACTGTGCCAAGAAATATAAACCTGGCTTGATCCTAACAGTGTCTAAAAAAATGGTTCCGTCCTCCCCCATCATGCGAACTCATTTCATTCTCAGGTTCACATGGACCTGTCTCTCCCCCTGCCCGCCCCCCCCACCCCGTTCAGATTTCATGAAACTCTTGAGAGGTCCATAGACTCTTTTCAAACTTTTCCTTCTACCCTTGTTTCCCCCCTTTCTTTTTTTTATTGAATTTTGCCTTTTTCTAAAAAATCACATTCATCTTCTTCCCAAAACATTAATGCTTTAGAAAAGCCTTCTGTTTCAGTGCTAGGAACATTGTGTGCTCTCCCTTCTGTGTTCTTACTACCTCGTTTAAGGAGGGAGGGATTAGCTCAGCATTTATTTCAATTTTAATCTATCTGTCCGGCTGTTTATTAAACAATCCCCCAATTTATCTACAGACGATTTCCTTTACTTTATAAAATTTCAATCAAAATTCCTGGAGGCAGCCGGCATCCCCTTTTCTGGTGATCTCTAAATCCTATTTATACTCAACTTTAACCTTGTCTGGATTGCTTCCCAGCTGCGGTTTCAGGAAAGATGAAAATATGTAGGCTGTTAGGCATCCTTCCTGAGGATAAAACTGATGTTGGAGAGAAGATTTGAACTCAGGTCCTGGGTGCTCTGTTGGACTCTTGGACAGTTCCATGTCAGAGCTCACACCCCCCCCCCCCAATTCCAGCCATCAGAAAGTTCTCTTGGTCAGGAAGATTCTGTCTCTGCTCATTAACTACCTTTATGCCCCATCATTCATTTTAGGAGTTCAAATGTGTTATGTAGTCCTTCCCAAACAACAACCCTGTGAGGTTCTGCAGCTGAGAGATTGTAATGGAGGCAAAGCCACCCTGACAGGTGCCTGGAGTTTGGAAAGAACACACAACATGAACTCTAATGCGTTATTTTGGGGAGTTGTGACATAAGCAGCACTAGTACTTTGGCCATCTCATGAGAAGAAAAGAGTCCTTGGAAAAAACCTTGATGTTAGGAAGGTGTGATGGCAAGAGGAGAAGGGGACGACCGAGGATGAGATGGCTGGACAGTGTCTGCGAAGCAACCAACATGAACCTGACACAACTCCGGGAGGCAGTAGAAGACAGGAGGGCCTGGCGTGCTCTGGTCCATGGGGTCACGAAGAGTCGGACACGACTAAACGACTAAACACACACACACACACACACAGCACAAAACAATGTTAACTATAATGTATTATTCTTCGGTTGTTTTGGTAAAGTAACATTGTGACAACTACACTAGCACTTTTAAGCTAACTTACATTCCTTCTACATCACTAGCTTTAGTGGGTAATTTAGGGAGTTTTTTTCCCATTTGCATGTGTTTTTTCACCCCTTTCAGGCCATTTGTCTATTTTTAAAGTTTCATTGCCATAGATGTTAGAGAATTTTGAATTTTTGTTTAAATTCCTCTAGCTGCACAGCAGAAGTGCAGGGCTTCACAGCGCAGAATAGTTTCAAATTCCCCCTAGTGGACTACCCTTTTCTCATTAACTGGCACTTACAGTCTCAATTACTCACTCTTGAGACATTTGTGATAGAAAGAATTAAATTGATCTGTCTTTACTGACGGATCAACAGATCAAACATTACTGACAAAATTTACTGCTTTCCACAACAGACTGAAATAGACTCAAGAGAAGGAACAAGCAAGAGAGCAGAGAGGCAAGAGTCTCTTTGAATTCAGAGAATTGGTTCAGAAGGAAAGATTGATATGTGTTGGATGGACAGTCACCCCAGCCTAGAAAGACCCCTCCCAGGAAAACAAACTACAGGCAGTATGTGTGGCTGCAAACATTCCAACAATATAAAGATTAAAAATTAGTGTATTAAAGGCATTGAGTAATGTTATCTCCCCACCCCAAACAGAGACAAAGGCTTGTGCATTTTCCCCCCTGTAAACCTCTTTCTTAGCTTTGGATTTGGATCTGGGTGTCCCCACTCCAAGTATTAATGTTTTAACCATTCTACCTGGATGCCTGTGCACTTGCTATTTCTTCAGATGGATGTTCCAGAGATGGTACATCCTGGATTGGGCTTTCTCTGAGCGTCGTTTTGTTTAGTCGTGTCCGACTCTTTGTGACCCCATGGACCAGAGCACTCCAGGCCTTCCTGTCTTCCACTGCCTCCCGGAGTTGGGTCAAATTCATGTTGGTTGCTTCGCAGACACTGTCCAGCCATCTCATCCTCAGTCGTCCCCTTCTCCTCTTGCCGTTGCACTTTCCCAACATCAAGGTCTTTTCCAAGGAGTCTTCTCTTCTCATGAGATGGCCAAAGTACTGGAGCCTCTCTGAGCACTGGAGAGTTGATGATGGTTTTGTTCTTGTTGTGTTCTGTTGAGTTTCTTCCAACTTATGGTGACCCCTTTAACAGCCCTGTTCCAGCTCTTGCAAACTCATCGCTTCCTTTGGGTTTCTTTTTGTGCATTATGCACAGACCATGCAGTCTGGGAGCTGAATTGCCAAAAAGAAAGAAAGAAAGAAAGAAAAGGAACTTTCCTAGGCTCCAAAATAAAGAATTCCTTTGGTTCAAAGGGTGCTCATTGGGTCAAATGCAAATTTGTGCAGGTGGAATTGATTAACTCATGGGAATTCATTTGCTTATTCTGCCCAAATTCCTTTAACTGGATGACAGTTTTAAGTCATTTTTGTATAGACCGAGGAAGCCTTTTGATTATTTTGCTTCGAATGAAAACAGGTTCCTGCTTAAGGACTGACATACAGGCTGCAGTTCTAGGGATAAGTGAAGTGAGACCAAATTGGTAAAATTTTTGTCCAGTTGTGTTCGACTCTAGGGGGCGGTGCTCATCCCCGTTTCCAAGCCATAGAGCCAGCGTTTTTGTCCGAAGACAATCTTCCGTGGTTACATGGCCATGCGACTTAGACATGGAACGCTGTTACTTTCCCACCAAGGTGGTCCCTATTTATCTACTTGCATTTGCATGCTTTCGAACCGCTAGGTTGGCGGGAGCTGGGACAAGCGACGGGTGCTCACTCCATCGCGTGGATTTGATCTTACGACTGCTTGGTCTTCTGACCCTGCAGCACAGGCTTCTGCGGTTTAGCCCGCAGCGCCACCACGTCCTTGCAGACCAAATTGAGTGCTAAGTAATATCAGGGAGAAGAGAGACACCTGAAAGACACTCTTGCCAAGGCTTTTTTTTCAGTGAGCACCACCGTGGCACTGTTGGTGTGTCTGGTGGACATACGTATGTCACCTACAGGCTGATACATAATCCTTATGGTGTCAAGTGTGGAATCTTCTCCTGCTCTCTGTTGTGTATGAGGCAGAGGTAGCCACCATCACCCCACACCACCCCGAAGCATGAGATCTCTAACCACCTCCAGATTCCATCTCACGCAAGTGCCAGGAACCACCGGCTACCCGCCCTCCCTCATGGCGCCTTCTGAGTCTCCTCTGAAAACCTCCCCAGTTTATCACAGCTGGGACAGCTCCTGTTGAGGTCTTTGGTGCCTGCTGATTGTCAACAAGGCACCTTATCTTCTCAAAACATTTACTTAACCCTTTGTCTTGTCGCCCACGGTGGAAGAATACGGGGAGGGGAGGTGTGGGAAGGGGGAGTCTGTGTAGGGACTTCACAGACTCTGCAACCGTTTTGGTCTGTATTATACATGAGGCGCAGCCTATGTGTATTTTACCTGTTCCTGCGTTCCCATGTATATTCCCCTGTGGGAATTGAGGAGATGTCTACACTACACACGTATAGCCATTTGATTCCACTTTAATTGTCATGATGGCTGTGGGCTACGGATCTCTGGGCTTATAATTTGGTGAGCTCCTTAGAATCCTCACTAGTACAAGGCTTGTGAATTAAGGTGTAAAGAAGAGCTAGAGACACAGAATATTTTCATAGACTGGTGGTCCAGAGTACAACTGGAATCTAGATATACAAAAGACAAAATAGAAGGTTTTTATTCAGAACAAACGACATAAGCTGTTATTAGGTTCGAAAGATAAAATAGTTAAGAAAATGTATAATTATCTGTTAGAAATCAAAATGCAAGATGAAATGGTTAAAGAATGTATGATTAAGTGGGCACAAAACAAAGGGCATAATATTGATATTGATCAATGGTTGAAAATATGGCAAAATAATATAAAGCTTACAAGATTGTTTAATTTTAAAGAGAATATATATAAGATGTTTTACAATTGACATATGACTCCAGAAAAATTGTTGAAGATGTATATAAATGTATCAAATGTGTGTTGGAAATGTGAAGCACATGTGGGAAGCTATTACCATATGTGGTGGTCATGTAGAGCAGTGGTCCCCAACCTTGGGCCTCCAGATGTTCTTGGACTACAGCTCCCAGAAGCCTTCACCACCACTTCTGCTGGGCAGGATTTCTGGGAGTTGAAGTCCAAGAACATCTGGAGGCCCAAGGTTGGGGACCACTGATGTAGAGTAGCGAAACAGTATTGGAAAAGAGCACATGCTGTGCTGCAACAAATATTGCTTTGTAAGGTTCCACTAACCCCAGAACTGTTTTTATTGAGTATGATACCTGATGACATAGATAAGGAAAAGAAGTATATAGTTATATATATAGTCACTGCAGCTAGAATTCTTTATGCCAAAAATTGGAAAAGTCTGATGGTACCGAAACAAGAAGATCTTATAGAGAAGATACGGGAAACAGCGGAAATGGACCTTTTATCAGAAGTGATGAAGGACTGTCCTCTACAAAAGGCAACTGAAAGATGGGACTTATACTACAAATGGTTTGAGTCATTAGACATTGCTGGAAGAACATGCGTTAGAATGAGAACTTAAATCTGGAAGGCAGAAAATAGCAAACAGAGTAATTTGGAATGTTGATATGCCAATATGTATAGAATGGACATTAGTATGTCATTGTTTCTCCTCTTCCCTTTAACCTCAGTCCCTTTTTCCTTCCTGTTACCCTTTGTTAAAAATAAAATATATATATTTTTTTAAAAAGAATCCTCACTAGTACATTCCTCTTTAGCATGAGAGACTTCTAAGTGCTTTGCCCAGTTATGACTCTGAAGATTTTGTAGCAGGAAGTGGTTACATTTAAACTGGTATCATCCTGCTCTAAATGTGTAGTGCAGCTGCACCCTGAAACTCATGTAAAAGGGGAAGTAGCTCCATGTTTCCCAAGGGCTGCAAGTACTAGTCAGAGGTTGGACTAAGGTTTCCAGCTCCAGAAAAAATGCAATTCCCATTCTATATCATGGATTCACCTCAGATACCCTTATCAAGTGGCTGTAGGCAAAAGCTGGCCCTGGTAGTGGACAGATAACAGAGTGGTTGACTCAGGTGGCGAATGTTGGGAAGCAGCACCAACGGGCTGGGGCAGATCATTTGGGCCCTTATAGCTCGCTGCGCTTGATCATTCCAATGGTTTTCCCATCACCAGTGCAGAGGAAAAACTCAACCACCAAACCAGCAGTAAAATGCCCTTGTATGTTACAGAAGGAGCTTCCTTGGTGTGTAAATTTCACTTCGCCGAGACAGGAAAGTGGCGTGTTACAGGGTTTTTTTAAAAAAATGAGCTGCCACCCATATTTTGTGACATGGTTTGCCATGGATAGATCATGCTGTTTTAGGGGTGGCGGTGGGGGGGGGGTAACTTGAAGGTTGTGAAAATGTCTTTTGGGTCATGGATGCCTCATGGCACACATGCCACTCATTCTTCTGTTGCAGAATTTAGCAAAAACTGAAAGCAAGTGGTTCAGTACCTGGGGACCTCAACTGGACCCCTATGTACAGACAGCTCACCTTCGTAGCACACCAGAAGACTCAGAATAGCAATACCCAGTATTTGAATGTCAGAGAGCTTACTTAGTGGCAAAGCTGAACAAGGTAATGCCTGTTTCACATTCTGTTTGTTCATCCATTTTATTTGCACCCCACCTTTCTCTCCATAAGGGGACACAAGATGGCTTATAAAATGCTGAAAATGTCAAGGCTAAGGCAGGTAAAATAGAATGTATTGTAATATGGAAAAAAAAACAGTCCTTCCTCACTCCTGTCTCCTTCAGTCACCCCTCTGAGGGTGGGTGGGACAAAGAGGTAGCAATAGGGTAAGCCACTGTACAATCATTTTGGCCTTCTTAACATGCCCACTGAAGATGCTAGCTTTGTGTAGGCACCCAGGGAAACAGACCTCACTTGCCTGGCCTATGCATGACTATTCAAGTCCTTGCAGGGAGCTCATGCTGCCTGCTAGCTGAACACCGGTCTTTTTCGTAATGAGCACCAGTGGTGTGTGTATGAGAGACAGAGAGAGAGAAGCTGGATGCCACATTGTGCTATGTTAATGTAGTCAGTGAAGAAGGCTATGAAGGATACCAGGCTTCTTTCACACATCTGCTCATCTCTCAGTGAAACGCTAGTGAGTTTTGCAACTGCTCAACGCTGATGTCATCAGATCGTGGAATTGATAAAGCATAGCCTGGGCTTGGAAAAGTTACTTTTTTTGGACTTCCCAGAATCACCCAGCCAGTGTGAGATTTAGGGAGTGATCCAAGCCACCCCAAGCTTTATCTCAAGTCTTTCCATACGTGCTGGAGGCACTTCCCTGACGTCCGGTCAACAATGCTTACGGTGTATCATTAAAGTAGGTCATCAGGCAGTGTTGTCTGTACTAGAGATCAGGGGAACATGTGTTCCTTCAGATGATGCTGGACTGCAGTTCCCGTTACTCCTAGCCAACGTGGTCAACAACAAGGGAATTGCTGGCACTTTTACCACCTCATATGCTGCCTGCAGTCTGTGTGGCGGGGAGGGACGTTTCTCGGCTGGGGCCAGTCTGTCCAGCACTAACCAGTTGTTGTTCCTTCCCTGCCTCTGAACTCAAACAGAGCCCTGCCTGTCTGCTCTGTGCTTTTGATCTCTCTAGAGTCTGTTGAAATCTGTTGCTCAAAACCGTCATCTTTGTCAGTTGGCTCTTTCATCTGTTCAGTTCTGAGCAACAAAGCCGTTTATTCTTTCCCCTACAAATGTCTCAGATTGAGACTGTAAGTGCCAGTTGATGGGAAAAGGGGTGAACTCATCTAGGGAACTTGAAGCTACCTTTGCTGTGTAAATCTTTGCACCTCCGCTCCTCGGCTCAAGGAGTTTAACCCCAAATTTAAAAGTCAGCACTGAGGATCATGGGTGTTGAAGTTCCACCGACATCTGGAATGATGCGCATCCTGCCGCTGTTGCCCCATGCATTGCAGATGGAAGATGGGCGAGCAAGGTCATTGCTAAGGTTAAATTGAGTTTGGAGGGTTCCGTTCACAATGCTCCACTGGCACTAGCCCTTGGCTGCTTCGTTCAAACTAGGAGAACAGTCATTTCCACAATTCCCTTGATCCCACTTATCTTATATGACAGGATCTCCTGTTATTGCTAAAGCTCTCATATTTTTTTTTACAAGTATCGGACCTGGTTCCTGATATGAACCAGAGGCCCTAGTGGTAGAAGTTAAACGCGAGGGTTATTTTGTGTGTAATAACAGAAAAGAGTTTGTGAGTCTTATCACCAGAGATAAGCGCCTGGCTCCCGGCCCCCCTTGGCTGGCACCATTAAGTATACAACTCACCTAAAAGAGAAATGAGAGTGGATTTTTGCTAATCACTCTCTTGTTTCATGTCTCTTCCACCCCCCCTGCCCCACAGTTTTCTTTCTTTTTCTCTTAATGTGGGAAAGTCCCCTTAAGGTCCAGTTGTGCATTTTGAAGGAAAGGGCGAAATCCAGATTCACTTAGTCCTGCTGATGTTTGGTCAGTGATTTCTCCGGGCAGTATAGTTCACACTCAAGATTTTAAAACAATTGATTACAGTTGATTGCTAAGCTTTTGGTTCTAGTTCAAGAGATGTTGTTTAATTAGCTGTTACAGGCCTTACTTCGGCCATATGTAAGAGCAGAAACATGATGGATGCTGTGTTTGCAAGATGTCAGGCAGGCCTGGGTGATTTGTACTGTACATCAGAGTCTTTCATCCTCAAAGAATATTTCTGAAAGTGCTTTTTTTCCCACCCATGCTAAAGTAATTGGGCGCTTACACCGTACAATCATGCATTGCACTTGAGAAAGGAAAATGGTTGCATTAACAGTTAAGCCAAGCAATGCTAAAGTTGAGAAAACCAGAGAGTCTTGTGGCACCTTAAAGATTAAAATGTTCTGTTTAGTACAAACTTTTGTGGAGTACAGCTTACTGTGAAATCTGTGCAGTTTGTGAAACCTTACATCAAATAAAACATAGCAATCTTTAAGGTACCACAAGACTCTTGGCTGATGGTTTGTTGCAACAGAGGCTATCTCCAGACAAAACATTTGTTCCACCCCAAGCAATTGGTGCCAAAGGAATATGGCATTTTACAGAATTTACATCCAAAGTTACATCCTTTTAAGGAAGCATTTCTCTTTAATAAATCTTTACCAAATCTTTAAGAAATCTTTAGCAAATCTTACTGTCTCTGCTAGAGCTTTCTGGTTTCTCTCTCTCTCTCTCTCTCTCTCTCTGTGTGTGTGTGTGTGTGTGTGTGTGTGTTTCTGAATGCGCATTGAAAGCTTTTGATGGAAAAGCTCTCACCAACTTCATTTGGCAAGCACCACAGAGCTAAAGTATAAATTGACATAAAAAAGAAACCGTACTTTCAGGAGGGACAAGCAGGAACAGAAATTCATGGAAAAAAGCGATGCAAAAGGAACTTTGTATTCCTTGTGGGAAAAATAGCAATCGTACAAATGCAGAAGGAACAATTCGTTACTTTTATACAAACAAATGCTCCATGATTACCCCTTCTCAAAATGTATGCTTGTGCGATCCACCAACTTTCCCTTGGTCAGCAGGCAACAGCTTCTCCTTTCCCAAATCCATAGATCAGGCAAATGAACAAATGAATGAACAGTTTACCTTCAGGGCTAGTGGACTTCACTAGCCTCAGGTCAGTCTTTTATCCTTGTCTCCCCCAAGTTAATGCCACTGGGGTGGGGGTGGGGCGTTAAGAGTCTCAGCAAATGTACAGTAAACTTACAGCAAACTTGCAGCAACAAGGGTGAATTCCACCGATCTAGTTTGAACACAACACTTATTAGCTCTGAATTCTATGACTGCAAGCTACGGCTATAGAGCCTAGATTTATTTATTTATTTCAAAGATTTTTTTCATCCCATCTTTCTCCTTAAAAAAGGACCCAAGGTGGCTTACGTAATTAAAAGACAATATTTAAAAGCTAAAATCAGTAAGAATACAAATATTTTTTTAAATTCAAAAAGTATTTGGAAAAAAACACCAAACAAATACCACACTTAAAAGGAAGAGCAAAAGCAACACCAAAAACACATTCAAAGCAACAAGGCACAATATTACATTAAAACAAACAAATAAACAAAAAATAGTTGAAAGCTATTTTATTTTTTTAATGAAAGAAGCATGAGACGGTCGAAAGGAATAGTGAGAGTTGTAAAGACAGATAGTCTGGAAAAACTGTTCTATTGTTTACTTATGTGATTTCCCTTTTAACATAACTAAGTGGATGTAAGAATTTTACCCCTTCCCCACCCCCCACCCCCTATCCATTCCTTCCTTATTCCCTTGTACCCATACCCCAACCCTCACCCTTATTGAAAATGAATAAAGCTTTTCTAATAAAACTGAAATTTTAAAAAAACACCCACAAAACAAAATCATCTTAGACAGACAGTCACTAAGGGAAAAGCCTGTCTGAAGAGAAAGGTCTTTGTCTGCTTGTGGAAGGACAGCAAAGATATGGTAGCTGATGTGATTTTTAAAAAACTCTAAGCCTTTTTGAATGTGCTCCGCCAGTATCATTTGAAAGATACCGGAAAGACAATAGGGTGTTGTGAAGGTCGAAACGGTTTCTAATACCCTTCGGTGGAACACGTTTGGGTGTGTGGATGTACATGCACACAAACATTCTCTAGGGAGTAGCTAAAAGAAGCAGACATCAGACGTGTAAAACTCTTCACGGGGGCTTGGGAAATAGTTATTTTACTGTGTAATATATAATCTTTGGGTTTTTACAAACAGGATCGCAGAACCGCCTGGTGAAAAGGCTGTCTGGTGTCAACTCGGCATTGTCCCCGGAGTCGGCGTGAGTGGCGTTCCCACACGTCCACAGCTGTGGAAGACATGACCGCATTGGGAATATATCCCAAGACAATCACAGTAGGAAAAATCTCACATGCTTGGACAATGCCAGCGGGGCACCTGGTAAAGATCACTCAACGCCGCCAGCCCTCACTCCGATTCATCGTTACCTTTTAGGCTCTCTGAGATAATGGAAGTTGGCAAGCTTGTTCGTTTTAATCAGTTCAAGGCAACACTGAGCAATATAAATGACTCTCCAGGGAGAAGACAGAATTCCACATTCCAAATGGGTATGATCAAATCCATTACTCCTAATTTTAAAGCTAGGGGATGGGACGGCTTGGGTTGGGGGGGGGGGTTGTGTAGAGGTGCCGAATTTTGAATTAAAGCAAAAAAAGAAATACTCCTCTTCACACACGCTTTAAAATCCACCAAAGGGTCCATATGTCATGTTTGAATATTGTTCACACAGATGCAAAAGCAGAACCTGTTTTAAAACCAAATGTACATTTATAGTAGATTCATACAGCTATTGAATGGTGATTGTGGAGGCTTCTTATAGGCCGCCTAAGAATATTTGGTATCCAGGTTTGCAGAGCTTCTAGCTGTTAAATCATAATTTTGATTGAGTGAAAACTTTTTAAAAAATCTGTTCAGAAGTAATACTAGAGAAAGAGACCTTGTTTACAGTGATTCCTGAAGTAGTCTTTTACGTATGAGGGCCAAGCCAGGCTATGTTTGTCTGGTGGGGGCCACAAGGTACTGCCAAAATCCTATACTTGATTTATCATTTTAATGTACACAGATGTACCATGTTCATGCTATACACTTGAATTATGTACATTATATGCTGCCCATCCCGAAATATTCCTGCAGAGGCCTTAAGCTCAGCATTCATAGAGAAGTTGTGTGCGTTTATCTTTTTCTGACTAGGAGGGGACAGAAGCAGGAGTTGACCCCAAATGCAAAAGGAGGAAGGAAGCCTATTCATCCTTTTGCTTTGTTACACACGAGGAAGACAAACATTCAGTTGTTTCTAACCAGCAATTATCAAGTCACTGTTGGGATTCTTGGAAGAGCCCATGCCTGCTGGTCTGATGTATGCTCAAGAATCTCAGCAGAGACTCTGTAACTGCTGGCTAGGAAAGACTAAATGTTATACCTTTTGACTTTCATGTGCAACAAGGTTTTAGCTGATAAGTGGATCTAGGAAAGGCAAGAGAGGGAAACACATCCAGGCTATCTGGCTGTCTATTGTCCCCACAATTTATTTAGATCTCTTTCAGAACATTATCACCGCATAACTGTGCAGTCACTGCATAAAAACTCCATATAGAGATACCCGTGTCTTTTCAAAACAAATTCTGTTGCAAAACATCTTATTGTTTGGAGTGCCCTTTTAATGTTCAGCTGAAATGTGTGTAGGCATCCTTCAGTCTTGAAAGACTATGGTAATGTGCTCTGTATGGAGGACTTGGACAGCGTCTAGTGTGGCTGAGGAGGCCAATTTGAGAGTGACAATCTCTTCCACACTGAAGACAAATACAGTCTGTCTCCTGACCAGCTCCCTGGTTTTGCTGCTTTTGTGACTTCCTCTTTGCCTTGGCCTGCTGGACAAGGGTCTCTTCAAATGTGTGTAATATTAAAATAAAAACAATTTAAAGGCACTTTTGAAAAAGAAAATAATAAAGAAACATGTAATTTATCTGACCCAAATGATACACTACAGATAGCATCACCATAAACTGAAATCTGTCTGTGTTTCAGAAATGTGATTGTGGAAAATATTTGTGAACACTTGTAAAGGAAGTCTCTGCTTGCCTGCTGATAACCAATTAGCAAAATAAAAATAAAAAGCAAGCTTATTTGGAAGCTACAGAAGATGTGACATTTCCACTTATGAAAGGAGTTCCTTCCTTCTTTGACATGCTGGATATGACATATAGCTTGGCTCTGTATTAGCATTTGAAATATCTGCATCTTCTTGCAGGAGCATTGAAGCTCGTCTACGCTACGAGTGAGAAGGATCTCGGAATCATCATAGCTCACAAGCTGGATACATAAGCCAACAGTGTGATGTGTTTTGTTTTAAATCAAATGCTATTTGAGGCTGCACTAACAGATGTATAGTCTCCAAATTCTGCATGGTACTATTTCCCCTCGATTTGGCACTGGTTAGGCCTCATCTTGAGTACTGTGTCCAGTTCTGGACACCACAGTTTAAGAAGGATGCCAACAAACTTGAGCAAGTTTAGAGGAGGGCAACAAAGATGGTCAGGGGGTTGGAAACCAAGCCCTGTGGGGAAAGACTGAAAGAATTGGGAATGTTTAGGCTTGAGAAAAGAAGACTGAGGGGAGATATGGTAACACTTTTCAAATACTTGAAAGGCTGTCACACAGAGGAAGGGCAGGGTCTGTTCTCGATCATCCCCGAGTGCAGGACACATAACAATGGGCTCAAGTTACAGGAAGCCAGTTCATGTCTGAATATCAGGATGAAACTTCCTAACTGTTAGAGCAGTATGACAATGGAACCAATGACCTTGATTGGTGGTGAGTGCTCCAGCACTGGAGGGATTCAATTTAGAAAACCACCTGGCAGATATCCTCTGATTTGTATTCCTCCGTTGAGCAGAGGGTTGGACGCGGTGGCTTTTAGAGGCACCTTCCAACTTCATTATTCTACGATTCTACACAATTTGAACTGGTCAGAACAGACAGTTGGCTATGGGGGGCTTCTCAACAACCACGCCAATTAATGTGTTGTGAAGGTGCTGAGATTTGCCCGGCTGGTGATCTATAGCTCTTGTTTCTTTCTTTCTTTTTTATCTTCATCTATCTTGTTCCTTATCTTCTTTCTTGTCCGAGTGAAAACAGAAGAGTGGATTTTCATTCATTCCATAGAACCCCAGGAGACCTATAACTACAAGGGTATCCTTGGATGGAATTTTTTTTAAAAGTTTCTTTTCTCCTGGATGGTTTTATACCACCCAAAGGGAAGAACATTGTTTTCTTTAATTTTCATTCCAATTCTTCTTCATTTTTAGTACTGATTTTTTACTGTTACAGATAATGAAAATAAATTACACACAGCAGGGAGAGATTTTTTTGCTTCCTTGCAGAACTACAACTCCCAGAATTCCAGGGGAGGACAGACTAGGATAGACTAATTTATATTCACATGGGTATCTTTCAACTGTGAACTGTGGTTAATATACGGTATATACACAGTAATGTTATTCCTAAGATTCTTGTCTCAGTATTTGTTCATAGCACCTCATCATTTTTTCTAGGATAAAGCCTAGCTTGTTCTTGTCTTCCATTTGAAAAAAGCATAGGGTTCAGCCAACAGTCTATGCAAACCCTTCCCCCTTTACTCTTATTGAAAGAGTGATTAACAATAGGCACAATGTGATTGTGTGTCTGTTGTCCAGATCTAGGGAGGTCAATAGAGTTAGCAGTAGTAAGCAAGCGGCAACTGATGAGTTGACTTGTGTGGAAAACTGCAAGTTTGTGGAAAGAAATGACCATCCATGCACCATATTCTAAGAAAATAGGAAAGCTGGTGTTTATTAGAGAAATAGGTTGAGGACACTTGGGTTTGAATCCCCTTTCAGCCATGGAAACTCACCAGGGCTGTGTGTGCATGACTGGGAAAATCTCTCCTTAAATATCTGACACACTTTGAAAACCCTATTAGGGTCACTAGAAGTCAGTTCTGACTTGAGAGCATATGAAATGAAGAGATCGTGGGATCGCTGGTTCCAGCTGAGGTGGAGATTCAGGGCACCAATGCTGCATCCTTGTCTCTCAGGAAGAAAGACAGGATGCCTTTGCTGTTCTGACCCAGAGAGGGTCAGGAGGGAAATGTGAGAAGGATGCGGCCCTAAGAATATCTGAATCTCCAGCTGGCTGGAGAATGCTTGGAACTGTGTCCTCGCTCAGTGACTCTTCTGTGTTCTGATCAAACTGCTATAAATATGTGTGTGTGTTGTGCCATCAGGTTGGAAGCATTTCATAGGAACTCTAATAGGGTTTTCAAGATAAGTGAGATATTTAAGGAGTAGGTTTACCAGTTCCACTCCCCCAATGAGCTTCCATGGCCAAGCGGGGATTCAAACCCTGTTCTCCAGAGTCCTAGTTCATTACATTATTCTATCTGCTACACCACACTGGGATTCCATATTATTTATGTCTATGCTGGGCACAGGGAAGGGATGGCATGCTGAGCACCCCATCTTTCCTTTCCCAACAGTTAATTGTCCCAAGAAGGATGAGCCAAAAGCCCAAATATGGCTTCCATTTGAAAATGCGGTCTTCATGACCCCATGGACCAGAGCATGCTAGGCCCTCCTGTCTTCCACTGCCTCCCAGAGTTTGGTCAAATTCATGTTGGTCGCTTCGGTGACACTGTCCAACCATCTCATCCTCTGTCGTCCCCTTCTCCTCTTGCCTTCACACTTTCCCAACATCAGAGTCTTTTCCAGGGAGTCTTCTCTTCTCATGAGATGGCCAAAGTACTGGAGCCTCAGCTTCAGGATCTGTCCTTCCCGTGAGCACTCAGGGTTGATTTCCTTCAGAACAGATAGGTTTGTTCTCCTTGCAGTCCAGGGGAGTCTCCTCCAGCACCACAATTCAATTCATTGGGGTGCTTAGGGCACCGTTTATTACATGCAGTAATATACACCATCAGAATAATGTGAGGAAAAATAGAAGTCAGTAGAAAGATATACACCCCCCCCCCCAGGAGCTAGGTATTCAGTTTACCATCTTGGGAAAGATAGAGCATTGAGTTAACCTCAGACTGGCTACTAGAATCAAACTCAGGTTGGGAGCAGAGTCTTCACTGCAGTACTGCAGTTTAACCATTGCACATGAGGCTCCAAACTTTACACCTGTGACTGGAAGGGGAAAGCCACACAAACAACCCACCCAGCAAACCTTCAAAACCAAGGCTGTGCTTATGGAAATGGTTGCTTCTGAGGCAAGAAACAGTGGTGAGAGATGGCTTTGTGTGGAAGGAGAAAATATTTAACTCATGAAATTGTCTGGTGTTTCAGCAGGAGCTTGCAGGAGTATGCAAATTAGCTTGTTTTGTTTGGTGATTGGGATTTAAGGGTGGGATCCTCTGAAGTCTAATTCGACAAACCTGAAAAGACTGTGTCTGTATAACATTGATGCACTTTCAACTCTTATTATGGGCTAGGTCTGACTCTCTTCCTGGCCTGAAAGCTTCTTAGTTTGCATGTATTTAAATGAATATTATTCCATAACCTTGCACCCTAATCTAAGAAACTGTTTCTTTTCTGCTTGTCATCTGAATCCCTTGCAGTAGAGGAACTGAAAGGAAAATGTCAAGCCAAGTGAACTTCCTGTATGCTACCAGACTGGAGTGGACTGGTGCCAAACTTGCGGTAACTTGAACAAGAGCAACTGCTCTGTAATTAGGTAAAATTGGAAACATAAGCTTAGTGCTCCAGGAAATCTGTTCGGAGACAGTCTTGGAGAAGGGGCTAAACTTGCTTGTAAAAGCCTTTAGAGCAAGTCTGCTCAACCTTTGTGGAGAATCTGTGTGGGTCTGCCTCTGAGCCAGAAGGTGGAAGAAGCTGTAGGAGGCAGGATTCAGGTGGTACAGAGAGAAGGAGGAGGAAAGCATGCCAATCTACATGTAAATCTAGAAAAGAGAAGCGGGGAAAACATACTGTACACAGGTTATTTGTTTGTTCGTGTACTGGTGCTCTATTGCAACAATTCCCAAACAAATTTATATGAGACAAAGCCACTTCTGAAATGTCTCCATCCCAGGCTATGGAGGAGTCCTAATGTATCAAAGATTGGGGTAAGCAGGTGATAATGGCTGTGCCCTCCCACCCCCAAAGAAACACATTCTTTTGGCCTCTGTGGAATACTCAAAATCCCATTTTATGAGTCACGCAGGGCACTAAATCATGGCAGAGGTTAGGAGAGTGGTGATCATGAAACAGGATGGCCTTTTCCCCTGTTTCTTCCCTCTTCCAGCTGAGTCTTGCTCAGCCTGGCAGAGTTCTCCAAGTCTCCAAAGCTGGCTATTTTTATGACACTTTATAGTCCATTACCCAGCTGTGATAGTGTTTTTTGGCCCATTGTATGAGCAAAGCAAAGTCCATTGTAAGAGGTAAAAACAAGCATGGAATCATAAAACAGCAACAATAATAACCACATTTAGGAGTTCAGTGTATGCTCCTCTTTAACCCTTGTCCCTATTACTACCACTGGCGCCTTCCCCTGCTTGGAATAAAGCTTTATGGTCGGTCTACAATGCTACCATAACTAAACCTTAATTTCCTGTTGTTAATCTTCATGGAATTATGGTTCCTTTGATGATCATTGATGCTTCTGCTGCTCTAGTTGGCACTGCCCTTTGGTTTATGGCGCTTTGGATTTGACACATGTGCAAAAACCTTTGCACTTGTTTTACAGACTCTCCAAAGGACAATCCGGGGCATCTCTGAAGGAAAGCTGACTCCTCTGAAGGGTACCATCATTGGATGTGATCCTGAACAGAACTTGCAGAAGTTACTTTTTTTTTGTTTTAGATTGCAACTCTGGCTGGGAAATTCTGAGGGATTCCATGCAACAGAAATAAAAAGACCAGTTGTGTCAGCTTAAAAACTAGCAGGTTTATTTCAGTGTGAGCTTTTGTGGATTAGAATCCACTTCCTCAGATCCATGGGGAGGCATAAGTTGCCTCTACAGGCTTATATACACAAAGGACATAGTAGAGGAGAGGGGACCCAGGGGGGTTGGGAACAAGAGGGTTTGAATTATTTTGGTACCAGGCTTTCAAAAGCTGGTGATATTTTCAGCACCAGTAAAGATCAGTCAAAATGGGAATGGGATAGACATCCTGTTATCAGCAATCAGATGGCTTTCAGAGAGTGTATGGAGGTTACAGTTATGTCAAGGAAAAGAAATTCTTGGTTGCAGCACAAAAGTTAGAGGGTATGCCTTTAATCTTCTGAGCTGTCCATGACAGATCAGGGAAGAGATCTTGGTGTGCTGGAGCAGTGGTTCTTAACCTTTTTGAAAGAAACGCCCCCTTGAGCCATTGAGGAAGTTATCATCGCCCCCCTCCATGAGGTGATATCTTTCTTACCTACCTACCTACCTACCTACCTACCTACCTACCTACCTACCTACCTACCTACCTACCTACCTACCTACCTACCTACCTACCTACCTACCTACCTACCTACCTACCTACCTACCTACCTACCTACCTTGTCTCCCTCCCCACCCGGGTGCGAGGCAGAGCTTCACGGGGCGAGGATGAGGACCCAAGAGACCCTTTCCTTCCACCCGATCCACACTCAGTGCTCCCCTAAAGGAGAAAGGCGAGATGTGGCAGGTAGAAAGAGCTGGATCATCTGGCGGCAGCAGCAGCACCAGATCTACTGCCAGCACTGCGTTTGGCTCGCTCCAACGCCCCCCTACCGCCCCCTTCTGTTCTTTTGCCCCCACACCGCCCCTTTTTGTTCTACCACCCCCCTGAAAAATGAAATCGCCCCCTGGGGGGCATTATTGCCCACGTTAAGAACCACTGTGCTGGAGGACAGCTCAACGAAAGTGTCAACTCAGTGTGTGGCGGCAGTGAAGAAGCCAATTCCAGGCTAGGTATCATTAAAAAGGAGATTGAAAATATAACAGCCAACATTATACAATAATGCCATTGTACAAAACTCTGGTAAGGCTGCACCCAGAGTATTGTGTACATTTCTGGTTGCCACACCTAAAAAAAGACAACGTGGAACTGGAAAAAGTGAAGAAGAGAGCAACTAAAATGATGACAGGGCTGGGGCACCTTCTTTATGGTTTACAAGCCATGCTGGGGATGTATAATCTCCAGGTTTAAAAGGAAGGCACCATATTTTTCTGTGTATAAGACTATACTTTTGTCTAAAATCTTTAGACTAAAAATTGAGGGTCGTCTTATACACGGAAGTAAGCTGAGGAGAGAACAAAAATAAGTGGAGGGGAAAGCAGGGATCAAAGCAATCCTGCAGCGCTTTGATCCCTTTCCCCCTGCACTTGTAAAGCCCCACTTAGATTTCTTAATTTTGGATTAGAAAAGTGGGTGGTGTCTTATACATGGGGGCATCTTATACACAGAAAAATATGGTACCTCAAAATGTCAGATGCAGGGGAGGGGGATCAGGAGACAGGTCTCTACTTGTCTCTTGTGCTCCCGGAGGCATCTGGTGGGATACAGGAAGCTGGACTAGATGGCCCCTTGGCCTGATCCAGCAGGACTCTTCTCATATTCTTATGTAATCCTTAATCTTCTTTACAACTGTGGGCAGACAAATCTAAAATTTTAAGTTTGTTAATCTACAGACAAAAACCACTAGAAGCTTGTGGTCCATATAATATTTCCCCGTCCTTGCCTGTCTGTTTCCCTTCAGGATTCGCTGTCCTGGGTACGTATGAAAATTCTTCTCTGCAAGCTATTCTGGAATAGGAACAACCATGGGTTGTTACTGTGATGTACAGTTATGATGACTGAATGCTTGCTGCCAGTGTTTTTTTGCTTTCTTTAAGTGCCACACATTTCACTCTAAGTGGCTTTAGGGAGGCCAGAGAAACCATTTATAATTATAACAAGTGGCCCTCAAAAGAAAACAGACGCAATTTCAGAAAGTATTAGCTGCTTATGGCCATAATAAAGCATTCATAATGAATCGATTGCCCATATAAATATTACAGAATCCTTTAATAATCTGCATGGTGAAGCAGATGAAATTTGAAGTTTCATCAACCTGATGAATATGGGAACAAGCTGACCTGTTGGATCCCCCCCCCCCCCGTAAGTCCTCTGCTTAGAAAGGTTGCAGTTTTTGACTACAACACCCAGCCTCCCTTGGCAGCACGACCACCAAGGATATGCAGAAGTTGTAGTCAAAAATCTCATGATTTGGCTGGCTGAGAAACATTTAATCCACAGGTGTGAAACCTCCAGTCTTCATACCGAATCTGACCCTCCCAGGATTTCAGTCTGGCTTTCTGGTGATTCTCATTTTTTTGTTTGTTTGTTTTTTGGTCATTCAGAGTTTTCCCAGATTTCCCCCACCCCCAATCCTAAAAGGTTAAAATGACCTTCTTAAGGCTTAGTTGCTCATAGTAACTAAAAGCGTCAGAAGTTAAGGCTGAAATAGGCTAGTTTGATTCAGGTTTTGTGCCTCTCAGGTCAAACTGTGTTGGAGAAAGAGAAAGTTGAGTTTCTGTGAGATTGCTTTAAAATCAGGACACTCCTCCCCACCTAAGTAAGGCAGTAAAGGATATAAACCATCTGGATTGTCTTATTACTTGATTAATTAATTTGGAGCCATTTACCAGGATTCTCCAGATGCTTGTTTCTACACCAGCTGATCCTGAAGAAGTTCCAGCTTTCTCCTCAATCCTTGCCCGCCCCACCACTATGACATCAAAAGGCTCCACCCTTTGTTTCAAATGTTGGCCATCCCAACACTTGACTGCTCTGCCTCACAAAGATCAATCCCATGACCTCAGCTTTGGGCCTGAACTACCAGTTGGGATGCTACCCTATAGATCTGATTATTGTTTATGTAAACATGATAGCAGTTGAAGTTGGACATGTCTACAGGCAAAAGGTGTGCTCTTCCATTTAGCTGAGCTATGGGCATTATGATCCTCTTATGATCCTCATTGATTCTGCCAAAGGGATCATACCACATTTCTCAGTGGTTTCCAGTCTTGGATCCCCAAATATTCTTGGACTACAACTCTCAGAAATCCTGGCCAGGACAGCTAGTGGGAGTTTTTAGTCCAAGAACTCTGGGGGCCCAAGGTTGGGAATCATTGCCCTAGATGTTGGCCATTTGCATGGCAGAGCCCATGTCTTGTCATAGGGCCATTGCTAAGGAATTATGTGCTGTTCTTTGTTATCGTTACTGTAAATCAGGCCTGGAAGAGCCCTCGAGTCAAAAAGCACAGTAAAAGTGCTTGAATCAAATTGAATTGGCTTCTCTTGGAAGTTAGTGGAATGAAGAAGGCTGAAGAACCTGCATTTGTCTTGGATGGTTGTGTACCTTAGGCAGAGTGAGGCCGTTGCCTCAGGAAGCAGATTGAAGGGTAGCCCATTGTTAATCAATTGCAGAGTTTGTAAAATTATCCTTCTGGAGTACACCCCCCAGAATTCTCCAGTTGGCATGATTGTTGCAGACTGTGAGATTTTTCCCCCCTAAGCTTTGATTACCACAATTTTGGCTTTATAGATGGAAAAGTAGAGAAGTCCCATCTGACTCAGACCCAGTGGACATAGATTATGGAGGTCTGCCTGAACTGTTGTGTCTTTGAAACAACACCTAACATGACTGATGGAAGCAGTTATATCACAATAGTACAAATTCCTCCATAGTGGAACTCTGCTTCCTTTGCCAAGAAGCTGTAGACAACCAGGGCTCCTTCTAAGAACTGTGTTTCCAGAGCTTCCATGGGTAATGTAGCTACCTGTAACTAGTTATCTTTGTGGTAACAAGTAATGTAACTACCAGTTGGTGTGCTGATCAAGGATCAGGCCCTAAATGTCTAGTATTTTTGTTTTCATTGACCTGACATTTAAACCTTCATGGGAGAATTCAGTAGCTGTGTACATATTCTCTAAAAGGAATCTTTGCCCAAAGTAATCTTATTTGGGGGAAAAACTGGGATTAGTGCAGATTGAAGAGTAGAAAGAAGAAGGCTGGGAGAGGGGTGGGGAAAATCCACCTTCCTACTAAGTCACATTCTTTGTATGTTGTTTTTATTTACCCTCTGCATTTCACCTGGGATGACAAACTATCCTGTAGCTGAGATACTAGCTGTCTTTCCTTATTTCAATTTTCAAACTTCTGAAGACCCTGAATTGCTTTAGAGAATTTGGAGTTCCAGAACAACTTGGCCTAGAAGGCAATGGCCCAAAATTGTGATACTTATTATAGTAAATTACACTCACAGAGGCCCATTGAATCAATGGGGATTTACTAAGTCAACTCCTCCATAGGTTTCACTGATTCGAACAAACCTCCTTTAACTTTTACTATCTCTAAAGTAAATTGCAAGTGGAGTAGGCCCATTTAAGCCAATGGGATTTACAGGAGTGTTGATTTGCCAAAGCTCCATTGATTCAGTGGGCCTACTCTAGTGCATTTTTAAGCAACTGGATTTGGGCCAATGTATTTCCAATTCGGTCATTTAGTCTAGGAGACAAAAAAAATGCCTTCTCACCCCTCAATTCTAAAGACCTTTTTGACTATACATCTTCCTCATTGCTAACCTTGTCAATTACTGCCTTGACTCTAATGCTAATATTTGTTGGCTTCAGTGCTGTCCTGTTTTTGCCATTTTGCTGATGGTTTTAATTACATTATCTTGGTTGGTCACCTTGCAAGATGCTTTGGGATTTAATGCACTATCATACTTTACTAAGGACAAAAATAAATATCTATAGGTATGTTACTTGGACAGTTGGTAAAAGGGAGAATTTAATTGACTTCCTTATTTGTACCTCACAGTTCTGTCAAAACACCAGAATGGGGAGAAATTGAAAAGTTATACAGGGAATTTTGAAATGCAGCTGCAACAGAGAAAATGGCCTGGAGATTTGAGTTTAGAAAAGTTTGACTTCCAGAACTCATAAAATGTACTTTTGAAGTGTTTGGCTCCCAGAATTCACCGGCCATCATTTTGAAAGTTGTAGTACAAATAATTTAGCTTTTCTGAGCCTTGATTACTTCTGCAAGCAACAAAGCCTTCTCTGTCCACCTCACTGCCTTTTCTTCTTTCTGCTCAGGCAGAATATACTGAAGGATTAACGAGGATTTGGTCCTTTTGCCGATAATGCCACTTAGTTCCCTTCTCCCTTAATTCTGGAAATGCCTGGAGAAAGCTGTCTTGACTGGTGAGAACCAAGTCAGTACATACCCAGTAATTTATCAGCAGAAGAGATGAACTGCCTGCTCATTATAAGCCAGTTAATAATGTCTGCCCGAGCTTGCTTTCAGCCAGCAATCAAGCTGAACAATTTGGTTGGAAAGTGGATAATGCTGCAGTCCTCCGTGTGGGTGACGGGTAAGCCAAACACTTTATCTCCCTGGCATCACTTATGTGCGAAGTTGGAATACCAAAATAACCACTCGCCATCAAGGACCTTCAACTCCTTCTTTCCTTAATAAAGTTGCATTGTGTGAGTGATGGGGAATTTTATGACCCTACCGAAATCCCAGTGTATTCAGCTGTAGTAGTAGGGTTAGCATTGTGGTTAGGGTTAGGTGGGAAGGGCAGATGGACACGTCTTGTGTGTCCTGAAACAAAACAAGGGCTTGTCCAGATAGCTTGATTTTAATTGTGTTGTTCTGTGATCCCTATAGTGTTTCTTCGTGGTTCATAACAGTACCGTTTCCTCTCTACATCCATGTGTTCAAGGTCCTTCATTCTTGGATGTTCTGCTGCCCCTGGCATAGAGGATGAAAAGCAATGTTTTCTTATGCCCAGTTTTCTTCCAGTTTTTGCATCCTCTCCTCTGCACCTTTCAGTCCTTCTCTCCTCATTTTCACTGCCCCTCTCCACCCACCGTCTTCCTGCTCAGGCACCAAAATTGCTCCAAACTACAGGTTCAAGAATAACTTTTTTGTTGTTTAGTCGTGTCCGACTCTTCATGACCCCATGGATCAGAGCACACCAGGCCCTCCTGTCTTGGAACAACTGATTGGTTCAACACTGGGAAAGGAGTACAACAATGCTGTACAGTATATTGTCCCCAGGCTTATTTAACTTATATGCAAAATACATCATGCGAAAGGCAGGACTGGAGGAATCCCAAGCTGGAATTGTGGAAAGAAATATCAACAACCTTAGATATACAGATGATACCACTCTGATGGCAGAAAGTGAGGAGGAATTAAAGAACCTCGTAGTGAGGGTGAAAGAGGAGAGTGCAAAAAACGGTCTGAAGCTCAACATCAAAAAAACTAAGATCATGGCCACTGGTCCCATCACCTCCTGAGAAATAGAAGGGGAAGATATGGAGGCAGTAACAGATTTTACTTTCTTGGGCTCCATGATCATTGCAGATGATGGCAGCAGCCACGAAATTAAAAGACACCTGCTTCTTGGGAGGAAAGCAATGATAAACCTTCACAGCATCTTAAAAAGCAGAGACATCACCTTGCCGACAACAGTCCGAATAGTCAAAGCTATGGTTTTTCCAGTAGCGATGTATAGAAGTGAAAACTGGACCATAAAGAAGGCTGCCCGCCGAAGAATTGATGCTTTTGAATTGTGGTGCTGGAGGAGGCTCTTGAAAGTCCCCTGGAATGCATGGAGAACAAACCTATCCATTCTGAAGGAAATGAACCCTGAGTGCTCACTGGAAGGACAGGTCCTGAAGAACAGCTGGCAGAATACAAATGCAGGAGCAGGCGATACCTTTATTAGACCATGACTAACCACACCCTCGCCCCCAAAATCTTTTTGCAAATAGAATCTGGATCAATCTAAAGAGGCTCACCTGGCTCCAACAATGGCCATGAGAGTTTGGGACTGTAATACAATTATACAGCTGAACCCACAAGAACTTGGGACACAGCCTGAAGAAGATGAGTTATCATTGAAAGCTAGCTGTCTGTTGTTTGCTTTACTTTTTTAGTTGTCTAACAAAGATATCACCTGCTCCTGCATTTGTATTATTTTGGAGACCACACAGCCCTTTTCTGATTTTTGATCATGATCAAGAGAATACTTTTCTTTGTTCTTCTGTTGGCCCCAACAGAGATTGTTTTAATTCAGTAATTCTAGAGGTAAAGTGTACCACTCCACTGAGTTGCATCATAAAATAACGCCTCCTGTCCCAATTTTATTTTCATTCTAGTGTTACCTCCATAATAAAGGCTGTTTTTCTCCCTTAGGGCAAACTTGTTTCTATATCCCAATTTTTGAAAAAAGTGTGATTGTTTTGGCAGATTTGATGGATGGGCGTTCTGAAATGTGACCCTGTCCAATAACAGAAACAGCCCTAGATCACCAGAAGTAACGAATTCAGCCCTAAAACATGCTGCAAGAGTCACTGGAAATAACCCTTGCCTATATTTTGAATATTTTTGGGCTTCTGTGTTTCTTAAGTTTTAAAAGAATGCTCTGTCTTTTGTTGTGGTACATTGTATTAGTGCCCCTCAGGAGCTGAGAAACAACAATGCTAACCTGAATGCTAAGACTAAAACAGGATGGAAATTTTCTTTTGTTTATGCCAAAAAGCATCAGAATAGAAATCATCATCATCTTCGAACTGCAGAACTGGAAGGAACCTTATAGATCATGAAGTCCAGCCCTTGTTAAGGAGGCACAGTGAGGAATTGAACTCCCCTCTGCAGTCAGATGCCTAAGCCACTGAACTATCCAGCAGATCTTGAATATATCAAGTAATTTTTGCCCAATAGCAAAGATCATCAAGAGTATTGGGGGCAGCTGCCATTGAATCTTCCCTGCTACATGTTGAGGGGCAAAGTGTACACTGACCTCATAGGCAGTATGGAAATGCGATCTGGGTCAAGATTGACCTCCAGTGATCTTCCACTGCCATCACAGATGATACAGAGGTAGTATGGAATGAAGAAGGGTGTACTAAAAGTGCCATTTTCTTCTCAAAATTATGGGTGCAGTTTAATGATTTATAAAATTGTGCTTTTCTAAGGAATAAAAATTTTCTATCTTTAATTTGATAAAAAAACATGGTTGTTTGATATATTGATCAGTTTGCTAGAGCGAAGCTGAAATACATTCATTTGGTTGAAAGAAGTTAGCTAGTTATCAGCTAACCATCTATAACTGGTGGACAGAGGTAGGTGTTTGTGTGGCACAGCTGGCCTGAGAGTATGTAAGGCTGTTGGCAGAATCTGGGGAGAAGAGACCTGGAGGCAAAGGGCTATCTATCGATCCAATGAGGAATCGTTCACTATCATCCTGTTTTCTTTTCTTAACTCTTTGTACTGTTTGTTGGCACCAGCAAAGTTCTCCCTTTGGGTGAGCTTTTAAAACCAGTCAGCAGAGGGCGGTTTTCCTCTTTTAGAGAATCCAAGTCATCCAGACCTGCACAGTTGGGAAGCCAACAAAAAAACTCTCCCAGCCGTTGTGTTTTTGCCCGCTGTGAAGGTGGGAGATGGGAGAAATGGGGAATTATGATCCTCCAAGTTCAAAAAGCCAAATTGTGCTATATTGACTATTCTGGACATCTGTTTCAGTAGACAAATATACGCTTTAAATCCAGACCAGTCTGGCCTGCAGTTTTCCCACTGCAAACCTATAGCCTTTTGAGATGGGCATCAGCGCCTACATCCGTCTTGGTAGTATGTTGTGGTGTGGATACCATTGCCAGTCTCCGCGCAACAGTCTTAGGGAATCGCTGGGGTTGACTGAGTTGTCAGTTCTGGTGATAAAACTTAGGATGAATGGCTCTGGAGAAAAAGAAAATTCAAATTTTAAAATCTTGGATGCCTTTAATGCTTGGATCTCCATCTCCACCCTTTTCCAACTAGTGCCAGAGTTCATAATCTTTGCTTGAACGTGTCTGAACGTGGGTTGCAACACATGAGACAATGGTGTGAATTCACCCACTCTCTCCCCATTCTTCCCTCACTCTTCTCTTAGATACTAAGGAGCTTGGGTTAAATGAACACTGATCCGGTGTTTGACAAAATACTGGTGCAAAAATTCCTTGGTTCCAATCCCTGCCACTTCCAGTTATACACACAGTTGTGATCGATGGGAAAGATATCTCCTTTAGACCCCAGACAGCTGGTATGAGCCACAGAAGTCTGAGGCAAATGGGACAAATACTGTTGTATTATTTACAAGCAGTCAGCTGGACATGTATAAGAAAGCTATTTTCCCAAGTAGACCAATTTCCACTGGTAGGAGATGGAAAGAGTTGGAGGCCAACAATATCTATAGGGCCACAGGTTCTTCTGCTCTCCTGGGGGCTGCAGAAAAAGATAAGGGGTCTCTCTCTCTCTTTCTCTCTCTCTCTCTGCGTGTGTGTGAACAAGATGAAGTGAAGGAGGGGTGGTTGTTGTGGGTTTTTCGGGCTGCTTGGCCATGTTCTGAAGGTTGTTCTTCCTAACGTTTCACCAGTCTCTGTGGCCAGCATCTTCAGAGGACAGCACTCTGTGCTCTGGTCAATTCACTCATGGGTCAAACTTACTTGAGTGTTATCAGAGTTTTAGCAATGCTACCTTATTTTGTCCATCTAGGGCAGCATTGTCTAATTTGAATGGTAGGGATTTTCCAGGACCTCAGCAAAGAAGAGTTTTTCTCATCTCTGGTTACCTGCTTCTCTGCTTTTAAGGGGATGAAGGAGGGACTGATTGAACCAAGGTCTTTATGAAGGCAAAGCATTGCATTACTGTGCCATGGCTCCATCACAATATTTCCAAAAATGATAGAAACAGACTAGGATTGCCAGGCTTCAGACAGTGATGGGGGTGTGACTCCAGCTTTAGGGGTACTGTGAATCCACTCCATGTTTTAGTCTGAACTTTGCAGGAGTTCTCTGTGGTGCTGAACATATTTTGAAGAGCAATTCCAGGACCTTAGACAGCTCCATCTGACATTTCAGGCAATTACTGTGCTTCTTCATGTTCCCGGACAGAAATAAACCTTGGAATGAATGGTGCTGGAAGAGGAAGGATTGTGTCTTTTACAGGGGAGGTGGCCTTAAAGCCTGGGTAGTCATCTCCCCTCTCTCCCAGTGGTTATGTGGGTCTCATTGTCTTAACGCAAATATGGGAAGTGTACAAATATGAGTACATGGGATGTGCTTGCACAATGTCCGTAAGTGAAAAAAGCTAGCAGTGATGGAAAGGAACAGGGGAGAAGGCCAGTATATGCATGCCTTTGGGCCCATCACACAGGTCGGAAGAAGACAGGGAGTGGTGTACCATTTTTATGACTTGTGTTTGCACATGCACACACAGTTTTCAAAGTGTTACACAAGGGACCGCTCCCTCTGACTATGCAGCCCCCTGCCTCTGTGACATTACAACGTTCCACCCTCTAGTTTCAGGTTTTGGCCCTGAAATCTCTGGGAAGGTGAGGCTGCTGGCCAAGCTTCCCAAGGCCAGACTTGGATAGAAAAAGAGGCCACATTTATTGGGGTTATCCAGTGGTGCAAAAACATCATTATATTCCGCAACAGGTTCTAGCTGATTAAAACATGGTGGTATTGGTGCAGCTGTAGAGGTTTGTCTCCAAAGGCATACAGCAGCTTCAGTTAAAAATATACACATTACTCAGCTTTGTAGAACTAAAAATAAGACCTCTTCCACTCCATTGAGCAGTAAACCTTCTTTACTTGCCTCCCCTTGTCTATATATATATACATCTCCTCTCTCCAAATTCCTGTCATGAGGTTGTATTTTTAGCTGCTATTGTCCGCTCTGACACTGTGGCCTATGGTGGGACTCGGGACACACAGGCGGGGCTGTCAAGGTTTTGCAATTAATTGCTTTCACTAGGAAGTGCTGGTTGAATATTCATGGAAATGGATGTTTCTCTTCTGGATTGTGAATGGGCTAGTCTACTCTGAGTGGGTAGGGACTAGTTGCTGTGTATATGGTAGATTTGCTCATTGCATGATTGCTTTCGTTTGGCACTTGGGTCTTCATGAACTTGCACGGAAGATCTCCTGCTCAAATCTACGCATGTCTCCTCGGAGGTATGCCCTACGGCAGTGGTTCCCCAACTGTGGGGCTCCAGATGTTCTTGGACTTCAATTCCCAGAAATCCTGGCCAGCAGAGGTGGTGGTGAAGGCTTCTGGGAGTTGTAGTCCAAGACCATCTGGAGGCCCAAGCTTGGGGACCACTGCCCTACAGCCTTAAACAGGACCTGCCTGTTTAAGGGCATTGTGTAGTGAAGAAAGGAGGTACCTCCAGATGTTTGGGGCCTCCATGATCTATATATATAGCAAGCATTGTCAAAATGAGAGATCACAGGAGTGAACATTTAGAAGGCCACATTTGCACCTAATGGAGATAAGGCTTATAGTGGGACAGGAGACCTAATATGTTAGGCCTTGTTCACACAGATGTTGTAGTTGTTGTGTGCCTTCAGGTCGATTCCAACTTAGGGTGACCGCATGAATGAGCAGTCTCCAAAATATCCTGTCCTCAACATACCTGCTTGGCGCTTGTAAACTCAAGCCTATCACTTCCTTTAGGGAGCCAATCCTTCTCATATATTGCCTTCTCCTTTTCCTGCTGCCTTCAAACTTTCCCAGCATCATTGTCTTCTCCAGAGAATCCTACCTTCTCAGGATGTGCCCCAAAGTAGTACAGCCTCAAAGCAGGGCAGTTCACACAGATGGCATTAGACACTGCTTCTCCTCCTCCTTTGCAGCCCACCAGGCATTGGCTGGATTTGGCTCCTTGAATACTGAGTTGTTCCCAAGGACCTCAGATATTCATAGATATTTCCTTCAAATATGTGCTGTTCCAACTGAAAGACAACCTTCTGCAGTTAACGTATCATAATCTCATTTCTGCTTAGAATACACAGATGGCCTGTTAAAATTATCATCATCCCTACCATCATCATCACCTGGAAGATGGAGGGCATCTCTGCAGATATGTTTTTTTTTTAAATAATGCTCACATTAAGCATACAGAATGAAAAAGAATCCTTAGGACTTCTTTCTCTGGCTTCACTGAACACTGAACACCTCTCTCTCTCTCTCTCTCTCTCTGTGTGTGTGTGTGTGTGTGTGTGTGTGTGAGAGAGAGAGAGAGAGAGAGAGAGAGAGAGAGAGGTAACCAGGCCCTATGAACAGCCCTGATGCTAATGGGCATACAGTATAGGCTAAAGCTTTCTTCCCTGTTTCTTTTTAAATGCTTTGCTCTGCTTTCTTGCTGCAACTAGGGAAGAATGTAGACCCTTCGGGGAACTGCAACAGCAGTAGTGATGGCGTCTGACCCAGATGGAGAAATCCGCCCCCTTTTCCAGCCTAAGTCACTGGCGGCCAATGGGACGGGAAAAGACTTTGAAACTGTCCCTTTACATAAATATAGCTATATGTCAAAGTGTTATGTTTGGACACGAAGCTGAAATATCGCGTGCCAAATGACGAGCTTATAAACATTAAAGCCATATGCTCCGGTGGGGGAACTCTGCAGTCCAAGCGCTCTGGCGTTGCCGCAGAAGCCCCGTCTACCCGCCAAGCTCTGCTGAGGAATTGGCAGGGAAAAACAGAGAGACGAACCCAGCCTGACCCCGCTGCGTGTAGCAGGCTGAGCCACAGGGGCTGGCCAGGAGGAAATCCAAACCATTTGCATGGGCCTTGGAGGCATTTATCATCCCATAATCTGTTTGGCTCAAGTGGAGACACTGAATGTGTCAATCACTATCGGCGGTGCTACAGCGATGGGTTGCAGCACTGGAATGGGATCTAGAAAGAAAATTCACATCAAGAACAAGGAGGGTACAGAGATGGGAATACGCACATTTAAGTCCAAAATCCTGCTGAAGAAAACAGCGTTTCTAAGGGTGGTTGAGCAAGTGGCTTTTCCCGTTTTGTTGGCTGTCTCTTGCCCAAACTGGCACCCGACCAACTGCCAGTTGGGAGATTTGTGAGATCCTGACGAATAGTTTTTAAAACAGGAGGAATTCTTGCGTGTTAGCCCTTTCACAATTGTCTTGACATAATTGCTCAAGACAATAGGATTCTGGATTTTTTTATTATTTATTAATTTGCTATTTATTAATTTATTAATAGTTGAAGGCAACACCTATGACTTCTTCCAAGCATCCCTGATGATCCTCTTTCTTTCCTCTCTACTTGGTTTCTTTCCTTGTAAAGTTGTATTATTTATGCTGTTTTATATATGTATATCTTTATTATTTGATGATTGTGAGCCGCCTAGAGTGGTCCTGAGTTGGCTAGATAGGCGGGATATAAATAAAATAAATAAATAAAATAAAATAAATAAATTTACATTCACCCCGTGAAGTATTGGAGTTTTTGCAACCTTGCATGATGCCTTTAGCAGTTTTGGCTGGGAGGCACTGTTCTGGACTGGGGTCACTGTCAAACTCTTCAGCACTAACCAATTGTTCCTTCCCTGCCCCTGAATTCAAAGAGAGCCCCGCTTCTCTGCTCTGTGTCCCTCTCCCTCTCTAGAGTCTGCTGAAATCTGTTGTTGAAAGCAGTCATGTTTGTCAGTTTGCTGTTGACTTGTCAGTAATGGAATTTTTTAAAATTCTGTCCTCTACTCGTGTCTCATAGTGAGTTATTGAGACTGTAAGGGCCAGTTAATGAAAAAAGAGCTGGACTACTTTGGAGAACTTGAAGCTATTCTTCTCTGTGAATGCCTGCACTTCTACTACACAGCTAGAGGAATTTAACAAAAAAAAAATTCAAAACTCTGCAACATGAAGTAGTTCAGGATAGGACACAGTAACTGATCCAATGATAGCTTTGTAAAGTTGGATCACCCCTGCTGCATACCTTAAGCTTCTTTTCTCAGAGAAGAATAAATCTAATTTGTCTTGCAAAGTTTGATATAAAGATGGAGTTAGTGGTGGATGTCCAGCTTGTGTTGAATCTTGATTGCTCATACACGGTTCACATACTGATGCTGGTAACAAAGGCTTCTAAGCAACCCTGTACACTTTTTCCTGGTTATAATCCCTTCTGAACAAACATACTGGGCCTTCTGTGTAAACATACTGTAATGTTGCTTACAATCATGTTTGTTAACAGAGGTCTATACAGCAATCTGTTCAGATCTGCAGCAGATATTCTACAGAACAAAGTAATGGGGGTGGTGGATAAGAAAAATCAAAGGGACAGCACACACTTAATTGACTCTGCCTCTGTGCAACACACACCAGTATCAGATCTGTGCATATTTCAGAACTGTGTGAAATAATGGAGCATCTTTCATCAGTGCAACAACAGAGCCAGGCAAGATGATTTCGTAATGATCAAAAGCCATGGCGGTGAAATCGGGGGTCCCAAGAGGTAAGCTGGCAAACATGCAGGTTTATAGCCTTTTCAGTCTGAAAACAGGCTTCTTAGGAGAACTCCAGGTCCCAGGAAATCCAAAATTCTGCACTGAGAAAAATGGAATTGCAGAGAACTTGGTGAAAGGATGCAAAACAAAATCTGGATTATGTCTTTACTATATGTGATTGCATTCTGTTGGACACAGGGAATCAATCTGCTCCATCCAAAGGAAAGCTTATGTAGCTACCTTTTGGGCATCTGCAATTTTGGAAGACCCTACTGGTGCATTTTCGACCTTATCTCGGCAGGGACAAGGCTAAAGCTAAATTTTTTAAAATAAGGGGGAGGGAAATGGCTGGGAGAGAAAGTATTGTAGGTCCTACCAGATATTAAGAGGAATCTGTATTCTCTTTGATCAGATTGGAGTTTGCCCCTCACAGTTAGATTTTTTTTTTAATGGCAAGACAGACCTTGCTAAATATACTGTACCTGAAAATTAAAACCATGTTTACTTTCCATTGGCTGGTCATTAAATACAGCATGTTAAATGCTACATGCAGAAGTGAAGAAAATAACGGGGCTGTGGCAAAAAAGACATCTTTTACTGCACTACTCCCTTCTGGGAGCCTAGGCATGGGGGGAGACTTTAATTGCCAAAAATCACAGCTAGATCACCCCTGTTGGGATTGGTCCATAGGTGGTGATCCAGCAGCAACCTTTGGCAATTAAAGGCAAAAGGGAGCCCTAGGGACACTTGGGACCTAAAAAGAGGGGGAAAGAAGCTTTTAATTAATATAAATTACATTTTACTTGCATCATCTGATGCTGTCATCAGCCTTGCTATTGTAAATTTACACTAACTGTATTTTGGCCATTATTTTTTATGATTGTCGTCAGTTTCCGTGGCTACTCCCCAGTAGTGGAAAGGTAGGGTAGCAATATAAGTAAATAATAACAACAGTCTCTTGCCCTTTTAGACCTTCCAGGAATAGAGTATTTACAAAGCAAGGGAGCTGTGGTTAAGCCAATGAAATTTGCACATAAAAGCCACCATGGCCAATCTTCCCTGTAAAAAACCACACACACACACACACCAGTCATGAACCGAGTAACAATAACAGAGGCATCCATATCACAAAAAAACTTGATTGAGTGTGATAACTTTGTCCCCCTCTAGAGGCCAAGCCTGAGAAGTGCAGCAATAATGTTAATCCACACACGGGTACAGCCTTTATGATATTATCAATATTTGACAGTGTTCCACCTAGACAAATAAAAGTTAAAAATGTTGCAGAAGGCACTCATTTATTTACCCGGAGGCTCCCCTAGGATCTTAGTCAGCAGTATGTAAAGGTTCTTTACCTCATAAATCGCCTTTAAAGCCTCCTTCAGGGAAGCAAGGAAATTTAAAAGGGCAGTTAGCTTCTGGCAGGGAGATGTAGAACTTTATTTGGGTGTTTAGTTTCCTCTTTCATTCACAAAATAAACATTTTCTGATTTATTTGAATGGGGCTGTATACTTTGCTTAGTGTTTTCTTAAAAGACTCAGGAGCAGCCCAGCAGCAGCAACAACGAAAAAAAAAAAGCTTTCAAGAACTTGACCCAGGAAAAGACAGCCTTTTAAATTATGCCAATTCAGGAAATGGTTGAATTCAACACGTTAGACGGAAAGGTTAAAATGTTTGTGCTGAATTGTATTAAATCTTTCTACAGTAAATCCTAGAGGAAGCCGGACGTTTGAAGGGACCTACTTTATTCCTGGTGTCTCCAAAGGCCTCCTGTACTT
This sequence comes from Pogona vitticeps, assembly GCF_051106095.1. Taxonomy (NCBI): domain Eukaryota; kingdom Metazoa; phylum Chordata; class Lepidosauria; order Squamata; family Agamidae; genus Pogona; species Pogona vitticeps. The sequence goes on along the minus strand of NC_135786.1, from coordinate 10,291,278 downwards.
TCAAAGGGAAATGATCGTTCATCAGGCTGGACAGGCACAAGCTAATAAAAGCTGCTGTTAAATTGGAACAAGTTTTCCATTTTTAGTTTTTATTTAAAGCCCTCTCTTTTCATGGAAGGGAATAGTGACTCTTTCTTACCCTCTAGCCTGGAATGGGATCGGAATGTAAAAGAGCAGAAAAGAACAGGAACCGCTTAAAACACATTCCCCATTTATCCTGGTTATAAAATGACAAGTGTAATGTCGCTTTGGGCTACAGAGTTTAAGAACTGGCTGGGCTGGACGAGGAGAAAATCCGTGCAGTCCAGCATTTTGGAATAAGTAAGACACTTCTGGGAATTATATACACAGGAGCGTGAAGGCAGTGGTCTTCTGATGTAGTTTTCCTGTAGCCAGTGGTAAAACTGGGGCAAAGTCCATTAAGGTGGAAGTCCAGGAACCTTCTGCTCAGGAAGGACTGTAACACCATCTACCACCCCCTTGGCTTCCCCACGAGTGTAATGGGCAGCATTTCTATAGGACAGATGCTTTAACAGTAGTTGAGGTAAAAATGGATTTCCCCAAGAACATTATATTTGCTTATACCACTGTCTGTACCATCTGACATTGAAATAAGGCTGGCCCTACCATTAAGTAAGGTAAAGGTAAAGGTTCCCCTTGATATTTAGTCCAGTCATGTCCGACTCTAGGAGGCCATGCTCATCCCCATTTCCAAGCTGTAGAGCCAGCGTTTGTCCATAGACTGTTTCCGTGGTCACATGGCCAGCGCGACTAGATACGGAACGCCGTGACCTTCCCGCCAAAGTGGTACCTATTTATCTACTTGCATTTTTACATGCTTTCGAACGGCTAGATTGGCAGGAGCTGGGACAAGCGACGGGCGCTCACTCCGTCATGTGGATTCGATCTTACGATTCCAGGTCTTCTGACCTTGCAGCACAGAGGCTTCTGCGGTTTAACCCGCAGTGCCACCACATCCCTTTCTATAATGGGGCAACTACCTCAGTTGGCAGATTCTAGGGACAGAAGTGGCAGGTGTTGTTGTTTTTTATTAACTGGACAAGTAACTTTTTAACTTTCCTGTTATTCTGAAGTAACTGATACTGAGACTTTTAAAGTTTATTTCTTTAACCTATTCTCCCATGAATATTGTGAGCCACTGGCAAACAGTTGAGAGCAGGTAATAAGTGGAGCACCCCAAGGCTCAGTCCTGGGGCCAGTGGTCTTCAACATTTTTATTAATGACTTGGATGAGTGAGTGCTGGGAATACTTATCAAATTTTTCAGATTGCATCAAATTGGGTGGAACAGCTAATACCTTGGAGGAAAGGAACAAAATTCAAATAGATCTTAATAGGCTTGAGCACTGGGCTGAAAACGACAGAATGAAATTTAACAGGGATAAGTGCAAAGTTCTACTCCTAGGGGTAAAAAGATCCAAAAACACAGTTACAAGATGGGGGATACTTGGCTCAGTAATACTGTACAGTACTACGAATGAGAAGGATCCTGGAAATGTCGTTCACAAGCTGAATATGAGCCAATCACGCAATGCAGCTGCAAAAAAAGCCAATGCTATTTTAGGCTGCATTAACAGAAGAATAGTCTCCAAATCCCAGAGATATTGTCAAGTCTCTGGGCCCGAGTTCCAAGACTGAATTGGAGTCTTTGGTACTGTGTCCTAAGTCCCAAGCCTCAAGTCAGAGTCACTGCACTTTAAGAAGGATGCCAACAAACTAGAACAAGTTCAGAAAAGGTCAACAAGGATGATCAAGGGACTGGAAACCAAGCCTTGTGAGGAAAGGTTGAAAGAACTGGATGCGTTTAGCCTTGAGAAAAGAAGACTGAAGGGAGATAGGATAGCACTTTTCAAATACTTGAAAGGCTATCTTACAGAGCAGGGGCAGGATCTGTTCTACATCATCTCAGAGTGCAAGATATGTAATAATGGACTCAAACAGCAGAAAGTCAGATTTAGGCTGAATCTGAGGAAAAATTTCCTAGCAGACAATGGAACAAATTACCTCAGGAGGTGGAAAGCACTCCAATGCCGACAGGCATCTGTCAGATCTGCTTTGATTTGGATTCATGCATTGAGCAGGGTGTTCAACTTGATGACCTTATAGGTCCCTTCCAACTCAATGATTCTTTAATTTTATGAATTACTCAGCGGTATTATAACCCCACCAAACCGCCATGAGAGAATTAGGCTAAGAACCTCTTTGTTGGGATCCGAATCTAGGGTTTCCCTTCCATGTCTTTCTCCTGTGCCACCTTCACCCCCATAATAACCTGTGAAATCCAGTTTGTCAGCCACTGAAACTCCTCAAAGTTAAAGAGAGAGAGAGAGATGTGTTGGAAGTGTCAAAGTCAACGCTTGCAGTGCAAAGCCTTTGACCGTCGTGAACTGTTCCGATTAAAGCCCGAGGTGCAGAAATAAATGAGTTATTAATATTTCATACCTCAAAAGTGGGTTAAATCCTTTCTAATCATATTTTAATCCCAGGCAAAGTTAGAAGGTTTAATAAGAAAGATCAAAATGCTACTGTTTCCTCCGCGTGCATGCACACGCACGGACGCAATTTCAGGGTCTTTATGCCATTGACAACTACGGCCAGGGCAGAGCTTAGAAAAGTTTTTGTATCAACAGAATACAGCTCCCAGAAAGATCTTGTCCATGGAAATTTATCACACTGGCCGATGGCCCCCCAGGATTGAATAAATCTGGTCACCCTCTGGAGTTGTTTGGAGAGCTGTTCGTAGGAAAACAGTGTATCTCATGTTCTGTTTCTGCTGTTGTCTCCAGGAACAGAGATCTGGGTAACTCAGATCTGGTTTGAGAAAGACCCTGGCCTAGAAAGCTGTTGCTACTCAAATTTGACATTACTGGGCTGAAGGACACCCTTCTTTGCCAGATAAAGAGGAAGTGAGTCATCCACTAAGAGGACAAAGGAGTTATTGATAAAATGCATGCATATTATGGATTTATAGAAATAGGAACTGTTAATGAAATAGAACTATATCTCGCCATAGCAATATAAGAACTTTCCAAGCTTTGCTTACAATGCTTTCAGTTGCACAAGAGTGTAACTTGTGAACTGGGCAAATACTAAACTAAACTAAATGTTGCAACAATCACAGGCATCACAGTATACTGGATTCACAAGTGCCCGATTATATTTGTCAATGAGAACTGTGTGTTGAGGCTCAGGAAAGTCACTCTGGAAGGAAAGGGGGAAATATTTTTCCTCTCACAATCCACTTGGCCTTGTCTGAGACCTGTTGAGCATCGCTGTTCTAGAAGAGTTTGTGGCTGGGCTCTTCTCTACTTTAAAAGTAACAAAGAACCAGAGCCAAAATGGCAAAGGCTTTGGAAATCATTCATTCATTCATTCATTCATTGACTGATTCATTGATTTGTTTGTTTGTTTGTTTGCTTGTTTGTTTGTTTGTTCATTAGACTTCTATCCCCCCCATCTAGACCAAAGGTTTACTTTGGGTGGCATTATAAATTTTTAAAAACATTGAAACCAATAAACGTATAATATGAAACCAAGATGGCAAAAATGTCAACATTTAAGATACGGCAGGAGGGAAAGCCTGCCCAAATAGCCAGATCCTAACTTTACTCCTGAAAACACCCAGACAGGGAGCTAGGTCGATCTCCATGGGCAAGTTGTTCCAGAGATGAGGGGGCCACTGCCGAGAAAGCCCAGTTCCTCGTTCTTTCCTTGCAGACCCCCCTCGGCATTAGGCCCCTCAGCCGCTTGGCCTGGCTGGAACGAGTGACTCTGGCAGAACTGGGTGGGAGGAGGCGCCCTACCAGATATCAAGGTCCTAAACTGTTTACTGTACGTCTTTATATGTCATCGTTAGGACTTTGAAATCAACGCGGAAACAAATGGGCAGCCAATGCAAGGCGGCCAGAGTGGGGGAAATATGATGGTACCTTTTCACCCCTCTAAGAAGTCTGGCCACCATATTCTGCACAATCTGGAGTTTCCGTGTCAGTCTCAAGGGCAGCCCCATGTAGAGTGCTTTACAGTAGTCTAATCTCAAGGCTACGAATGCATGGACCAAGGTCATGAGAGCCCCCACATCAAGATGGGGATGCAGCTCGGCAATCCGCCGAAGGTGGAAATGTGCGGAGCGGACCACTGATGCCACCTGGGTTTCCATGGTGAGCGCTGGGTCCAGAGGTACACCCAAACTGTGAACCTCACTTTTGATGGTAAGAATAACCCCCCCAAAGAAAAGGGAGTTTCCCAGACCACTGATGTCTGGGACACCCACCCAAAGGACCTCCATCTTCCCTGGGTTCAGCCTCAGTCCATTCTCCTGCATCCATTGTTGAACGGCCCCCAGGCAGCACTCAAGGGGCGAAACAGCATCCACTGTTGTTGGAAAAAAGGAGATGTAGAGCTATCATCCGCATAATGATGACACAAAGCCCCACACCCCCTGATGATCCCTCCCAGTGGCCTCATGTAGATATTAAACAGCATTGGAGAGATAATCAAGTCCTGCAGAACCTCACAATTGGGGCTCCACAGGACTTAAGAGCTCTCTCCAATCTGCTCTCTCTGGGGACTGTCCACCAAGAAGAAACATAGCCAGGCAAAAGCCATTCCCAACTTGGAGAGCCTCCTCAGGAGGATACCATGGTTGATGGTATCGAAGGCAGCTGAGATATCAAGGAGGACCAGCAGGGACATTTTGCTCCTGTCGACCTCCCTCAATAGGTCACCAAAGAGGGTGACCAATGGCATTTCCGTGCCATGGCATGGCCTGAAACCCAACTGGAATGGATCCAGGCCAGGGTTTTAAACTAGGCTGAGGTTTACCTAAAACCCGGGAAAGGCTGCTGGTTAGGATGGCCGGAAGAAACCTCATGGTGTGTCAGAGTATTGCCCCATTTGGCCCAATATTGTCAGCTCTGCAGGCAGCAGCTCCCCTCTGTCTCAAGCAGGATGTTTTCCCCCAAGTGATTCGTGTGTTCTGCCTTCCATATTCTTACCAGACTTCACTTTGATTAGCTGGAATTTAATGAGATGAGGTGTGTTTAGAATGAGTAGAGACTCTTCTTGGATGAGTGAAGGGATCTGAGTGTGTCAGTGAAGCTAAAATGACAGACTGGGTTTTAAATGTTTTCTAGCGTCACCAAAACAAGTGTACAGCCTTCTTAGTGGCTCCCATGTAAAGCTGTTGAGCTAACAGGAAACACAGTCATTTGTTTTTTACATGCTTTGCTGTTTTAACAACAGTCCACTGAAAAACTTTTCCTATTTCTGTTATGGTTTGAGGGTTATAAATCAAAGGAGCAATGATGACAAGGTGAGACACAGGCTTGTCATTCACATGGCAGTCTAGGCAGCTAAAGAATCAGGGTTCATACAAATCCAGCAATAACTGTTGCCGTGTTAAAGGGGAAAAGTCAGAAACTAATTTAGCTGTCCAAGATACTCTTTGGAGGCATTGCTCGGGAAGAGATGATGGCTGGAAAAATAGCACTAATTTGCCTGGTTCCTTCTGGAGGCAGAGTGCAAAATTTTGAAATGCAGGCGGTCATCACGACAGTCCCAACTGACACATCTTTAAGAACAATCCCAAAATGCAGGCAGCTGTCAGGAGCCATCCATTATCAACAAACCAGCTCTGACATTTTCATTCCCTCCAGAAAGAGGTGTGTGGGTTTTTTTTTGTAATGTGCTTTAATTGCACTCTCAAGACTGAGTCACCCTAAACTCTTTTGCATGATAATGAAAAGGAATAAACCACAACAATATATTGTTGCTGAGAAGCAGCAGCAGCAGGCTGTGTGTTGCCAATCTAGCTACTACTATACTCTGGACAAAATGTATTGGACAAATTCAATAGGGAAGTCAACATCTGGCTTGACAGTAGCATGTGTGAAAAAAGCTAAGAGGCTTAACAGTCCACAAGCTAAGTGTGAGTCAACGGTGTGATCTGATGGTAAAAACAAACCAAACCCTGACAAAACTGTAGTGATGTAAGTTGCATCACTATAGTATAACTTTTTGGCCAAAGGAAGTATTAGGACCAGTCCATTCTGCTTTGCTCATATTTCACCCTGGAGTACTATGTCCAGTTTTGGGGTGGCAGTTAAGGATATAAGCAAGGTGGGATGTTATGTGTCCAGAGGACCAAAAAGGCCTGGAAATCAAACCTAAGAGGAACCGATAAGGGAGTTCTGATGTTTGGGCTGAAAAAGAGAAGATGGAATGATGATATGATGCTCATCTTCAAATATCAGAACAGCTGTCATTTGCAAGATGGAGCTAGGCTGTTTTCTGAAGCTCCAGAAGGTAACACCTGAACAATGGATTAAAATTATAAGAAAGAAGACGTTCCTAAATGTTAGGAAGAACATCCTGGCAGCAAAGAGCTACTTTGAGAGAAGAACTAATTGCTTTAGAACATTGTTTTCCAACCTTGGGTCCCCAGGTGTTCTTGGACTACAACTCCCAGAAATCCCAGCCAACATATCTACTGGTGAAGGCTTCTGGGAGCTTTAGTCCAAGAACATCTGAAGACCCAAGGTTGGGAACGACTGCTTTAGAAAACATGGTGGGGTTTCTTTTGTTGGAGGTTTTCAAACAGAGTTTGGATGGCTATCATCACACCAAACCAGGTGTGTTTTAGCTATCATTTTCCTCCATCTAGATCGTAAGAGTAATCTAAATAGACTAGATTACTCCTCTGATACCTGCTAACACTACAGTTTTGAAGGGATCTAAATATGTCAGTGAAGCTAACATTTAATGATTAAATTTCCATTTAATGATTAGCAGACACACAATAAGAAGCTCAGGTTTTACACAGATCCCATTCATTTCAATGGCTATGCTGAGGAGAAATGCTGGTGGATTGTACTCTAGTCTTCTGAATCAAAGCTGCATAGATTCCGCTGCTGGTGCAAAAATACCTGGTGGAAACCAAAGATGCAACTTCATTTTCCCTATGCAGAAAGCCTTTTCAAAAACAACAACTCTCCCAGGTTAGTGCGGATTTATTGCACCGTTAATGTGACCATAAACAAGAACAACCTATGTTGAAACAGAAGTTAGGGCTTCATTACTTTACCTGCTGACTTAGTAAAAATCCAGAGGCACCTCAGTATAAAGGGCAGGCTGAATAGATCACTGCAGTTATGTTGTAAAACCATTTGGGCTGGTGGCCTTTGGACAGCTGCAATGGATAGCCCTGGAGGCAGCTGTTCAACAGCATCAAAGATAATAGCCAATGGATGCACGCATGCTCATGAGCATGCCTGGCCCATTCCCATGCTTTCAGCTACTGTAGCCCTCAAGGAAATGCAACAGCTGTGGTGCAGTTCTCTGTGTGTAATTTTTTTCTTGCACACAGAACAGGGCTGCAATTGACAGGCAGAGAGGGTCACGTGACCAGGATGCTCATGGAGTGTAAAGCCCTCATATGTCAAATACCTGTGCACAGAAATCTAGACATTTGTGATGAAATCTAGACATTTGCCACCATCATCTTAGAACTGCAGAGCTGGAAGGGACCCTATGGATCATTGAGTCTAGCCCCTCTCAAGGAGACACAGTGGGGAAATCAAATTCCCAACCTCTGGCTTCAGATGCCTAAACCACTTTGTTATCCATTTGCTTGAGGGAGAGATCTTTTTATTAAATATATACAGTGGTGCCTCGCTAGACGATGATAATCCGTTCCACTGAAATCGCTGTTTAGCGAAATCATCATGTAGCGAAAAGCATTTCATTTCCCCATTGGAATGCATTGAAACCTGTTTAATGCGTTCCAATGGGGAAGAATCGTCATTGTCTAGCAAAGATCGGCCATAGGAAAGCTTTGCGAACCGCCAATCAGCTGTTGAAATAGCTGTCTTGCGCAGCTTAGGTCCTGAAAACACTCGTTTTGCAAGCACGGAGGGAGCTGTCGAAATCGTTGTCTAGCGAAAATTGGTTTGCGAAGCAGGGACAAAACATTGTCCAGCGAAATTCCCCCCTAGGAATCACTGTTTTGTGAATCACTATAGCGATAGCAAAAAAGTCAATGTCTAGTGAAAAAACTGTCATGCGGGGTAACTGTCCAGCGAGGCACCACTGTATGTATTTAAAAGCGCTAGACTTTCAGAAAGCTCTACTAGTACTTCATCTAATTGCATTATATTGTTGTCAATGGGTGAATATTTCTTCATTGCTCTTAATATGCATGGCGGTGTTACTTATGCTGAACTTGGATGCCAGAGCATGACAGGAACGTGGCTTTTTTGACGTCCACTAATTTCATTATGTAGTGGATAAATCAGAATGGGAAGCTCTTGACAGCATCATGCTCACAATGTGATTCCTGATTGGCTAGGATTGTGTCACAAAGGAGAAAGAAGGCCGCTTGTTAAGAATAAAAGCGAATCAAACAGAAAATAGGCATAGAAAAGAAGTGAGGGTGTGCATGAATACGCACAGAGCTAGGGACCTGAAATCACCCAGGTTCCATTTTCAATCGCCATGGTTCCATCCTGTGCGATCCTGGGTCTGTAGTTTTGTAAGGTACCCAGAGTTTGTTGCTAAAGAGATCTAATGTTAACGCTCAAGGGAATGCATCAGAACTCTCTAGCAGAGAATTTATCAAACTGCAGATCCTGAGGTGGTGTATGATGGAGCCATGGCATTTCAAGTGGGCTCAAACGGCTATAATTGTGTTTTGCAGGACACGCTCCAATAATGCATAGGGCCATAAACAGCTCCTTTTCAGCGAGGATTCCCAGATGTTTACAGCTGCCAAGAAAGGTGCCATTCTGTTTACTAAACTGGAGATTATTTTGCAAAACTCACTGCCGAATGTGGTAAATTTGCAAATGTCATAGATACAAAATTTTGGCTATATGTGACTAACTTCCTACCTTGCAACAAGCTTTCTTCCAGCGTGCTCAACAGCAGGTCAGCCTGACAGACCAACTGTTTCATTTCTTTGGCTGCTGTTGTCTTTTGTCAAGCTGCAAACGTACAGGCTGCCTTTACCATCAGTCCATAAATAACCCGGCTGGAGCCATTGGTGTCGGACTCTTGGCGGGAGCTTTGGTCCCCACGCCTTCTTTAGAAAATGACTCATGCCATCAGGGTCATAGACAACGTCATCAGTGGACATCGTTCTGCTTTGGCATTGGCTGTTAGATTTAAATAGCTCTTCCTCTAGTATTATGTGTTGGGGGGGTTTTCTAGTGTTTACCCATTTCTTGCTTTTGGTAGACTCTGGGAGGAAAAAAATGGTGGTGGGGGGGAAAGGAAGGTAGCCAAAAACACCCCTGGGTGACACATGTGGCCCAAGAACCAGACTTCTCCCACCCTCTGTGCTAGACTGTTCTTTAAAACACTCTGTGTCTCCATTCTGGGTCCCTTCGTCTTTACAGGAATGCATCTCGTGGAGCCTGGAAAAGTGACCTCGCTGAATTTCAACTCGCAAAAAGAGCAGTGCTGCTTGGAGGGCTTTGGAAGTTGGTAGCACCTCATTAATAACATTTTTAGCCTCTGGGGCATCTTCAGCCACTTTTTGGATCCAACCTCCTTCTGAACAGTATTGACACAAGGTCTCCCCCCCTCCTGAGGAGGGAAGAGAAGAGCTTCCACCACTCGACGACAATTCCTGCGGCATCGCAGCCACTACCGCCAGTCCCTCAATAGTTTCTGGTGCAGAAAAGGAAGAAATGGGCAAGGGTTGTTTTTTGGGGGGCGGTGTGCCTCCCCACTGCTGCCCACCTCTGTCACTTGGCCACTCCTTTGCTCAACTCTGCTCATCATGTCTTGGCCTCCAGGTCCTTCACAGAAGGAAGAGCACCCACAACAATTTCCCTGTCATTGACACATTATCATCACAGCTGGCCAAGAAGAGGCTGGGTTACGGGAGCAGACCGTGCAAGAGAAAATAAGAGAAATACTGTAAAGGAATGAGGTCCACTGATGACAGCCGCGTTACCATTGTATATGGCCCTAATGGCACAAGGAATTTTCCAAAGCAGGCATGGGGACCAAAATTCCACCATCCAAAGGCTCCAGCTGCATTATTTATGGACTGAGGGAATTTCCTGGTGGTCTCCCATTTGGCCACTAACCAGGTCCAATCCTGTGTGGCTTCTAAAAATCAGATGAGATCATATGGCAACATGTCCAGTCTCCAGAAAGCATTTCTAGCTCATGTGCTTTAATGCAGCCGTGGTTATAAATACCTTGGCAAAGTGTGTCTCTGGCTTTATATCAAGGCTGAAGGGACCCTCTAGACTTCAGATGCTGAGCTGAAGTTCTTTTCATCTCAGATTGTTAAGCAGGCTAGTTCAGGCTTCTGGGAGTTCAACCACATCTGCATTGTTGCTGTTCCCCCCTGCTGCCTTAGGTTGATATTGTGTATTGAAGTCTGTGATGGGCAAGTGCCAACTGCCCAGATGCTGTTGGGTGGCACCTCCTATCAGCCCTAGCCAACCTAATCAATGGTGAGGACTGGTGGAGGATGCAGCCCAATAACATCTGGAATGCTGAATTTTGCTCAGTTTTAACCTCGTAGTTATCAGGCTTACTTCCAAGCTTCCTTGTTTCACTCTATCTCTTTCCACTTGGGTGCTGTAGACTTAAAATCCAGCAATAGAATTCGCAAAGGATCTATAATTCAGGCACGCCAACAGTCTCCTCTCTGTAACCTCTTTCCTTTTGTACTTTGGGACACTGTGTACCTCTCATATTACAAAAGCAAGCCCCATATTTCTCTTTGACAAGGGAAACAACCCTAGCAGGAAGCCTTGGGCCACTATGTTTCCATAGAACAGCCTATTTCTTGACAACTTCCTGGTTATAAATAGCTATTGCTATATTGGAACAAAGTTACTCAACAGTTCACCCTAATGAATTCATGACACTCCGCTGTCCGGTTCTCTTGCTCTTCAGAGAGAATTTCAACAACAGTTAAAAATAATAACCTAGGGCCTTTCTCTTTTTGAATCCTCTTTACATTACTTCCTGTCTGTCTGCAATAATTTTAGATGCCATCGCTGTTTTCAGAAACTGGAAGGAAAGGATCCTGAGGTCAATTAACACTTATCACTATTTGTTACCTTTATATATATTTTGTTTTTCATCCCAAGATCTGAAGGCAGTTTGCATGGCTTCCCTCTTTTTGACTTCATCCTGGTTCCAAGCATGTGAGCCCGGTCCATTTAGACACTTGACACTGAATCTCAGTCCAACCACGATACCACCCAAGCTTTATTTTTCCAGTCTATATTCAGAGAAAGCTGGCAGATGCTAACATTCACCTTAATCCAATTGCTGCTGCCATCCAGGGTCAACTATATGAATGTTCTCTACAATAGAGATTGACTGCATTAAGCAACACTGTGCTGGTGTTTTTGATCTCACTCTTTAGTCTTTAACCCTTTAGAAGTTACACCCAGTAACTTCTCTGAAACAGAATTCCTCCCCTTGGCTGAAAAGGGTCCCGTCCTGGTTGCAGGATTTTAGGAATGAAGGGCAGCCAGCCCCCAGCCCCATGGAAGAAATGAATGGACTTTAGAGCATCATCTGGATGGGAAACCTAAATTTGTCCCTAGCACCTAATGATCTCTGCCACTGACAACCACTGACCACCACTTTTTGGATCAATCTTTCGACAAAGTAAGTTTGGAAAGACTTTTGGGTGGAGAGAAAGTGGTGGTTGCCACGTCTGGAGCCTCCTATTCCTTGCCATTTCAGGGCCAACCATGAAATCTGATGGGCTCTTATACAAAAAAAAAATTACGTGAGAAAGACAGTGTCGATTTTCTGCACTATGTCTTAGACCGGTGGTTCCCAACCTTAGCTTCCCAGATGTTCTTGGACTACAACTCCCAGAAATCCTGGCCAGCACAGCTAGTGGCAAAGGCTTCTGGGAGTTTGAGTCCAAGAATATGTGAGGACCTAAGGTTGGGCACCACTGTCATAAACTAACATTTTGTGTGGAACATACAAACACCTTGGGATGGTAAGCCTTCGGAAAAGATAGACACCTAAACTGTCAGACACAACAGAACCTTCTATTTTTCCTTATGCTGAGATTTGCCACCCTGGCTTCTGAAAGTTGCTTTCCATGGCACTTGGGAAGCCCAGCCGTTCCCTCAGACTCCAACCTGTTCCTGGAGACCTGACAAATGTCGAGGGAAAGGAACAAAACTTCTTTTTAGGGGTGATGGGTGTATGAATTTCAGGATCGGGGCAGATGAATTTATCAGTCTTCCCACTGCCACAGAGGGTCCATGACATCTTGCCACCTGAAGCCAAGTAGTAAATTGCTCCCTCCTGCCGCCACACCATGGTACCTCAAGGTGGTTAGGTTATTTTGGCACATGAAGCAGAAGGTCCCTTAAGCAGAGCCCCTATGAGCTCTGGCTGTAAAGCCTTAATCATTCCACATGCTGCATAACAGACATACCCCTCGTTTGCTCTACTGCTCCTGCAACCCTCGCTGCCTGCTGCTGTTTTAAAATTACCCAGAATGCCTTGCAGCAAAGTTATATGAGGCCCAGGAGCATTCTGGGGGAAAGTAGTTGCTCCCCCTGATGGCCTTTGGTCTGCATTGCCCCATTCGGGATTCAACGTTGGATGTCTGCTGACACCGAAGTTACACTTTGAAGACCAATACAAGGGAGTTTCCATACGGGACTTCTTTTTAATGATGATAAATTAGGCATTCAAAAAGCTAGCAGGCTCTTACCACGATCGCTTTTAATGTAAAACAAGGAGTGTTGAAAGTTTAAAACAGGGGCGGGGGGGATTTCCCCACTTCTTCTCATTACCAATAAACATTTGAAAAGCATAAAGTATTTACATTGCAATAAAATTAAGTGACAGGTGCCACATTCTATCATAGTCTTTATTGGGAAGTGTAGTAAAATTGCACACAAGGAGGTCATAAAAAGAGATGGGGGAAAGGGAGGAAAATCACTACGATCAAAAGACAAGATTCTGGATTTATTTTGTTTGGATGGATCACAGGGAATGGAGAGATCAGAGACCCCCGTTTACCCTTGCTTTTGATTGGTAAGAGTAAAAAGTTGGCACAGAACCGAAATACCCAAAGAATCAGATGCATCAAGAAGAATGCGACTGACCATCCTCTGTTGCCATTCAAAGGAAGCATCCTCCATAATAACAGTAGACACCAGTCTTTAGAAACATAGAACTGTGTTGATTACAGGAAGCCTCTGATCCAAAGTACTAAGCCAGGGAGGTCCTTTCTCTTGTGGTCCACCAACGTTGTGACAATCCAAGGTGGTTCTCTAGTGTTTGATTCCAACATGGAAGGCTGGGTCCCTAGGCCAGTGCCAATGCGCACCACGAGTCTTGGCGAAGGGGAACACTGAGTCCTGAGGGCTGGGGCATGGAGGGCGAAGAGAAGGGGTAATCCTCCGGCTCGTACTTGAACTGGGTGTGGCTGTCGGCCAACACTTCTTCAGACGGGCTTGGACCCTATGAAGAGCGACAGTCAAGACAAGAATAATGAAAAATGCTTCTAGGGCTTTCAACTGGTTTAAATCCCTCTAGTGACTGACAATGTATGGCTGGTCAGCGGCTTAATTCAAGATCTGGACTTCTATATATTCATGCTCTTTGCAGCTTTGGGATACACAGATCCCCACCCGCAGCTTGGAAAAACATTATCTTCAACTTCCCTACAGTATTTTCAGAAATTCTGTGCAAAAAAGTAGCATTATCAGGCTTGATCCTTCTCTCTCTTGATGGACTCCCTGTATCCAGTTTTGCTTTAACTTTTGCTGTCTTTTTTTTAAAAAAAGGCTTCCCCTCTTCTTATTCTGCTCCACACCCATGTGAACCTGTCCAGGTCTTAAGATAAGCCAGATCATGTATCCACCAGAAGGATTTTTAAGCCAGCTGGCGCAAGAGAGGGGGGCCTTTTCTGTGGTGACCCAGACTTACTGAATGTCCTCATGCTGGCTTCCTTCTCTGTTTTAAATAAGGCTTAGAAATCTTAGCTGTTCCAGACTGCTTTTTACTTTAATGTTAAGTCTTTTATGCAGTCATTTTCACTGCTTTGGTTCTTTTAAAAGGTTTGTGTTCAGTGCACTAAATTGTATGCAGAACTTGGAAATATTATATTACATTATATTTCTATACTCCACCATCTAGTTGCATGCCATTACTCTGAAAAAAAAAGAAAAGTGTAGCATAAATACAAAATAAGAAATTACTTTTAAAATAGTTACTTTTGGGATAACAAGACAAATGGAGAGATGCATCTAAGGAACATGGTTTTAAAGTAACATTTGCAACACATTAATGTTACTTTGAAATGTTATTTTAAAAAAAGATTACATGTACTCTTCTTGCCTTACATTAATCAGAGATTTTAATTTTAACATGTGGTCAATATGGCCAGATAGGCGGGGTATAAATGGAATGAATGAATGAATGAATGAATGAATGAATGAATGAATGAATGAATAAATAAATAAATAAATAAATAAATAAATAAATAAATAAATAAATAAATAAATAAACAAACAAACAAACAAACAAATAAATAAATAAATAAATAAATAAATAAATGTATGTCAAATCTGGCCCACTATTTTAAGTTCTGATTTTATTTTACTGAGCCCACCTAATTACAGATCACTGATACTCTGGCTAGCAAAATCAAGCGCAAAATGTCCATCGTGCCACCTTACCCATGGCCCATGGTTGAGTTACCACAGGCTACTTTAGCTGCATCAAGGGAGCACAAATCAAATATAAATGCCCCCCCCATCTATTGATGTCTCTGGAATATTTTACCTGGGAAGCAGAGACTATTGGCTGCCCCACGTACTGCGCAGTTACAGCGGGTTCCGTTTTTAAAGTGACGGTGCTTTCAGAATTGGTAATGGAAGAAGGTGAATTAGTGGTTGAAGTTGCAGACCCTGAGAAAGAGAATGGTGTAAGAAAGGATACATTAATGTATGCATGAGGCACATCACATTATGGTCACCCTTTGCTAGCACTCCCCACAAGATCTGTTCACATTTCCATTTCTTTCAATAGTTCTCACAGCCATGCATACCCCTCCAAGACTTAACATCATTCCATTTATTTCTGTCCTACAGTCAGTGCTTATGGATATATTTTTTTAACCCATAACTCCTAGAATCCTTAGCCATGTTGGGTGGGGGATTCTGGGAGTTGAAAGTTTAAAAAGTAACTTTTCCTTGCATTCCAAGCTCTGTTAATTATTTCATTACATGCTGTCAATTCAAAACCTAACAGGACCTTCATAGTAAGTGAGATATTTAAGGAGTTGTGTTACCAGCTCGACTCCCCTGGTGAGTTCCCATGACCAAGTAGGGATTCGAACCCTGATCTCCAGAGTCCTGGACCATTCACTCTATCTGCAACACCAGTGCTTCTCAAACTGGGATCCCCAGATGTTCTTGGACTACAATTGAAGCTTGTGCTGCACTAGCTGTGCTGATCAGGATTTCTGGGAGTTGTAGCCGAAGAACATCTGGGGACCCACATTTTAGAACCACTGGAATACACCACAACTGGACACCACTCTTGAGTAAAAGTGAACCCCATTCTCCACAAGCCAGTTCTTAAGTAGGCAAACCCGTGTACAAGAAGAGTCAACAAGCTTCAAAGTTTACAGAAGTGCAAAACCTTATTTAAAAAAACACACACCCTAAAAGGAGGGTAGAAAACAAATAACCACAGGATCCAGACATAGAAATGAAGTTCTGGGCGAGTTAACATCTTTATCAGACCAGTACAAAATACAAATAGGTATTTTGGGAATACCTATTTGTACTCTTTAGAGAAACATGGAATAAGAGCTGAGGTAAAGCCAAATAGCCCCAAAATTGATGTGATCCCTGTGACTCTAAAATGAGAGGGCAAGGGAAGAGAAAGGGACTGAGGAATGGGGAAGGGAAAAAATGAACAAAATTCAACTTGGTGGTGATGGGAAAACAATCCTGTAATACCCTATTATGTCCTTATTATCATGCAGTAAGACAAGGATGGTTGAAACCTTGATGAGGAACCCTTCCTGACATACAACAGTTTATGTTATCTGATGTGCTTAGATACTAATTGTCTGCCAAGTCACCAATGGCCATTCACAATGATAAAATGTCCTCCACCCTTCACAGGAAAGGGGGAGATACCAGGGGATGTATCAGGGCGTACCTTATCAAGACAGCATGGGTTGATATCCCATTAAAACCTGAATCCATTGCTGCCTTACCTACACCAAACATGGCATGGATGGAGTTTCCCCCACACCCAGGCCTGATCCTCCTGCTGCGGCCTATGGAAAGATTACTGCCAACCCACCGGGAATGGGTACAGATGGGTGTCCAGCCTTAAAAGCCATCTCTGAGACAGAACTAAAATGACTGCCAGCCTCATGACCACTCACTTGCCCTGACACTGATCTTTCCGTCTGGAGCGCTAGAGAATCAGAACAAGACTCCAGACTGCACCCTGAAGCCTGGCAACCTTAACTCCTGGCCTAAACTATTCTTTTTTGTCTCTTCCAGCCAAGCCAAAAGTTTCTTGAGGCCCTCAAGGTTGACATGCGAGGACTTTTAGTGGAGACAATCACACCGCCTACTTTGACACTCAAGTCCCCTGTCTTCTCCATGCCTTTACGGTAGCCAGGAGGCGGAACAATTTTTTTCCCAAGCAACCTGATATTGTTGCAAGCTATCCTTGCTTGAATGTGAATTGCTGGGCTTGGCTTGATTCTGAACCAACAATTAAGAGCCATTAGCTTTACCAAAGACCCTTCTCTTCATTTCGCCTGCCCGTCTCCTGTTATCTCCCTTGTATAAAGATGTAGACTGCCAGTATCTTGTGGCATCTTCTTGCGTACCCTTGAAAAGCACCATCCACACTTGACAACAGAACAACAGCAACTACAATGATTACTACCTGTTGAGGATTTGCCTTTGTTGATATTTTTTGGTTTCCTCTTCCTTGTCTGGATGCTTTCCTTTTTCATTGCCAGAGGCCTTGGTACCTTGATATCAAAGAGGATAAAAATAATTTGTACTTGGTTAGACCTGTATTTCTTGCCTACATGCATGCATATAATTTCCCCAAAAAAATAGACACTGTGCTTGTGCAATATACATGGTGTCCTTGTCCTTCACAGGAACTATTTTTCTCATTGGCAGTCCTTGGCCATGTTGATGTTTAAGCTGCAATACGCAGAGAACTTTCCGACATATTTTTTCATTTTATTTTCCCTGTTTCCCAGCCTAAAAGGTGGGATAGCCATAGGCAAAAGCTCTCACGCTCGTGAGAACAAAGATAGCTTCGTGATCCCAAAATCTTGAGAGGCCTGAGCATCACTCTAAAAGGAAGGCATTATGATGTAATGTAAAGCAAAGTGGCACCCTCTTATGGAATGCTCTCCCTGCAGAATCATAGCAGGCATCTTCCCTTAAAGCCTTAAAAAAGTTCCAGAACTTTTTAAAGAAGCTTTTCAGGAGGTTCTCTTCAGTTAATTGGGACAAATGAAGAAGAAGGACAGAATTATTGTGCCTTCTTTTGTTTATTTGTAATGATAGCTTCAGTGTTTTATAGCTGATTTCATAATTTATGTTGTCTTTATATATTTTTATTGTTGAATGCCCAGAGTGAAGATTTTGTTAGATGGGTAGTACAGAAATTGAATGAATGAATGAATGAATGAATGAATGAATGAATGAATGAATGAATGAATGAATGAATGAATGAAACGGTGTGTGATACATTCTGGATCCCAGTGGAGGTTGCATTATGCAGTGGTAAGCCACACTCAAAAGTGGAAAGCCGTGTGCTTTTCCAAAGCATATTTTCATGCCGAAGAACAGTGCTCTCGAAATAAACACTTTATTTGAAAAGAGAACGGTATTTCCTAGAAATGTCTGGTGATATGATTCTACACTACAACAAGACCCCCATTCTCATAACATCTCTTTAAAAAAAGGTGAAAACTCCTGCTTTTCTTTTCTGTTGCAGCACTGAAATTCAGCATTACCCCCTTCTGATTTGGCTGGAGCAGGTCTGTAAAAAGCCTGGGGGGGGGGGCCTACAAGGATCTCTCTTGTCGCCCACTCTTATATTACAGCCTACTCAAACATAATCTCAGTTGACTTCACGAGGATTTACTCTCAGGTGGATACAGGACAGGAACCTAGAAAGTGATCATATACCATGAGTCCATCTGGCCAAAAACTGATTGATAATGAGATTCCTGAATTTCAGAGTTTCACTCCTTTCTGGGACCTTCTGCACGCAAAGCATATATTCTACCATTCAGCTGCACCTTCTCAGGCCAGCCCACCGCTGCCACCACCATGTTGATCTCTCCAGACCTTCACTCTTAGACTGGGTGGCTAGTGTTTTCCCTAGTTTCATATTTGTATGGGGTATCGCACTGAATTGCTGAATGCACATGTGCATGATGAGGTCTATTAATGTATGTATAATACCATCAATTATAACACAGTGTACCAAGTAGCATACAACACAGACACGTAGATTGTTGTGTATAGAGTCTATCAATGGAAGAAGCAAAGGGGAGCAGAATCTTTAGTACAACTCCTTACTCCCTATACTTCACAGTGCCTATAACTAAATACCAAGGCTCCATATCAGATTTGGACAAATCCTGAACAAAATCAGCCTACCACTTGGAGCACTCACTATCCTGAAACTGAACCTACGTCACAGGATTGTTGTGAAGGGGATGTTGCACATGGAGATGGTGGTGGGGAGAATCTTGTGTACCCCCTCATGCTTCTTGGAGAACATGGAAGATATAAATGAAATAAAGATACAATCAAATAGGTTTGCTAGGGTTTGGAAACTAGGAACTCACCCCGTGGAGCTTCATGTACAATCCGCAGGCGTTGCAGACGGGCTCGCCTTCTGCATTCCGTCTCCAGAGTGTCGTGTTGGTTGTATGACAGTTAGTGCAGCGAAGACCGGCACGTCTAGAGGAAGACTGAAAAAGAGGAAACGCAAAGGTGCTCTTGAGAGTCCCCTGGACTGCAAGGAGAACAAACCTATCCATTTTGAAGGAAATCAACCCTGTGCGCTCACTGGAAGGAAAGATCCTGAAGCTGAGGCTCCAATATTTTGGCCATCTCATGAGAAGAGAAGACTCCCTGGAAAAGAGTCTGATGTTGGGAAAGTGTAAAGGCAAGAGGAGAAGGGGACAACCGAGGATGAGATGGTTGGACAGTTTCATTGAAGAGACCAACATGAATTTGACCCAACTCTGGGAGGCAGTGGAAGGCAGGAGAGCCTGGTCTATTCTGGTCCATGGGGTCACAAAGAGTCGGACACAACTTAAGGACTAAACAACAACAAAGGTGCTTAAATGCACAAGCAGGGGGGCGCGGGTGGGGGCAGAGCTGTTAGAGTGAGTGGGCTTCTGTTTGCATTAAACGAAAGAGGACAGATCCTGAGACAAATTAAAAGAACGTCCTGGGAGATGGAAAGAAATGATTTGACACCAAAGATAACACTAATTAATCATTTGCAAGGAATAATGTTCTGCTGGGATCAGTTCCATTTGCAGTTTTTACACATGTACGTAAGCGGCTGTGCTAATATCCATAAAATCCCTTCTGCTGGAGTTAAATAGGGTTATCTGGTTGGCCAGATAAATTATTTCAGAATCTAGAGCAAGAAGAGTCAAATATTATACAAAGAATTTTGTTACTGAACATTGAACGGGTGCTGGTGGAATTTATTTTAAAATTCGTTTATTTTAAACGTTTATATCCTGATATTAATTCTGAAGAGCCAGAGCGGGCTCATAAGAAAATAAATTAACAACAAAGACAGTTATAAAGAAAACAAAAAGACAGCAGCACAATGTACAAGAAAAGAAAATATGGCAAAGTAGAAACTGCTTAAAAGAGAAAGTTAAAGTGGTATTCTGAATATGTTATTTTTTAAAAAAGCTTTAGAAACTTCTGGAAGCTTGGGAGTGAAGGGTGTGTGTGGAGGGCTTCGCATCCATGTGTGAAGGGCTGGTGTGTGGGAAGTGGCCCCAATTGCCTCAGGTGCCCAAATTACTATTTTTGGTTCTGAGAATTGGTCTCCCTCAGAAGGGAGTACCAGAGTCATTGAAAAGGTTCTCTCCTCAGTTCTGATGAAAGGTATCTCAGAGGTTGAGATGACCATGAGGAGTCAGATGAAGCCCCAGGTCTGATCCTATCAACAGTCCATTCAAATGCTCTCAGTACTACCATGGAAAGTAAATAAAGACATATATCTTCAATCTTAAAAAAGATTACTCTCTTCAATAGTCAAGCTTTCTCATAAATGAGTTATATCTACCTTGACCGAGGCACACTCTCTCTGTATATAAAGCTACTTCCCAGCTTTTAAGGCAGAAAGTGTTGGTTCATGGTGATCTTCTCCCAGCAGACTTGGAAATTATGTATATCAGGAAGAATTTGATATCTGTTTACTTTGCTGTTAGAAGACCTGGGGCCATCAGTGATGAATTAAGTGAGTAGGACTCAAAATGCTAAGAAGCTCAAAAGACCACAGGCAGTATCGGTATTTCAGGAAGAAGAATGGTGTGGGAAGGAAAGGCAGATTTTTGAAGGCACTGGTCGGAAAAACAATAATTAGAACACAAGCTGTGCTTAACATTGTAGCTTTGCTTGCTTCTTTTCTACGGCCTTTGTTCATGACTTCCACCTAATATTCTCAGCCTGAAAAATGACGAGGAATCCTTGTAGAATCTTAAAAGTTGGAGGTCTAAATCTTCGAATTAGGTGCGGGCCACTCTGTTGTGCCTCGCTAGACAGTTACCCCGCATGACAGTTTTTTCACTAGACATTGACTTTTTGCGATTGCTATAGCGATTCGCAAAACAGTGATTCCTATGGGGGAATTTCGCTGGACAATGTTTGGTCCCTGCTCTGCAAACCAATTTTCGCTAGATGACGATTTTGACAGCTCCCTCCGTGCTCGCAAAACGGGTGTTTTCGGGACCTAAGCTTAGCAAGACAGCTATTTAAACAGCTGATCGCAGTTCGCAAAGCGGCTTTCCTATGGCCAATCTTTGCTAGACAACGACGATTCTTCCCCATTGGAACACATTAAACAGGTTTCAATGCATTCCAATGGGGAAATGCTTTTTGCTAGACGACGATTTCGCTAAACAGCGATTTCAGTGGAACAGATTATCATCGTCTAGCGAGGCACCACTGTAACCTGAAGCACACTGCAAGGCAACCCATGGTTATTAATCATGGCTCCTCTTTGAATGAAGAAAGAGGGCGGCTCTTTAGAAGGGAATTAAGTTATACATTCCTTCTCAGGAACAGCAACATTGGCAGTGGAAACAAAGACAGGAAGAAAGAAGTCTGTTTTGTCTGCTGAGAAGTGAGGGAGGCACCCCCACATCGCCAGGAGGGTTCCCAGAGTTTTCTTCAGAGAAAGTGAATTCCGTTCCCGCTTTCTTCCAGGCAGCCTTTGTAGAATTTTGACCTTGGCTGAGATGCTGTTGACTTCAACCCTGATCTCTGCAACGATTGTTTATACAAAACTAGGACCCAAAGCCCTTCGGAGACAGCCAAATGCAACCAATAAGCTTTTGGCTTTGTGGGCTTCCAAACGACAGGACAGCTTCACACACAGGCTCGGCCACAAACTGATTCCCCTCGCACTTTGGTTCAGACCATGCATGATGCTCAGTGGAACAATTCCCCCCAATTGTTTATTTTCATAAAATAAAATCCATGCCCTACAGGGCTGCACTGTGTCCTTTGGCATGTCCCACTGGCTGGATAGCTTGACGGTTTAGGTATCTGGCTGCAGAGCCAGAGGTTGGGAAATGCGTAGAACCGGCCTGTGTGGCCTTGGAGTAAACTGCACAGTCCCAGGGCATCCCCAGAAGGGAAGGCTAAACCACTTCTGAGTCTCCTCTACCTACACACCCCTGAAAACGGTAGCCATACATCAGAATTCACTTCGAGGGGAACATGACAACGATGATTAATTTTGCAAATGCTTCACCACAC
The DNA here is from genome assembly GCF_051106095.1 of Pogona vitticeps. Classification (NCBI taxonomy): domain Eukaryota; kingdom Metazoa; phylum Chordata; class Lepidosauria; order Squamata; family Agamidae; genus Pogona; species Pogona vitticeps. The sequence continues at coordinate 10,269,218 of NC_135786.1, read as the reverse complement.
CAGTCTGTGTTAAAGATGCACCGCTGCTAAATTTTCGGTGCCTGAGACATTGCTGTTACAAGCATCTTAGCCCTGCTCTGAAAGCATAATAATAGTAATAAACACATTAATTAAAACAAACAATGAAAAGGTGTGTGGTGTTTCTGGAGACACTCCTGCCTGAAATAGCTATTGAATTATGTCTAATAGCAGGGGCCGGCCCCCAAGTATCCTGCTTGACTTTCAGGTAAAACTGTGGAAGAGCCGGCAGCATAGCCCGGACTACTACTATCACATCACCCTGAGAAACAAGGAAAAAAAGTAATCACATAGGGATGCACAGCCCATCCTATGATAGTTTGTGCTTGAAGGGGCAGTTGCTTGTTTCACAGAGGAAGGCAGCTTTGAAAATTGCCATCGTGACAGCAGGAGGTCCGGAAGACAGAAGAAGGTCTGGTTAACCTTTTCCTCTTCCTGCTATTTTTTTGCGCTTAACACATGATTTCCAACTTATATTTCCATAAGGGTGGGAAGAAAAGGACACCTTTCCTATGATCTTGGCAGACTTTTACATTTGCGCCACTGAAAAACCAGCGCAAGGGTGTGGGGATGCCTTAAAGAACACCACGTTTATCGGGAGTACGTTTTTGTGGGCTTGAGTTCATTTCCTGGGCTCATGCAATGTTATGCAGTGCAATCTGTAAACGCTTCTATTGAATAAAGCTTGTAGACTTCAGAGATGCCACAAGAGGGGAGGGAGGGCAAGGGAGAGAGAAGGAGAGAGAGAGAGGGAGAGAACTTTTCTGAATTTTTCTCTTTTTCTGGCTGCAGAACCAGAGGTTGGGAGTTTAGTTCCCCACTGTGCCTCCCTGACAGAAGCTGGTGACCCCATAGGGTCCCTTCCAGCTCTGCCGTTCCAAGAGGAGGATGAAGAAGAAGTTGAAGACTAAGAGGACATCAAGCCTGCCCTTGACCAGTCCTATATTATCTAGTACTCTGGTAGTTTCCAGCCACAGAGCCAGAGAGAGAGATCATGGGAAATGGTTTTGGAATCTCAAGGACAAGTCAACATTTCTGCTGCCAGAGGTATATGAACTACTCTCCAAACAAAATGTAGTGGGTGGGTGGGGGAGATGCTATACTGGAATAATTAGCAGAGAAAAAGGCAGAGCACACACAGACACTCACACCCTCCCGTGCCATAAATCTAATGCCATGTGACGTTGCTAAAGACAAAAGTGGATGCCTTTCCTTATATCTTCAGATTTCAAAAGTCTGCAGACTGAATTTAGGGGATGTATAAATGCTTCAAAAATGTGAAACACAGCCATTTAAACATGGCTGGCATGTGTACAGTAGGAAAGCAACACATTCCGAACATTTAGAAGCCTAATGTTCAAAATTAATTCAACTGCATAAAGGCAGTTTATATTAAAAGGAACAGTTCACGGGGGTCAGTGTTCTATTTTTGGCTGTGCCTGGAAATGTGGAAAAACATTATTTTCTGAATGACATCTCTGAGAATCCTACCACCCAGCCACGATGGTTGGGGCATTCAGGCAATATGTATGTATGTATGTATGTATGTATGTATGTATGTATGTATGTATGTATGTATGTATGTATGTATGTATGTATGTATGTATGTATGTATGTATGTATGTATGTATGTATGTATGTATGTATGTATGTATGTATGTGTACGTACGTACATACGTACGTACGTACGTATGGACGGACGGACGGACAGACGGATGAATCAATCAATCAATCAATCAATCAATCAATCAATCAATCAATCAATCAATGTATCTGATCAAGCTTTTCCAGGCTCTGACAATGACCTCTGAGATGCATCAAGACCCTAGCTCAGAAAAGTCACATCCCTTCTCTGTTTTGTCTTTCCCTTCAATCAGTGTTGTAGTGGAGCTGGGACTGGCAGGGCTGAACCCTTGTGACTTTCTGATGAGCAGGCACTATGGTATCATCCACCAGCCTCTCAGGTTTCCTATTTCTCCCTGAGTTTAGCTTCAGTACTCAGAGTACCTGGGAGAGAAACAGATTTTCCCAGAAACAGTACATTGTTAAAAGCTGCCCCTATTATAATGTGAAGTATGTGAAGGTGGCTTTCTCTTGAAGTGGCAATTAAAAGCTATTAGTTTTGCAAAAGACCTGTTTCTCACTTGTTGATGTGGACCAATCCAGCTGACTGCCATTTTTGGACTCTTCTTGTGATGGAGGGGGGAAGGGGATTGTCATCGTAACCACCTGCACTTCCAGATTTACTGTTACACCTCTGCCTGCTTCCGATATTCAAAGAAAAATTGCCTCTGAACGTGGAGACCCTATTAAGTCTATAAGATAAAGGCAAGTAAACTCTGCATGCCAGATCACAATCGCAGCACCATGAACTCCAAAACACAGCACACCACAAACAGAGAATGCAGTAACAGAACAACAAGTTTAGGTAGCTCAAGCAATAGAGCCAAGCTATATAATGGAAAGATGGATGGGCATCTCCAAGTAGAATACTAATCAAACCAGGTTTGGTCAGCCTTACCAATCTTTTCTGTGGCTTGATGAGTGGCCGGTTAATGCCGTTCATTTTGTGATAGAGACCACAGGCATTACACAGGTAGTGTCCTGTTCCATCTTTTCTCCACAGTGGGGTGGACATAGCGCCACAGTTAACACATTCTCTTCCATCTCCAGGGAATTCTTCCAAAAATTCTGAAATGAAGAAGAAAAGCGATATTTAGTAAGTCATCAATAAGTGGGAAAGAGCCATTTTGTATCATCAAGGTAGTCATCTCTGTGTTAAAATTCATGTAATGTGTTTCCTTCAGTGAACTCAAGATGATATACTATAGCTTTGCTTCCTACTCCATCCGGTACAGTAACCCAGGGATGAGAACTTGAGTCACGGGACATGCTGTCAAGTTGGATTTAAGTCGCACCAGTGACTTGACTCAGATTTCTTTTTCCAATGACTTGAACTTGGCTCGCAAGTCAGAAGTCACTTTTTTCTGGGGGGGGGGGACTCAGTACCGAAGACTCTTTGAAGGAAATCAACCCTGAGTGCTCACTGGAAGGACAGGTCCTGAAGCTGAGGCTCCAATACTTTGGCCATCTCATGAGAAGAGAAGACCTCCTGGAAAAGACCTTAATGTTGGGAAAGTGTGAAGGCAAGAGGAGAAGGGGACGACAGAAGATGAGATGTTTGGACAGTGTCATTGAAGCCACCAACATGAATTTGACCCAACTCCAGGAGGCAGTGGAAGACAGGAGGGCCTGGCATGCTTTGGCCCATGGGGTCACAAAGAGTCGAACATGGCTTAACGACTAAACAACAACAACCAAAGTCTCAGATTCGGGACCCAAACCCAAAGACTTGCCAACAGTCCTGACAATAGCCCTACACCACCCTGGCTGTAGAGATATAAATAAGTCAAATAAATATACTGTAAACATAACCCAGAAATGTCTGACCTCTTTTATACAAAGCTGGACACAGGACAGGTCACTGCATAAGGATGTTGGAAGAGAGGCATCCGATAAAGTGCATGTGCCAAGTTTTGAAACACGTGGACTCGCTAATATTCTTCAAGGACCAAGGAAGGCTGTCAAAGAGGGACAGAGCTTCCCAATCTGTTGGCCCTTCAAGTAGAAAGGTGTTTCTCTCCCCCTCGCCATTAAAATGGGGCACAGGCTTCACAGTCAATCCGTTCTCCTTCTATGGGCAGGATGGCAATTACATTGCTTTTCTAGAACTTGGAAAAGGTACTTTTTGGATTACAAATCCCAGAATCCTCCAACCAGCAGGACAAGGAATATCACCAAATTCAAACTCTCCAGCCTCTCCTTTGCCTGGTCATTCAGAATATATTGGCTTTTGGGTAAGGATCCTACTTAGGAGCTTCCTAAGTAGGTTGAGAAAAAAAAATCAGCCTTTTTGTTCTCCAAAGAGCTCAAGTTGACACAAGTTGTCCTCCATAATTTTGTCCATAAAATTATCCTTGTAAGGTAGGCCAAGCTGAGAGAAAGAGAAAACCTGCCTCGCATTCACCCAGCTTCTTGGCTCAGGGGGCTGGTTGAACTCATACCGCCACAAGCCTATTGCAACGGCTGTAACGCAGGTGCAAGCTGCACCTGGGAATCCAGGTGTATTGCCATTCTTGGGATGTCATCATTGCTCAGATGATAGACAGAGGAGGGAAGGAACAATGGTGACATCCATTCCCTAAGGATAGTTGACCAGTGGCTGTATCTAGCAGACAAGCTTATTCTGCCCGCCCTGAACCTAGGCAAATTTCAATATCTCTGACAACATAGTGTAGAATCTCTATATTAAAGATGTGGGGTGATGGATTTCCTTTCTTCTTGAAAATAGCTCAGGAGACCATTATTTTCTTGTTCTTTACCCAACAGGGAGAGCTTGTCTCAGCAGACCACTGCCCTACTTGATGGCGTGATTGAAGATACATATATGTGTACACTCGCCGTCCACACGGCAGTAGGCAACAATGATATCCCACGTTGGATATACCTTACATGAGCCCTAGTCAGCATGGGCAGTGGGGAGATGTCATGGAAATTGCAATCCAAGGGCCACAACTGATACACAGTTCCTGCAGTTGCTTCCAACACAGATAGAATGGAAGGACTCATATTTTCATCCTATATTCTTAGCCCTGATGGACTGATGACTGAGACTTTCCATAGCGGTTTTACGTGTTATGAAATCCTTCCAAATTAAGCAACCATCATAGGGTGTTTGACATATGTAAGATTTATTTATTTATTTATTTATTTATTTAATTTATATCCCGCCTATCTAGTCCAATGAAGAAGAAATGAAGAAATGTTCTGCCACTGCTGCCTTCCAGTGAGTGTCCATGGCCAAGCAGGGATTGGAACTCGGCTCTCCCAAGTCTTAGTCCATCATTCTTGTCTACTAGATCAGCCATTCTCAAGTGGGACTATATGGTCCCCTAGCACATTTGAAAGGGGGAAACAATTCTTCACACACCACTTTATAAGGTTTGTTATGCGACTTATACCTTCCTGATTCAGCTGATATTTCTTTCCTATTGTGTTTATGGCACAAAAAAAAATTGTGAAGCTGGACACAAGCAAAATATTTGTCAACCCTCCTCACCAGTGCTCACAGACACATTGGCTATACGTGAAATTATTTATGTGCCTGCTTATTCTGGAAGCTTGCCCTGAGAAGGAGGATAATGGTCTATTCTCTGTTCCAAGACTTTCTCCATATATGGTGCAGAAAATCCAGAAGGTATTCCCCCAATTAGCGAAATGTTGTTTCTGGGTTCTAAATTGACCTTTAGCAAGAATAATTCTGACAGGGGTGTAAGGTAGCTCCTGGGGGTTTAAAACCCAAACTTCTGTCATCTGAGATTGCTGTAAAGGACACTGGAATTTGGTTTTCATGTTTCACAACGTTATTTGTGCAATAAATACTTGTCAGAAGATCTCTCTCAGGAAACAGCTACCTATTTCAACCACTCCCCTCTCAGTCCTGGCTACTAAAAGTGGCCGCACCAAGGGAGGCCAAAAATGTGACAAGGAATCAGTCCTTCTTGGTGGTAGCCCCCAATCTTTGGAACAAGCTTCCAATTGAGGTGCGCCAGGCTCCTTTCCTCCTGATATTCAGGAAATTAGTGAAGTCAGAACGACAGAAAGCAGCCTTTAATAACTCATTCCTAGATGCTGCTAATATTAAAATTTATTTTTCTTTCTTTCTTGTGCTTCCTTTTTCTTTCTTGCATTGATTTTAGCTCTGGATCGGTGAATCCCCATATTGATTGTATTGTTTTATACAGCTTGTGGGGTTCTGAGTTTTATTTTTAGAGTGTGAAGAGTTGTGTATTTACTAAAGAGGTGGTAAAACTAAACAAAACAACACAAATATTTTACCCCTACCCTTGATTTGCTGTTGTCATTTGCTATCAGGTGGCTTCTGAGCCATGATAACCCTAATCGAGTTTTGTAGGTATTGAGCTGGTCATGGAGTGGATTACCAATGCCACTCAGCCTAGGAGTTTCCATGGGTCAGCAGGAACTTAAACCCAGGTCCTCTGAGTCCCAGCCCAACACTCTACCCACTATACTACACTGCCTGTCAGCATGACAGTGACTCTTTTCTCCAAGGTTGCTAGGAGAGGGGAGGGACGGGATGATTATCCGTCTTGCTTTATAGAGGACAGTTCTCTGTTTGAAAGGTTGTCCACTGGAGATTATCACCAGCTCTTGCTCTTGAATGGAAGTAGGGGAATTGCCAAAATCCCACCCAGCTACCCTTCCAGCCTTGAGAAACGGGTTGGTTGATTTTCAAGGAGACTACCACAACTTTCTCCTTAAAGCCCACCTTTCCCTTCTGAAGACAGGAAATATTCCTGCTGTGGGGCTGCTTTTTCCTCACCCCTGTTGCTAGCCACTGTTCTTGCAGGCCCAAGTTGGGGTTCAAGGTAAAACCATCAGAAAAAAAATGAGCAGGGTTTTCTTTTCTTTTTCTTGGGAGAGGGGTGTCATGCAATTCCACTTTGTTTGGGTGTGATATCACCTTAGCCACCTTGTAAGGTTGGTTAAAAAGGTATTAGTCCAGTCGTGTCCCTCTAAGGGGCGGTGCTCATCCTGTTTTCAAGCCGTAGAGCCAGCGCTTGTCTGAAGACAGTTTACGTTGCCACGTGGCCAGCGTGACTAGGGAATGCTGTTTTACCTTCCCACCGAGGTGGTACCTATTTATCTACTCGCATTTGCATGCTTTCAAACTGCTAGGTTGGCAAGGAGCTGGGACAAGCGACGGGAGCTTACTCCGTCGCGTGGATTTGATCTTGCAGCTGAAGATCTACAGACCTTACAGCACAGAGGCTTCTGCGGTTGAACCCACAGCACCACCACGTCCCTCCTTATTTGTATCAGTTGCACTAATACTCCAGCTTTACCTAATTGAGCTGAATGTGGCATACATAGCTCTCCCACTGCCCACATTATGCTCTTAACAACAGTGTAAGGTAGATATACCTGGGTCATGATCACCTAGTAAGTTCATGAAATGAACACATGTCTTCACTCAGTGCTTTAACTATTATAGTAGTGGCTTGACTTTAAATTGCCCAGGAGCGGTTATAGGATTTAAATTTATATTCAGTATTCTCCATTGAAAGGCTCACAATATAGTAAAAGAGTTACATGTAAAATTAAAATTAAAAAAGCTAAACACATCATAAAACCAGAAGCAGAGGATACAACCTGAGAAAGAACACAACATTTTATTGAAATTAAAACTGGGCAAAACAACAGATTTTTTTTTAACTCAGGAGAAGTTTTACATTTTAAAAAGCAAAGAGAAGGGAAAAGGCTTGCCTTTCAGTGAAAGGACTTGGGTTCGTGCCTATACTATACATCCCCAATTATTATCAAGAAAGCTTAAAACAGCTTCTTTTGGCTGCAGCCTAAGAAGCCGCTGAATTCTATGGGAGGAAGAGGAAAATCAAGGAACCCCTCTGAGAATGGGCATCGTAAAAAACAGCAACATTCCTTCTCTCTACCTCATCCAATCCTTGTGCAAACACATCAGAAGCCCAGTGGGATATCCTGTAGTGTACAGGACACAGTGCCACAGCACAGAATGTCCACTCTGACCAAGAGACGCAGAGTGTGTATTCAACACAACACATTCACATTTGCAATACATTGTGAATCAACTGAATCCTTTCTTCAAAGGTCATCTTGCCACCCTCAAGTGCATAAGATGTACAAAAAGAAAACAACCACATTGAAATGGGTTATGTCTAAATTCTTCATCAGAAGGACGGCCATAAAATTATTTGGCAACCTCAGCACAGAACTAAAATATTTTTCCATTCTGGATAGTTCTCATACAGCTGATACCACAACAAAGTGCCAATTTTATTGGGAACAAAGACTTTCCTTCAGCTGAACAGACTAATCCAATACCACCTCTGCATATGGATCTACTCATCCCCCATTACATCCTCCTGAAAGTTGGGTCATGCTGACCCAAGCTAATCCAAGATGGACACATATGAAAGCATATGAAGTCCTTGACTAGGAATGTCTGGTATTTGTCTACAAAGCTTTCAAGGGATCTTATTTCAAGTAGAGAACCTGCTGCACTTCAATAGGCCAGGATGGGAAGAACCTGAGTGCCTCCAAATTTTGGGGGGGCTCCACGTCCCATCAGTCCCAGCCAATATGGCCAATTATCAACAAAGATGGAAGTTATAGTTCAACAATATATGGAAGGTCACAGGTTCCTATTCTTTCTATAGTCTCTACTATCTTCAAAGGAACTGGGTCCCTCAAATCTATCCTTCCAAAAGATTTGGAATACATTGACAATGTAACCCATAATTCGTTTTAGACCAGTTCTGCTAAAACTCTGATGTATGCCTTCCATCAGAGGAATGAGCAAGCATCTCAGAAGTGTTAAGTTACTTGGAATGGCCCCAACTAGACCATTGTTTTGCCCCCAAATACATACATTGATGTATAAGAAACACTGCCAAAACAGAAAACAAAATATCTTTGCAGGAAATAATATTTTTCAAAAGTTCTTGGGAACTGGTTGAGGCACACAACCATGAACTCTATGAACCATCAAGTACAGCCTTGGCTCCATGTTACTCTCCTGGGGAATATGCAGGCTAGGTGTAGTATACTTCAGCCCAAGCAAAACAGGTAGATGAAGCACTCAGGGATATTGCGGAATCATGACTGGATGCCTGAAGCCAACCCCTGTTGTTAAAATCAATCACCTAGCAGGCATTGCGCCCAATGGCATATGGAGAGAGACAGCAGCTAATCGTGGAAGGTTCGAAACATCTACATCAGACATGCATCCATTCTTTGGCTACCGTCTTGCCTCATCCAGATGAAAATCAAGGAAAAGCATTTTTCAGAACATCTGCAAATTTGGAAGACGTGGCAGAGAATGTGAGGAGTATGATGTGAAAAGAAAGAACAGCCCACTTCTTAAAGTGGAAAGAACCCCAGGAAAATCTAGTCCCTGGAGGTTGCATGAAGAACTGGATGAGTTGGAATCACTTAATAAGCTGTGCACCATGAGCTGGCAGGACCAAAGGGAGCCTCAGAAAATGAGGGAAGGGGGATTTGCAATGGCATAGGCCTTTGCGAGTGTGGAGAAGAACAGGTAACTTCACACCTATGTCACTGTACTCTATGCACCTTAACACGTCCTGTGGAAGATTTGATATCGGCTGCCCCAAATAATTTTGTCGAGGCCTGTCATTGGGCAAAAACTACCTGATATATTTATGAATTGTACTATGGTGCTTCTGACACGAACAAAGAATTTGTGGTTTCTTATTTTCCAATGCAAATATTTGTGCTGTGCTCCTGGAAGAAATGGAATTTTAAAACAGAGGAGCATATTCGACCCCTAAACACAGTAGTCAAAAAAGTTACAGAAATACGCAAGAAGGAGAGCCGTTCCCACAGCCAGGGCTTGCTTGCTTTGTGATTTTTGCTGTAGCATCTCCTAACGCAAATGAAGACATAGCAGTTTAAGTTGAACGATGGCTTGTTTTTTCGGCAACACAAACTGCAACCATTGGCAGAAATCCCAACTGTATTCTCTCTCTCCACACAGCATGCGAGTATATTTTCTTTTTATCTTGGCCTCTAAACACTTATTTATTTCACCAAAGTTTATTTCGTCTGAATGGGTGTGGTCCAGGGAAAGAGTATGATACTTCCCCCATGAAATTATCTCGTTGTTCCAGCTACGTTACTATTGTTGCCCTCTTGGGTTCTAGCTATGCCTGTTTGTTTATGTGGGTAGGTTTTAGGGGTGAGATTTTTCTCTTTTTTCCCTTTGTTTTTATTTTATGTTTATACTATGTTGTAAGCTGCCCAGAGCAGTTGCTTGTTAGATGGACAGGGTAAAAATTTAACGAACAAAACAAACTTCACAGGACGTTTATGAATCCTAAACACAGTCGGGCTCTATTTATTTTAATGGGGCTGAGGTGCATTTGGATTTGGCCCACAGAGTTTAGTATCATAACATAAATACGTATGATGATTTTTCTAATGTCCGGCTTCTTTCTTGCAGCTACAGCTTTTAAAAGCCACCATGCCTTTACTTCCTGACTTGGACATGTTAGAACGTTTTTCTTATATTGACCCCGTTTTCCCTTTGGTTAATCCCTTTTCTTCTGCTTCTTCTTTTTTTAAAAATTAGTAATAAATATCTTGTCAGGGAACTGGCAGTAACTAATGGCCGCGGACTTCTCCAGAGGCTTGGAAGATTGTAGCACTGAAAAGGTGCCCCCAGAATCCCGCTCTAAGGGGGCCCGAATGAAGCGCAGCCTGAGGTTGGTTGTAAAAATAAATGATTGGGATGATGTTATTGTAAGATGATAAAAGGGGAGGCGGGGGAGGATCGGGAGACTTCCCTGATTTCAATCAAATGGTGTGGCTTGTTGACTAGTGGCGACAGGGAGGCTGGACGGGGCCTGTTGGAATGTCTTTGGCTGATGGGGAAGGTTGGGGGATACCGAGGCATGGGTATCAATCACACCGACAGCTCCGAGCTGACAAATGACAGACTCCCAGCAGAAGTGGGGGGGGGGGAGGGGAGTGAACAAAATCACCCCTTGAGTCAGTTCTGCAGCTCTACCCAGGCCACATCGATCTCAAGGGCAAGGCATTGGAGCATTGAATTCTCAAGGAGAATATGGACAAACCACACAGATGCTTGGATGACACTCAAGTATAATAGAATTCATAGCCTTGGAATTCATGGATCAGTTAATCCATACTCTAGTTCAGGGGTTCCCAAAGTTGGGTAACCCCGTTCTTCAACTGGAACTCCCAGAAACCACGGCCAGCACAGCTGATGGCGAAGGCTCCTGGGAATTGCAGTCCAAGAACACGTCCAACTACCCAAGGTTGGGAACCACTGCATCTAGTCGATTAACTATTTGGCTCATTTGAAGAACAGTCAAGGGGAGCATTAAGCACACACAAACTGGTTTTCCCTGTGGTGAAGTCACTCCTGAATGGAACTGGGGACAAGCATGGCTGCATGAGCAGGCCAGGGAATTCTGGTGCCAAGCAACACTCAAGGACATCATGGGCAAGTCCCCCCTCCCCAACAGGTTGACGACAACCATAACCCTCTAGGATAGCTTGAATGTGTGTGTATGATAAAGTGGATCACCATACCAACTACTGTCATCGCTTGATGTGGCCCTATGATAAGGTCTCTCTTACTGTATGTGGCCTCCCAAGCCTTTTATACAGCCTCCATCCCTTCCGGAAAGGTCTGCTCCCACCACAATTGCATTTTAGAAAATGTGATATGGACTTCTAGAGGTCACTTGTGGTGGAAAATTGGCTTGTGGACCTCCACATGCCCAAGAATATCCCTGCCAATGGCTGCAACTTGGTTGGAGGCTAAGAAGCCATTGGGGATCTCACGAAAACAGAGAGGATCACAATTTAAATCGTGACAGAGAATACTAGTGTAGAATAACCCACCTTGGCCAGCAGTAGAATGATGACAAAACAGGAGAAAGAACCACATGGCCTCTGAGGACTGCATTCTTCCACTCCCACTCCTTAGGGATCTCTTCTCACTGAACCAATTCTACTTTTTTTTAAAAAAACCTGAAAACTAACACACTAGATGCAGTTGGCTTTGTTTCTTTTGGCCAAGAACCACTGCTTGCCATTAAGGTAGTGATATACATTAGTGCTCATCCTGACAGTCCCCATATCCTCCCCAATGCAGGCAGCATCAGATTGACAAATGCTGTGCAGGTTTTTCCTAAGGCTAATGGCTCTTAAATCACCCAGTCAAGACAAAAACACCCCAAATATTCTGCCTTACAACAGGGATCACCTGTGGTTTCTGAGAAAATCCATTTTTCTCCGAGCTACCAGTAGAAGGGCAGCGAAGTTTAGAGGAGATAGTGGGTCATGGCAACTACATATTAAGAAAGGCAGATTAGGTTTTAGGCTATGTGCTGACTTATATCAATCTTAATAGGGCTTTCAAGATAAGTGGGGTTTTTAAAGAGAATCTACTAAATTTAATCACTCTTAAATCACTCATTGAAGACCAATACTCTGCACTACAAGAGGGATAGCTTGGAATAACATGCTGATGTCAAACTCCCTGGTACTTAAAAAGTCCTGGGGCCTCAACCCTGAAAACCCTGGCTCCACTACACCCTTCCAAGATCACAGTCCCTACCCCCAAGTGATTAGCAGCCACTATAAAGACACCCACGCTCAAACCCCTTCCATTCTGGCCCCATCTGAGCTGGGAAGCTGAAGTCAGGAAGAAGTGGAGCTGAAAGAGGCAAAGCTGTAGGTGAGACAGCTCACGTTGCCACCTCCTGGCAATGATCAGCATACTGGGAAATACCAGATCCTCATGCCATAGATAGTGGGGATTTCCAAATGTCCAGAGTTCAACTAAGTTGTTACCTATTTGACTGAGTTGGGTGCTGACTTTGGGTATGTGTTGAAGCCTAAGAGCTGACCAAAGACTAGAGATCCACTTCTTAGCTGGCTTATATCACTCCTCTACATTGGCTCTCAGCCTGCAGCCCTCTCCCTCTGTCTTGGGGCAGCTGGGTTTCCTGCTCCATGGACACACATAGTTTCCCATCCTTGCCAAGGGGGTGGCTTTGCCCCTTTCCCCCAGGAGAATTACTGTAGCATCTTTTGTGGTGGCTACTCAAACATTACCAATGAGAAGGACCAATGAGAAATTGATGTTCATATTGTTACTGAAAATAACGAAATAATATAATTTAAATAGTAATACATCACCTTGCACTCAAGTGAGGTAGATTATGACCCGAGGAATTGTGTACCTGCTCTTAGGCCTGCTGTCCAGGGGCTAATGGTTGATGGGCAACTGGAAGTTTCCTAGTCAATCTCTCTGTGATTTCTCATCTTTCAATCCATCATCTACTCTGTCAGTAGAAAACAGCCTACTTCTCAGGTGGGCTTTTAATGAATAAATCCCTAGAAGTGGTTTTAATGGAGGAGTTGTATCCTTTATCTTGTGTGGATTTCATCAAATACTTCTAAATGCTTAATATTTAATTACTTTTTAATGTTGCAATTTATTGCATTTTTAATCGCTTTTAATACTTGCTTTTTACATATATTTTTTCCTAACCAGTTGTGGGTCTTTCTGTTAGCAGAAAGATGGGAGCAGAAGATAAATGAATCAGCAATGAATAAGCAGCCAAATGGATGGTATAGAAGTCAAATAAATAATAATAACAACTAATCATAAATATACAGTACAGATATAGAGCCTCACAAGCACCTTCACTTTGGCATGCCAGCTTTCAGAACATAGTTGTCCCATTGAGTGCTGAAGTACAAAATTTACCACCACAGAACTACCATTGTCCCTTCAGTTTATGTCTACACACTATTTGGGTTGATCCGCTGACATCTTGGTGTCAAGTATGACGGCTTTGTTAATGGAAGGAATAGGCAGAATGATTCTCAGTCCCGTAACAATAGATGCCACTGCACTGCTCTGTTAGTGTGATTTCTACTTAATCATCTTTTTGCTGATAGATAACTCAGTACAGAATTGCACCTTAAAACTATGCATGAAAAAAAATAATGCTAAAGTAGGGTTGTTGTTTTTTGGAACGTTTGTGTGGTGCAGCTGACAACATCTCAGCCCGCCCTTTCATTCATAGTAATTTAAAGTAAATGTTTTATTTTAAACACATCAACTGAAAACAACAACTTCTGCGCATTTCGAAGAGCAGAAGGACCTATTCCAACAGGCCTTTGCCATTTTGCTTGCTGTGGGTGGGATTTCAACTGCATATAGCTGATTTATCATGATGTGTCTTCAGTTGCACTATCTATTTTTATATGTGCAAATGTATTCCATCCTCACCCACCCTGTATTCTTACTATTGGCTTAATTACCGTATTTCCTCGAAAAAAACCCAGGGTCTTATATTAATTTTTGCTCCAAAACACACATTAGGGCTTATTTTCAGGGGATTTTTTTCATGTACAATCTATGTTTATTCAAATACAGTCATTTCTTCTTCTGGTTGCTGCACAAGGGTGGAGGGTGGGGTTTCACTTCGCTGGGGCTTATTTTGGGGGGTAGGACTTGTATTACGAGCATCCTGAAAAATCCTACTAGGGCTTATTTTCAGGTTAGGTCTTATTTTTGGGGAAACAGGGCAGTTGCTTTTTTGGCAGAAAGGTGAAATATACATTTAAGAAATAAGAGCTCCCCAAAGATGTATTTTGGTTTGTTTAAAGGGCAAGCAAGATGAGAAATTTTCTGTGCTCCGTTTGGAAATCACCAAACCTCAATTCATTTATATATGATGTAGAAGAGAAATGAGCTTCAAAACCCATTTTTCAATATAAAAAGCCAGGGAAGCAAGTCTGGAGCCATAGTATATGTCAAGTTAAGTGTTCTCAAGAGCAAAATTGTGTATCCGGCTACTGATGATTTCCTCAATGCTTTCCCACCCAAAGGGGGAGGAGTTGCGTGTATATCAGAAATGTTAAGACAAATTGCATGCTAGCTCATACAAAAGTTTTACTGAAATATCATGTGACCTATGTAAAATTTAGATAATTCTGGACATCCAGTGGTCCGAATCTGTCTTGTACTTCACGGCTTGTATTTAAGTTCTTCCTAAGACAGCTCCCCTGATTTCCAGTCACTTTGAGTCAAAGACACTTCGCTATCTCAGTTTACTAGAGAGTTGCTAAGAATCTTTCATGAGTGTGACAGCACTAAGGGAAAATATGTAAGATGGCTAGAAGAGGGGGGGAGTGACTCCACAGAGTTCAAATAATAAAAATAAAAAAGCTTTGAACCAAGAAGAAGCAAAAACCTTATCAACTATTTACACAGAAATGTTGTATCTAACGCTAATGCGATTCAATGACACGCCATCAAGCCCTCCTAAGGACAAATCCAATCATGTCCTTGTGGGTTTATTTCAATTTCCTGTCGCAAGCTGACAGCCCAGTCCGATTACATGTTTACTTCCAAGCCATACCCAGTTTAACGTGGTCTATTTCCTGATTTAAGTGTGCTTAGTCTACCCAGATGAATTATTAGAACATAGGAAAAGGGATTGGTATGAGTATCAAAAGACATAGGACAAGTATAATTATAATATACACATACCATGATTTTTTTTATTTAATTGTAACAGATTTGACTAGTAAACTGACAAACTGACCTGATTAGCATACCCCTTCGAAAAACACACACACATTTGAAGTACTTAGTGGATAAACAGTATTTTAAATTGTTACTGAACAGAGAACAGAGCTGTCAAAATACTGCAAAATGGAGGGGGGGGGGACAGCTCAGCTCTTGGTTAAACTTGGCCCTCTTTCCAAAAACCAAATACTGTATAGGGGATTCTTAAATGAATGAGCACAGGATGGCACTCTTTGCTGCCAGTCCCTATTATATGATTTGTGTAACCGGAGTGAAGATCTGGCAATTTAATTAGACCATCAGGCAGATGTTCACTTCATTGAGAATAGGTGCCATGGAAACAGTGGGATTTAATTCCAATGTTTGTTTATTTAAATTTTTTTTTTTACTCCGGCTTGCAAAGGACCCATGGTGGCTTACAACAAGGAAAGACAATATTTAAAGTTGAAACCAATGAGTAGACCATATTTAACACTGAAAACAATCAGTAGACAAGGATGTGCATTACATCATTAAAAGAGAGTGTTTAAAACTACCAACAATGACTAGGAGGGCATCTGACATCATTAACAGGCAATATGAAGGAAAAGATCAAGAAGGATACAAACGTTTTTTAAAAATGCCACTCTGAGAAATGGAAGTGTGATCACATCGAGTAAGAATCATGCCCAAGGAAAGCGTAAATTGCAAAATTCCCAAAATTTGGAATCAAAACTTAGTTGGAAGAAAACAGGGCATTGACTGTCAGAGGCAAGAACTGCAGTCCAGAGTTGGAGCAAACTCGTCTTTTGTCTGGCAAGGTGGTGCTTTTCATTTCGAATTAAAATGGCCAAAAATATTTTCTCGGAAAAGACGAAAGCGAAGAGGTGCCGGCTGTTGTCCCTGAGCCTCTTTAGCGACCGTCGTGGGGCTACTCGGATGTAAGTGTTTGCCTAACTTAAAAACAAGACAAAACCAAGCACCTCGCAAGGAAGGAGCCTAATTCTGTTCTGCGCTTTAGATACCGATGAGGCAGTGACGGGTTGGAGGGAAAGGGGATGCGGGGGAAGAAAAGCATCCGGCGACTTCAAAACCCCAATCATTAAAGCCGGATTTTAAAGGGCTTCAGGAAGAACATCAGCCCCAACGAAGGGATCTTCTAAAAAAAACCAGACCAAGATCGATTTTATCAGCTAAGCAAGCGCTCGCTTCAAAGAAAGTCCGCCTGCTTTCCTTCGGCTTTATTTTCTCTCTCTGTCTCTGTCTCTCTTTTTCTTGTCGTGGTGTAAACAGAAGCGAAGTGAAGTGACTTCGCTTGTTCTGCGGCTGCCGCGAATAGCTTGGGAGAGGGAAAGGCTGCGGGATTTATTTGGACCGAGATGAATCAGGAGACCAGGAGTCGGTGCAAATGGGTTCCTTTGGCTTCTGCCTGATATTCAGATTTATTTTATTATTTATTATTCGATTTATACCCCGCCCCTCTAGACAGAGTCTAGAGTTTTAAGCTCGTTTACCCCAATACATTACTTTTAGCGGCGATAAATCGGCTCCCCTTATTAAAACAACAACAACAAAAAGCAAACAAAAAACACCCACCAGCCCCACGACTGAATATCGAATACCGGAGAGAGGGAGAGGAGAGAGAAATCTCACTGCAATAAAACCGATTCTCAAAAATAATGTATTATTGCAACTCCAGGGAGTAGGAAAATAAAGTCGCACTCCATGATTGTTTCTGCTGCAGGGCATGAAGATAAAACGGCTATTTACCTACAGCGTTTTGGAAATAATTATAATAATTCCCTGAAAATAAGACAGGGTCTTATATTAATTTTTGCTGAAAAAAACGCAGTAGGGCTCATTTTCAGGGGATTTTTCTTTCATGTACAACAATCTACATTCATTAAAATACAGTCATGTCATCTTCTGGTTCTTGCACAATGCTACACAATGGTGGAGGGTGGGATTTCACTTAAATAGGGCTTAATTTTGGGGTAGGGCTTATATTAGGAGCATCCTGAAAAATCATACTAGGGCTTATTTTCAGGTGAGGTCTTGTTTTCAGGGAAACGGTAATTATTAATATATTATAATTGTAATTACTAGTATACGGTACTATTATATTATATATTATACATAATATTGTATATTGTATTATATATATTACATATAATACTGTATATTATATGTTTATATTATTACAATTAACAGTAATATTATTCTTATTATTCTTATTTACTTTGTAATGAAGAACCAGAAAAAATCATTTCCTTCTGAATTTATAAGAAAACCACAGAGAAAACTGGCTTTTGAAACATCCCTTTCCAGTAAAGCTGGGTTTTGCTTCTGTTAGCTTCCTAGGCTAGCTCCCTGGGATTGCTGTTTCCTAGATGTGCTTATTTAGGAATAAATTTGAGTTCAGTGACACTATTCAATTACGCCTGAAAATGAACTGATTTTTTAGATTGTTTTTTTTCCCCCAGATAGAGATATATTTTTGCAGATCTGGAGGACAAAGATATTGAGGACTAGTGATCTAGGATGGTTTGTAGTTTTTTTCCCTTGTATAATTTTGTGAGTTACTGTACTGGCTCAAAGACTGATGTATGAAATAGCAAGAATTTTACAGCTTTGGTACACAACTGCAGAAATTGCCATTTAAACCTCTGCTTTAAACCTGTTATTTCACTGGCAAATAATTCCCAACCCACTGAAATTTTTATTCACCACATGTCTATTTCTGAGCAGCATGCTGAAAACTTCCCTTCTTTTTAATGAGTGGTGCATGGTTTATTTTTCATGTCACACTTGGTTTTATGTAGCCTTGCAGGTGGCGGCTAACAAAAACTGTTCGGTAGAAGCCAAAATCCAAATTATTGTCTCTTTTCCAGAACATTTTCAGGATTCAACTAAAGGAATTTACCCTGACTCCCAGCCTGACAGGCAACCTGTTGTAATGCTGGTATTTGGGGTTAAACCGAATAATGCATTTCTAGTTTTACCCAAATTCTAGGGGGAAATTTGGAAGCTTTGTTTTTAAACTGTTAGCTGGGAAATCCACTGCAGTGGAAATTGTTCATCCCCCACATGCCAAGGCCAAAGTTTTGACGCAGGTCAGTATTTGATCTTAGAGCTGGACTTGCCATGAAGCTGAGATCAGCACAAACAAGGAAGAATTATTTGGGTCAAATTCTAAGGACAATGTTAAGCTGAGGAGGCATAATTTCTGGGTGTTGCCTGGGTTCCTCCTCTGTTCAGATATCAAAAGTCACAAACTCTGAGACACACACAGAAAAATCAATGCACTTCTTCTTCCAAGTAAAGGCACCTAAATGGCCTTCGACCACTTGTGCATTGAGGCTGTTGTGTAAGCCTCAAGCCAGCTGTTTTGCTCTCTGCAAGACAGGGACGCTTTTCCAGACGAATGTGCTGGATATTTGAGATACTGGAAAAATGATTCTTTTTGAAGCAAAAGAGCTTGAAACAACAGCTAGGGAACCGTTCCCCTGCTGGTTGGCTACACCTATGAAAATGCAATGGTGCATTTGCAAAGTGGCGCTAGTTAAGGAATTGCTGCTTCTTACAGTGCATGTAACTGCCATCCAACAACGGAATACAAAGAGCAACTTGTTAAATTCATTGCTAGAATTAATGCAATTGCACTTAATGCTGGCATAACTAAACAACAGGATTCAGGCCATTGCATGTTTACCATCAGGAGTAGAGAGAAGTGCTCTCGGGATTTCCCCCCCCCCTTGTGCCAAAATAATGTGGCTATCCTTCAGTATTGTGCACCCTGACTAAGGACCCAGCTCTTTGATGCTCTGCCTCAGGCAGCAAAAGCCCTTGGGCTACCCCACCTGGCCCTGTTAAGGAAAGTTTTAGAAGTTTATTAACAACCCTTCTCTCCCCTCCTCCCTAAAAAAATGCTATATTTCCTTAAGTGAATTGTGGCATATTCTGGTTTTCAGTGTGTTGTTTCCATTCCAGGAAAGACATTGGAATTCTCAGTGGGTTTTGGAAATATAAGCCCTGCCAACTTTAACCTTCAATACACTGGAATTTCCAAGGTTCATACAATACTTGAGAACATATAAGTTTTTTTAAAAAAATCTGCCTAATTGATTTCTTAAAAAGAAAAGTCCTAGGCAGCTGATTCAAATTCAGCCAAATCTCTACCTTCCTTTATCTTCCCTGGCTGTTCCACCCTGTCTCTCCTTGGCCAACATTTACCAAAGGCCAGGGTAGCCCCAGTCCACAAATACTTGAACTGTCCAATTATGTTATGGTGGCTGGCTAAGCCCATGTCAGGGGATGCTACGGGTGCTCAGCAAGGTCAATATTGTCTCCTGTTTGCTCATCTGCACGGCTTGTGAGTTGTAACCAAGAGATAACCTAATCTCTCCCAAAGCAATAGGGAGTTAGAGCATGACCCATCAGAAAATGCTACAAAAGAATCTTAGCCATCCAATGCTTGACTAAATCATCCAATCCTGTAGGGCTGAAGAAGTGGATGGATCTGCCACTTCGGGCCACAAGACAGGCCTCAGAAAAAGACATTATTTAATAAAGATGAACACCTCTTGGCAAGTCCCTATCATGGGTGGGTTTGTAGGTTTTCTGCCTGCTTGGGATGCAGATGAGCAATGGTGCTTGTTTTATAAGATGGACATTATACTTCTTTGTGGACCAGAAAAGACGACTGAGGAGAGAGATGAAAACGCTTTTCAAACGCTTGAAAGGAGGTCATCCAGAGGAGGGGCAGGATCTGTTCTCAATCATTCCAGACGGCAGGACAAGCAACAATGGGCTCAAGTTAGAGGAAGCCAGATTTAGGCTGAATATTAGGAAAACTTCTTAACTGTTTGAACAGTATGACAATGGAAGCAATCGCCTCAGGAGTCGGTGAGTGCTCCAGCACTGGAGGGATTCAAGAAAAAAAAATGGAGAACCATCTGTCAGATCCACTTTGATTTGGATTCCTACATTGAGCAGGGCGTTGGACTCGATGGTCTTATAGGTCCCTTCCAACTCAATTATTCTATGATTCAAAACCAAACATGACTTCCCAAAACACCACCAGAAGAGGCACTGATTTAGCCCTGCCTCTTGTTTTCATGCCTACATGTGGGCTTTCCTGAAGCAGTTGGTTCTCAGAGACTCTGGGTGGGGAGGTTCCATTTTATTACCATCATCTCTGTACATGAACCCTCCACCAACACGGATACATCCAGAGACCTCTGGAGTTGTTCCTTCATAGAAAATCATCTTTATAGACCTAGGCATTCCAGCAAAGTGTAAACAGAACCATGACAAACTAGGACTGTCCTCGTTCCATCTGAAGGGTAGGCATGACTTGAAACCGGCATTACCCAACCTGTCATTCTCCGAATGTCATCTTCTAATGGCCATGGTAGACGAAGGCGATGGAATTGCAATCCCACATGTCTATCACGGCGGGCACCCATGTAGGGATGACTACTTTATATGCAATTTCTGGTTGATCATGGACTTGAAGAATTTCCCAGGTTCTAGAATATTTATTTTGGCTTTTAGTTGTGGGATGACGCTAGAGATATCTCACTCCTGTCCAAGCCTCTGAAAATGCTGAATGTGGTATGAGACATTGCGGAGTGTTCACTTCCCTATCATTTGCATTGACATTTTTTTCCCCAGATTCTGCTTTGAAGTCTCAGGGCTCGGCAAAGTCTGTTGGAATTTTTGCAACCTCGCATCCTGCCTCTAGTAGGTGTGGCTGGGGCTGATCTTTCTGGGCTCGTGCGACTGTTAATCTATCCAGCACTAACTAATTGTTCTCTCTTGTCCCTGAGCCTACCTCTCTGTTTTAAGCCTTTCTTCCCCCTCTCTGTAGTCTGTTGCTCAAAGCATTCAGTCAGTTATTTGCTGAAAGTCAGCCAAGCGTGTCAGTTTGCTGCTTTATCTGTTCAACTGTAACTGTTGCCCACCTGCCTTGAACTCTTTACTTTCACTCTTCCATGAAATGAAACTTTTTAATTCTTTCTCCAGCTAATATCTCAGAGTGAGTTATTGCGACTGTTTGTGCCAGTTGATGAGAAAAGGGGGGGGGGGTTCTGTGGGGAACTTGAAGCTATTCTGCTCTGTGAATCCCTGGACTTCTGCTGTCCAGTTAGAGGAATCTAACCCAAAATACAAAACTCTCCAACAAAGTCTACCCCTAAGATGTTGTTCGACTGTTAACTCCCGTGGGGCCTAGATACTATAGCCAAAGATGAGGAAATATAGGAGTTGCAGCCCAATAACGTATCATTTGGAAATCTCTACTTTGTTCACCTCTATTGTCATGTTGCAAAACATCGAGTTTCCAGGGGACGAAAGTAGAACACAAGACAGTGACAGCAGTGGCCTGGTCATAACACCCTCATCTACAAACAAACAAACCATCTATAGCCCACTCAATGGTCCAGCATCAATGGCTTCTACTGGGACATAGAATACATACCAAAGGTGGATCTCCGTCCAGACAAGGTCCCCGGTTGCGTCTGGAGGCTATGCAAGACTCTACTGTCAAAGTGCCCCGTTGTCCAAGATGGTGGCATTTCTGCAGGACTGACGTAAGCACCAGGATAAGGGCTTGAGTAGGATCCGTTGACTGGACGCACCAGAGTGTTGCCATATTGATCACGACCCCCGGTGCCCAATAAAAGTGGGCTCTGGTAACCTCCATCACGCCCAGCACTGCTACTGCCTGGTGGGCTGTGAGAATAAGAGAAGCCAGAGGGTGGATGAGGACTGCTAGCGTTGAAGGGGGACGCTTCTGGGCCGGCCGGCTGGGCCCATCCTGGGTGGCTGCTCAAAGGGTGGCCCTGGTGGGCAGGTTCACAACTCTGCAGGTAAGGCAGGCTCTGGAGCATAGACGGGACCCGGCTGGTGGGCACATAGACTGCTGGGCTGGCTGGCGAGTGCAGGAAGTTGCTGGAATCGTGGGAATAGGCAGATTGGCCAGGACTGGGGGCAAGAGCTAAGCTTTGGTACATTTTATATCCGTCACAACAGCAGTTGGAAAGGCAGAGCTGCAGCCTCCGGGGTGCAATCAAGGGCGGCCAAGAAGTTGGATGTCCAAGGCCGAAAGTGGGACATGAAGAGCTGGGCTAATCCTCTTGAGTCGATGCACCTGAGGAAGCTTTTCAAGCACCTAGAAACAAATGAAGAAAGACATGAAGAGGACTGTTCGGTCCCATATTTCCTGCCCCCCAACCAATACAGTCTTCTTTGAGTGGTTTGGGGTTTGCCCTAAGTTTTGCAGGAAGTAGTTTTAATATTTATTTCTTTATTGATTGTATTTCTATACTGCTCCATCTAATGGCCACGCCACTGCTCTGGGTGGTTTCTAACAGTGAAATAAAACATCAAGAACATAACCACACCACACCCAATCCACGCATAAAGAAATATAAAGAGATAAAATATAAAAAGACCTACACAGCTAAACACTCAAGATGGCAGCAATGGGCAGAATGCAAATTACAAAGTACAACCAGCAATAGCATTAAGTAACAAATACCCTATATACTCGAGTATAAGCCTTTTTTTGCTGAAAAGCACCCCCTTGGCTTATACTCGAGTCAGTGTCAAAATTACATGTTCTCCCCTGCAGTGCGGGTGTTCTTCAGACTGAGTATGAGTCCTTCCTTCACAGGCAGCTCAGAAAGGCAGTATCTTCAAAAACATTTAACCTACTGATACCTCAATTGATGCAATTTTATTGGTATCGTTTTTTTATTTTTGAATTTTACCAGTAGTTGCTGCATTTTCGACCTTCAGCTTATACTCGAGTCAATAAGTTTTCCCAGTTTTTTTGTGTGGTAAAATTGGGTGCCTCGGCTTATACAGTATTTGGGTCGGCTTATATTTGAGTATATACAGTAGTTATAAAGGTAGGATATGGTTTTATGTGCTTTTTGAATATTAGGAGGGAAGGGGCCTGGCGCTTCTCCACGGAGACAGCACCCCACACAGAGTTGGCCACCACAGAGAAGGTCCAGCTTCTAGTCGAAGACTTCCTGGCCTCCCTTGGGGTGACACCCACAACATTAAAGCCTAAGAGGTGTGAGTGGCATGGGAAAGTTATCTTAGGGAGAGGTATTCTGATAGTTAATGTGGTCCCAAACTGTTCAAGACTTTATAAATCAACATTAGTACCTTGAATCTGGCATAGAAGTAAACCAATAGCCCATGCAGGAGAGCTAGAACTGGGCAAATATGATTGTATCTCCAAATCCTCAAGATTTCGCTGGCTGCTGCATTTTGTACTTGCTGCAGCTTCTGTACTATCTTCAAGGGCAGCCCCACATAGAGAGCATTGAAATAGTCAATGCTTGAGATTACCAATGCATGAAGAAATGATAGTTAGGATTTTCCATCTAGGTGGGGTCAGCAAAAGGAGGTAACTCCAAGTCTTTCTCATGTCACCCATAATTTTAAAAGTGCTAGCTTTTTTTTTTTCTTTTATTAACTCTGCAGTATACTGGGTCAGAATCCTATTCATTATTTATACTTACATAAGGGAAGTCACGTAAGGCTTGCTGACAAATTGCTGCTCGGTAATGTCCTGTTTGCATTCCTGGCTGTGTGTCGGATTGCGTGACTGGATGCGTGCCTGGGAATGCAACCAGCCCCTCATTAATGAATGGCAATTTGCCACCAACATGTATGCCATTTCCCTTATGCAGGCATAAATCTCCATTTGGAGTCTGACCACTAAGCATAAACAAAGCAAAGGGCTTCTCTGTTCCTTCTCCCAGTGAAACCAAGTCTCACACATATTTGTACCTCATCCAGAGCTTGGAAACATGAATTTCAGATCTACAGATCTGGAACTCCTCAGCCAGTTTTTACTTGTGACAGTATATATGGAGTTTCATTGGTGTATTTTATGCATCGGTTCATCTAAGAAATTCATAAGCCACTCTCTGGTGCCAATTCCCATGGAAGGCAAGTGGGCAAAAGTCATAGAATTATAACAAAACTGAGCATCAGCCCCTGTGATGGTGATTAGCCAGGGATCAGAGAGGTCTGAATCCAGTCCCAGTACTGTTTATTATGTTATAGTATTTGATATAGTCCTGAATGCATTCACAAAATTGTTCTATAGCAATCAAGCAGAATAAAATATATATTGCAAATTACCTGGAACTTAACCAAGTTTTTTTTTACTTCTAGTTATTTAAAAATAGAACACAAGAGGTTTCCCCCAACCTAAATGATACTGCTGACTTAAAGAAAACTTGGGAGGTTAGGCCGAGCAAATTTTTACATGAAAAGCCTGTGAGAGCTGTTGTTTTCTGGTATGCAAAACAAATTCCTTAGAATTCATTAATTCAAAGCAAACCAGCCTCTGGGTATTGGACCTGCAATTCTTACAAAAGAACAACAGAAGCAGATCCTAGAAGTCCGAACACTGCCCCACCCCATCTCAGAGGAAGGAGGCCCCATTATCAACCAGCCAAACAGGTGAGATACATAGCAAGTATGTGCAATCAAGTCAGTTTTGACACAGAGACCCTTTCCATGATTTTCCAGGTAGAGAATACCCAGAAGTGGTTTATCATTCCCTTCTTCTAGGGATGCCCTGGAGCTGTGTAGCTTGCCCAAGGCAACCCAGGCTGGATCTTTGCCCCGGAGGCACAGTGGGGAATCGAACTTCCAACCTGACTCAGCAACTTTGCTTGGAACTAAAGACCAGGTAGGCAATTCAGGGTTTACACATATGCAGTTCACCCCATGCATTTAGAAAGGAACTTTACTAAATTGAAGATGTCCTGCTCCCAAGCAAGTCTACAAAGCATTGCTTTCTTAAGAAAACATTGGAGCCAACTGGAGCGATTTGCTAGTTTTAACAATGGCAAGTTATGGATTCTGTTCAGTTCCTCAGCTACAGTACTTGTTTCTACACTTGCATGTATTCAGCATGATCCTATTTCACTTGAATAATCCTAGTCCTCTGTTCTGTAGAAGAAGCTGCCCAACAAGATGGTGGACTATCAGATCGATACAATATAATGTACAGTAATAGTTTATGAATTCGAGCCTTCGGTGAACAGGAAGAAAAGAGAATGGAAAAAGTGACAAATTACAATTTAGAGGTCTGTTTTTACAATTGTGTGTCATCTATTTTTGTTATGGAGACAGTGGCTGGGAGTTTGATTCTTCACTGTGTCTCCTAGAGAAGAACCATCTTGTGCCTCTGTGGGCAAGTTGCATAGACCCCGAGCACCCCCAGAAGGAGGTAAATGTAAGCCACGTCTGACTACATTATAACTGGAAAACCCTGGAAAATGTCTCCAAAAGTCAGAATTGACTTCACAAATGATGATGATGATTAAATACAATACACAGTCTTTGACTGACTGTTACATAGCAGATACAGATTTTAACCAAAAACCTATTTATCAGTTAAGTACCAGTGCAACAGATCTGCTGTTCCTAATATTGCTGGTTTTTGCAGCTCTGATAGTCTTATTTCAGAGAATTATATTTTATTAAATTCTGCAGCATTCTTCCCAGTACCTCTACGACTATGGTAACTACTGAAATGTGTTTCATTCACAAGCAAATGTTTTTATTTTCATCCTCATCTGGGTATATTGCAAGAATAGTAGAGTGAATTATTCCAGGTCACTTCAGTTTAGTTCAACCGAGTTGTGCAAATTCCCAGGGCACACAGGACTGCAGAAAATGACATTTTCAGGCGCCCTTTGTAAGCTGTAAGGACATTTCCTTTAAGTTAAGCGTGCCTCGGCATGGATTTGAGCAGACTTTGCAGTGTATTCCCGTTGGCTTCCTGAGAAATAGCCCTGTAGCCTTCAAGCTAAATTACTTAGAATTATCGGAAGGTATTAGACCCCATTCCCAAAAAGAGAGTCTATGACACCTGACAAGAATTCATGATATTCAGAGCTGTGGACTGAAGCCTCACGGCACTTCAACTTAAGTGGTATGCAGGGGAGGCAGTTATGAACTGAAAGTGCCAGAGAAAACTTTGGCAGGGACAGAGAGTATCAGATCACAAACCAAGTTGTTTATAAATCTCCTGCTTACCCATTTGAAGTAGCCACTTGAAAGAAGATCAATCTTTTTTTAAAACGCTGACATTTCGGCTCTAAGGAAATTGACCCATCTGGTGGGTGCACATTGGTCTGAATCTAGATCAACCCAACCAGCTCATTTTTCTCCTACGTTCATATGGGAATGTGCTCTTACTATCTCAGCTGGTGAGTACTGAGATTGGACTCCTATGAAATATGTATGATCACAATGGCTACAGTAGACTTTAAAAGAGATTTACACAGATTGTGGAAGGCAAAAACACACAATTGTGCAAGAAACCTCCTTAAACCTTCACCATGTTGCTGGAAGTGTGTCTAAACTCAATGGACAGAGCAGGATACAGAGCAAGGAAAAGGGAAAGCTTGAAGCACAGTGCTTTACATGTATGCTTAGAAGTTTAAGGCTCAGGGGCAGAAATCCTGTTGCTTAGCATAGTGAATCACAACTAGAATAGGCCCATTGGAATCAATATAACATGGGGGAGTTGATGTAATGAATTCCCATGGTTTCAAAATATCTATTCGTGTGCAATTTACTAGGCCAAGCAATAGGATTTCAGCTGCTGTATTCAACAGGATGGTGCTCAACATCTGCCATGTTAACTAGCTGCCTGCATAAGCTCAGTGGTTTAGGTCTCTGGCTGAAGAGACAGAGGTTGGAAGCCGATTCCCTCCTGTGCCTCCCATAAGCAGAGCCAGCCTGTATAGCCTTGGGCAAGGTTGTCTCAGAAGAAAAAGATGATAGACCACTTGAGTATTCTCTACCTGGAAAACTCTGAAAAGAGTCTCCATAATGCAGAATTGACTTGGTTGCACATTATTAGTATTAGTAAAAAAATTGCCAGGCTGGTATTATATAACAGATACAAGTTTTCACCAAAAACCTAAGTCACCAGATGCCCAGGGGCTATAGCATCTGATGCGGTCCTTGTTGACCCCGGTGACGACCAAGCCGATATGGATTTCTGTTTATTCTCTCTCATCATAATTGATGGTTGGTGGACACAGTGGGTCTGGCTTCTCAGCTGAGACCTGTCTGGCTTCGGAGAACCCTTCAGGATAGCTCTCAGCCTCACTGAAGCATGCAAGCACCTTTCGCCTCAACAAGGCCTGTGCCCATGGAGGGGATGATTATTATCATCATCATCATCATCAACAACAACAACAACAACAAGAAGAGTACTACTGCACCCTCTAGGCACACAAATATGGTTGGTGGCTTCAGGAATGGCAGTGGAACCATATTTCACACAAGGGACATTCAAAAGAAGACCATTTCTTTACTGTGGTGTGATAGTCCGATTTATACCAATTAATGGACCAGAAGTACAAAATGGAGACCTGCTGAAGATCCACAGACCTGCAGAGTGCTAGCTACAGAGTGGTGCTCCGGCCAGAGCCAGAGAAGCAAATAGGGTTGCTTTCTGCAAGAATGGTAGTACAGAGAATGACCAGGTTTGTGCCTTAAGCCACTCAATTAGTGATTTAACTTTACACTCAGGTTCTCAAAGCATTACTAAGGATTCAATGATATTGATAATAACGGACAATAAAGCATATTTAGAGCCACTCCACTCAGTTGTGGCTAAAAATGGAGACTAGGAAGCATTCCAGGGGTGGAATATGCAGCCTATTTGGTGTGCACAGAACTAAGGTTAAAAAAAAAAACACCACACAGCCTCCATCAGAAGCTTGGAAATGTAACAGGATGCCTTGTGAGAGCTTTTATCCATTTGGATGGCCCAATACCAGAACTCAGCTAAGCTGAAGGAGTAGCATGTGAACAGGTGTGTTTTCCTGTTGTCAGGAGTTGGACTTCAGACCTAGTCACACATTGACATGGAAGGAAATTCAAAAAGGCACTCATTTCTCAATAAGCCAAGTGCAGAACTCCAGATTTAGGAGTTGTAATCTAGTGTGAGAGTTTGCTATTACAAATGTGATCATAATAACCACCACCCCCTTTTAAATCTGCAGATATTTTCAACTGGCACCAATTTCTGCTCAGAGCAGCAGTGCATGTTGCAGTAATAATGATCCATGGGCTGTAAGTGGTGACTTACAGCAACCCTTTTTTCTGGATTTCCCAGGCAGAGAATACTCAGAAGTCCCTGCAGCTTGCTCAAGGCCACACAAGACTGTCTCTACTCACAGGGGGGAAATCAAACTCTGAACCTCTGGCTCAGCAGTCAGATACCTGAACCACTGGGCCATGTTGCATCAATAGCAGAAAAAAAAGTTTTTTTATTAAAAAATTGGTTTATATGTCACCCGTCTAACTTACGACCACTCTGGGTGGTTTACAAGTAATCAAAAAACATGAAAACAGCATAATCAAAAAGATAAATTAAATAAATTAAGCACTATACTGAATTTGATGGACTTTTTCTGCTGCAGATTGGATTTTTTTTTATTTTTTAAGGAGACATGCTCTATAATTCCACTCTGCTCTTCTCCATTTTTTGGAAATATTCTTTTCATTTGTAGATCTATTTAAAGCCATCCTTTAAACAATATAAATCCTGCCTTTTCCTTGGGTCCACTGTTTTCCTAGTAGGCGATTGACGTACTTCATTAAAGTTTTATGGTAAAAAGAGAAACCTCACCCGACAATAATTTCAGCTGCCATCTGAAGGAAAGAACCAACCATTCATAAAACTCGCTGCCACACCAACCTCAAAACCTCAGCCTAGCCACACTATCAAATCCTATTTCGGCTGAAAAAAATTCACAAAATCAAACTGATCTCGTGGCCAGGGTGCTGGCTCAGAATCTGGAAGTCCCGAGTTCGAATCCAGCACTCAGCCCAACCGCTTGGTAACTGGCTGCGGGCAAGAACATCTAACTTAAAAAGAAAATAAACGGGTAAAACGTAGCTGAGGGTCCGTGCACGAGCGATGCCGTCCTAAACTCACTCTCTCTCTCTCTCTTTTGGGAAACACGGAATGCAGGTAATTCTGGAGTCTTTCTCTTTTTCTCTTTTAAACTCCGTTGACATGTTAAAAATTTTAAAAGTTACAAAACGGAAAGGCTAAAGCGAAACACCTGGCCCAGTTTTCGCGATGACGAAATCGCCAAGCAAGCTGCGCAAATTAAAACCTCACCACAGTTAACCGAGGCGGTTATGAACTTAAACAAAATATTGTAATACCAAATTGCCTGAAATATTTATGACAGTGTCGGCGGGTTATTTTCTTAAGGAAAAAAAACCCTATTTTTTTTTAAATTAAGAAAAAAAAACTAATTCAGAAATATAAACTCGTATTCCTGAAGGTCGATTTTAACCCATACCCACACCTTCAATTTTCTACTCTGAAATACCTTTGCTATTACAAGGTCACGACAATATGGCCTCGATCCTAGCCGCAGCCATGCAGCCTGCGCAGCCTAACACGTTCACTCCGAAACAAATCGCCTTGAAATCAGCCGGGTTTCGAATACATTCAGCTCGACAACCTTCCGAAGGTACGCATTCAGTACTGAACGCATTGAAATTTCCTGCCAGTTCGTTGCAGGGCCGTGGCTGTCTACTCCTGCCTGTACACCTTGATTCCGAGAAACACCTTTCCTACGAGTAAGTCCCATTGAACAGAGAGCGCCTGACTTCCAAGTAAAGGCGCAGAGGCTCGGACTCCACGTTTATTCGGAGGTCAAAGCTCGCCTTGCAAGCGATGCCGACATTTTTTTTCCTGCCCGTTAAAACTTGCAAAACTTTCCATTCCGCCCCGATCCTCCACGTGGGCTCTTGGAAGAAATAAATCCCCCGCGAGGAGCCATCTCGCGTCGGCTCCAGACGCACCTTTGACTCGGGCCAGGTCGTCCAGTCTTAAAAATGAAAATTGGAAAACGGGTGTGCGCGCGGGTTTGGTTTTTAGGGTTTTTTTCCCCCGATATTTAGCAGGGTAACCCCAATAAGTCTACTCAAGAGTCACCGCTGTATAGGGAACCAGGATCCGTCCCAGCTCAGCTAAAGTAGGGCTTTTAACTGTCGGTGGGCGGCAGTTTGTTTTTATGACTCCCGAAAAAAAAAATCGCTTCCTGGGAGATTTTTGCTTCTTTGATTTTTTTTTTTTGGGGGGGGAAGAGAATCGCTTTGAAGAAGACCCCTGTGACGGGGGAGGGGGAGCGCATTATCTCGCTGAGATCTTCCCCCCCCTTTACCAATCTTCTTTGCAAAGGTTTGTAGGGGGGGGGGAGAAGGTAGGGAAACGGCTCCTTCTTCTGCATAAAAACATTATCTGCAAAGATTGTGACCGCTTTTCTTTTTAAAGCGGTTTTTTTTCGGGGGGGGGATTTAATCAGCAAACCCGTAAATCACCGGAACGGTTATCAATCGCTGGTTTTCGCAAAGCTAATGGACCTCGGGGAGCCCCCCCTCCCTTTTCCAGCTCGCCCAAGAGTGACATTATCTGGGAGATAAGCCCAGCTGAAGAACAGATAAGTTTGCTACGGAGGGGGTGGGGGGTGAGGGTTTTTTAAAAAGAGAGAAGAAAAAGAACACTTACGCTGTTGCTACAGTCAAGAAGCGGACGTTCGCATGACGAGGCGAGTCGGACGGACAAAAAAAATTTAAGGATATTTCAAAAAATCCAAAAGGGGGAAAAAAAAACACAACTCAAAAGGAGGGGGAGGGGGAAAAGATGCCGGTTCCCAGTCACCCCCACCCCTCAGACCCAGCAGTCAGTCCTTTGAAGAGAAGCACGGGCCAGCCTTGGCGGCTCTTATCTCGGATTGCCTGATAGCTCTTCTCTTTATTTTTTTCCCCTCCCTGTGTTTCTTGAACCAGCTCTCCTATCGCGCCTTAACCAGCTCCTCTCTCGCCTAATCTCGGCTTTAGAGTGATCCCCTTCATCTAGGGCTCGGCCCCTTTACGGCCCGGCGATGGGGCCGGGTCACGTGACTCTTCTGCGGCTCTCCCTCCCCCCCCCCCGGTCCCCACACCTCCTGGTCAGCTCTACCGCCTGTGGTCAGATTGGGTGGCTACCACGCAAGCCCGGAAGGCGGGGGATCTCCCAGTCCAGGAACCACAGATTAAATTTTTATTTTTTTTTAATTCTCTCTCCCCCCCCCCTTCCTCAAATGGCAAAGGCGGTTCCTTCTTTCAGTTTCCTCCCCTTGCTAACCAGTTCCCTCTGCCCCGCAGTTTGTGCCACATAAAGAGGGTGGTGGTGGATTTTTTTGGAAATTTCTGACCCTCAGAAACCTCCTACGCGTTTGGCTTTTAATCACTCCCCCATCAAGTTTGCTCAGGAGTAAAAGCGCCTTTCTCCCTTTGGAGTCCAGCCATTTGCTTCCAGAAATCGAAAGCGCAGCGTGACACTAAAGCATAGAATCCCATTTTCATATTTCCTGGAGAGTAAGCCCCATAGAATGCAATCGGTCTCCCTTTGAAGTAGGAACGGGCGTACAAAGGGGCGCTCGGAGATTTTTATTAACGTCGGTGAGACTTTTGCACCCCAATCCTAGATAGGTTTAGTCAGAAGTAGGTAACTTCAGTGGCATTTACGCCTAGTTAAATTGGCGTAGGATTCCCCAGACTTTGAAAAGTTACTTTTTTTCCTTTACAACTCACTCTACCCTTCTGTCAGTAGAGGTTTCTGGGAGTTGCAATAAAAAAAGTAACTTTTCGAAGCTCAAAAGATTGCAACCTTAGCTTTTCTTCCTTTTCTCTTGCCCGTTCCCTTTCATGTTTTTTTTAACCTGCTCTGTTTAAATGTTTTTATTTTTTGCCCGTTTTATATGGCAGACGAATATCAATTTAGGGGTTAGTCTCAACAGGTTGAACGCCGTTTACTCTGTTGAATAGATGTGTAGGACTGATGATTTTTTCCCCCTGTTTTCTTTCTCCTTTACTTTTTCTTTCTTGGGTAGCTCAAGAACTGACGCTCCTGATCGTGAGCTGCCAGACCTTAGTAACAATTTTTCGGCTTGGCTATGCGGTACGATGGTCTGCCTAATAAATTTTATTTTATTTGTTTATTTGACAAATGTATTCAGCCTGTGCCAGCGCTAGAAGGAAGTAATAATATTTCCATTTTTTAAAAAAATCGACAGTGCAAATTTACGATAGGTCTACTCAGAAGTAATTGCTGAGAACTCCGCCAGAGTTCTACTGAGTCTGCTTTTGAAAAAGTGGATTCAGGATCTGAATCTTAGTAGAGGTGAAATTATAAAGCTGTAATCCTGTGGACATTTAGCAGTGGATCTCTATAGGGTTGAAACCGCAGATCAGTTTCATCAGGGGAAAACTTGGAAGAAATTTTCAGAATGCGGATAAAATATGGACGCCTTTTACCCCTTGAAGAAGAAATACGAAATAATATAATGGGCAGAAACCATGGATTTTCACTTGAGAAGGCTTTAGGTTTTTCTTATCCGCATCAGTTTTGAATTAACAAATGCATTCATATTTAACGTTGGTGCTTCTTAAGGAACTCCGCTTTTGTTTTAAAAGTGTTTTTTTCAGAGCCGTGATAAGGAATAATAACAATAATAAAGTGCCGTCAAGTCAATTCTGACCCATGGAGACCCTTTTCAGGGTTTTCTAGGTAGGGACTACTCAGAAGTTGTTTTCCCTTCTTCCGGGGGTGCCCTGGGACTGTGCAGCTTGCCCAAGGCCACCCAGGCTGGCTCTTCCCCTGGGAGGCACAGTAAGGAATCGAACTCCCAACCTCTACCTAAACCACTGAGGGTGGGGGGGATTTGTCAGCAAACGAGCGCAGCTGATAACTTATCTCATTCAGTCTTTCGGACTGGCAAGTCCAGGAATGTCGAGATCTGTTTCATATCCAGTGGTTTCACACCTCTGTAACCACTAACTAGACTCGGTCAATTTCATCATAGGATTGCAAATTTAGGGCGAGCTATCGTTCTCCTTCCGAGCAAGCAGGGGCTCGGCTAGGAGCCAACGCAACGCTTCCGTTTTGGACGCCTCCAAATCCCAAGCCAGCTGGGACGAGAGATCTCGCCATCCTTCGATGGGACAGGCTGACCAGTTTAAAACAAAAAGTAATCGCCCCGGAGGCAACGGAACTGGTCCGAAGTGGGTGGATGGCTTCCAGGGAGAATTGGTTAGCCCTGAATGGTGCGATCGCCCACTGAGCTGAGGATGGACCCGACACCGCTTTTAAAATGAAAGAAAGAATCGATCGGGATTTGAGGTGTGTATCCGCGGATACTACGGAACATGTCAGATTTCGCTGCATTGCAGACCAATCCGAGCGCTACCGCTGCTCTTACTATTATTGCTGTTTCGTTTATTGTTATATAATTTATTATTCTTATTAAATGTCAAAGCTAATAACACAACATTTGCGCCTATAGTATTTTTTTAAAAAAAATCCTAACTAAATTTATACTGTAAATTTTATGCCGAAATTTATACCCTGGCAAACTTTTTCGCTACCCGAATCTGCACACGTTTATAGGAAAAGCAAGTTTTCTTTTGAGTTGAGTTTCATGGAGCTGGGTCCCCAATAAATGAGTTTGTGCAAAAGCAGTGGCGTTAAAGAGGCCAACGCTAGTTATGGGCGCTGGAAAATGCATAAAGGAATGTTGACACTCTTCTGTGTGCAATTTGGTGGTTTTACTTGAGAGTAAAAGCGGGGAAAGAGAGCTTAAACGCTCAGAGGAACGCCCGATAGTTCACCTATGAAGAAGAGGAAGAAACGATGCCAGTAAGAGCTAGATTTAGGAACCGTGAAACAGTGAAATTCGGGTGAAATAATACTTCCCCCCCCCAAATATGTAAGGACAGTAATTGTATAATATGACTTTACAGAGGTAGCTCCGTGGGGTTCATAAAGACTTTCGCTCCCACATAAAAGTTTAGCCAGAATCAACGAGACTTAACAGCCACTTAAATAGGAGCCCGACAGAGGAGAAAGACGCGCCGATTTCAAACCGAATTGAGGAAGGAAGAGCGTGTGTGATACAATTCACAAACTGTCACACTAGGGTGCAACAGAGGTAAGGTTCGGATCCTACTGGAGACTGGTAGTAGTAAACACCTTCTCCCACACCTTGAAAACCTTCGTAAAGCCGCCATAAGCGGGAAGTGACTCAAACACCACCTAAGAATGATATGCTCACAGTGGACTAGCCCCTTGAGGCTCCCCTAAACTGTTCTCAGCTTGGACAGGTCCTCAGTCTCGCGGCCTCTAGGTGAATAGCAGGGGCACCTGTTGCTGCCTGGTAACTAATTGGAACGTGTAAGAGAGGAAGAAATGGGAAGAGTAATTATTAAGTGCAAGAGAATAAATTGGTTTCCCATTGAATGACGGTCAGTTACTTAAAGACTGGAATCAATCGGATGAGACTCAGAAGGTGGCCGGTGAAAGAAAGACACCCGCTCCGAACAGGGCCGTCCCCGCATCCTGCGTTCATTGACCCGAAGCAGGGCACCCAGGAAAACCTCGGCAGTTGCAATAAACAGATCGCTCAGCAAGGTTGGGTTCCGAAGTCCGAAGGAACTCGCTGTATCCCGGCTGAGGTCCCCTATCAGGAACCAAGGCCGGCCAGCGCCCTTTGAGTGGAAGTCCCCAGCGATCGCCTTCATTATCCCCGCTGAAAGTGGGGCAAAGTCGCCCGTCTAAACCGAAGGGTAGTGACTCCGGTTTAACTAACCTTTCAGTCGGGAGCGCGCTGCTTCCCCTACATCGGTGACCCTTCCTTGTTCCTTCTACGTACGAATCGAGAGAAATAAACCAGAGTCAAACTCCAGGCTGTGTTTAAAAGGGCTGTCCTTAATCCGGAAGACACACAGCGACCGATTTGAATTTTTTTGGCTCCTGTCTCTCTCTCCGAATTTTTATGCCGTCTTTCTGCATCCTCGCCAGGCGGTCGGCGAGAATTCCAAAACACGAATAAGCAACTTGAACCCATAATAATAATAGTTGATAATTTTGTTCAGAAAAAGATATTCTGGTCTGGAATTGTTTGCCTTCATATGTTTGGAGAAGGGGACAAAATATTGGGGGACTTGGTGATTATTTTTTTTTTGCTTCTTTTCAGATGTCCGTATTCTGTGCTTGTTTAGGTTCACAGATGTTATGAAATGGGTCAAATAAAATACCCTGCTAGAAGTCTTGTGACACACCTGTAAGACATTTACAGATTTATGCCCAGCTGTTAAGATCATCAGGAGAGGCCTCTCTCTCCTCCCACCACCTTCACAGGTGCATTTGATAATGACATGGGAGAGGGCCTCTGTGGCTGCCCCCAGACTTTGGAACTCTCTCCCACTGGAGGCCAGGCTGGCCCCATCTTGGCTGTCCTTCTGCAAGTAGGTGAAGACTTTTCTCTTCAGGCAGGCTTTTCCTTAGTAACTGGATGAGTATGAGGGACTTTTTTAACAGAATGATTTGTAATTTATTTATTTTTTGCTTTTAAATCTGTGTTGGTTATTCTTTTGCCTAACCTTTTTAAATATGTTTAATTCTTTTTGAATAATTTACTGGTTTTAGCTTTTCATATTGTGTTCTTAATGCTAAAAGCTGTTCTGGGTGCTTTTACAGGAGAAAAGCATGGTAAAATGTTTTAAATAAATACATACATATATATTCACTACAAACTTCTCTGGGTTACAGCCCACTTCAGACTAGTGGTGTACAAACCTGAGACTACATGTTTTATTTACATGGTTGTGGGATTGAGGGAAATGACACGGGTAATAAACTTTCAAAATGACAATAGCATTATTAACACAGGTGATGAACTTGACAAGTGTGGATTATATAAATATCCAGACATCAGGTAAAGTAATTAACTCCTATGAATTATATGTCCACTGATATGCAGCAGTTAGGTTATAGGTTATTTCTAACTAGCTTGTGCTGAGGCCAGAGTTTTGCCAAAGAAAGCAACATTTTGGCTACAAAGAAGACTTAGAGAAAGCTAGGTAATATAGGGAGAGTAATATTCTGTCACTTTAATTTATGTGGTGTAAGGGTGATGTCCACGATTTTTCTGAAATTGAGAAAATATTCTGGTATTCCACATTCAAGAGTCCCAAAGTCCCTTGGGATTTCTTTTATCTTGGACACTATGGGTGGGGGAGGGGATTTCTTAATTCTTAAGAATCGCTGCCACTAGTAAAATCATTCTGGTGGTGATGATTATTGGAAATTAAAGGCTCCCTCCATCCTGCGGCCCCTACAATGACTTCCCCATTATGAAAGGAATCCTGGGGGAAGGGGACTGGATTATTTTACTTCCAATATATAGTTGATGACACCAACAGCCTTAAGTGGCAAAAGTTAAAGCAACAGGATTTCAAGCAGTGTAGGCTAAAAAGCCCTGATCTCTACTCAGCCCTCTATATGCACAGTGGAATTTATGGATATAACTCACTTTAGCCATCTCACTTTTTCTCCCCCATTCTCTTTGATTCCTCTTTGTAATCTGTCATTTCTACAAGAGTTGCAAAGAGAGCGAAGGATTATTATTTGTATTCACCAAGGCACCCCCTGTCATTTTCACACTTGGAGGTGGGATAAATACCAGGTGTTTATGGCAATAACGACACACAAAGCGCATGACTCATGCACACAAGGACAGAGGGGACTTGTCACTGTTAATTAGGAAAGGTGTTATTTATGAACCCATTTTAGATTTTGCTAATATGGCAGCACAGACCTGAGATTTGTGGCCTAAAATGGCATCAGAGAAGCACTCCTTTTTAACATAGATTTGGAGTTATATGGAGTGGGTTATACTTCCCAAATCCAGCTCTTTCTTGTGTCTAATTGTTTTTAGTATACTTTTAAATACATTTTTGATGAATTTTTCCTATGAGGGTCCTATAACACAGACGTCTGGACCTATTTTTGCTTGATCATTTCAGAGAAGGGCTCTGTCTAGCCTCATTTCTAGAGAACGACTTAACTCCCGTCTCTTGCGCTCAGGGCATCCGTTCCGAAATACAAGGAAGAGTTTTATACTGTACCTCCTTAAAGAACAGGCCGTTTTATCTGGCACAAACCTTTAGGGACTGCAGTCCACTTCATCAGATGATAAATTAAGAAAGGAAAAACTTCTTTACCGTCTCTCTCCGTCTTGCAAAAGAACTTAAGGTTAATCTAGTATCATGATTAAATCAACCAAGGATAAGTGGGGAGGGAGGGAGGGACTTAAGTATGGCAGCCAAAGGGCTCCCCGCTCCCGAGGCGCCTCTGATTGCTTTTCAGGCTGAGATTCAACAGGTGATGCTTCCCCGTGGAGGAAATGCTATCTACGCCTGTTGAAGGACACGAGGGCAGCTCTTTAGAGGCGGCGGCCGAGAAGCAAATTTTGCAGCGGTTGGACGGGCAGACAAGACGGATGGATCGATCCACCACTTTGTTCACATACAACAGCTGCGCCTCGCCAATATTACTACTGCCTAGTGTTGATCTTCCTTCTTCAGTAACAATTAATTAGACTCCCCCTGGGAAGTCGATCGGAACGTAACTTGACTCGGAAGTCCGCCTTTTTGATCCGTGGGTTTTCCTCGCAAAAAGTACTTCTATCTCAAAAAACAAGCAAGCAAACAAGCAAGCAAGCAAACAAACAAACAAACAACAACAACAACTCCAAAAGTACTCCAGTACTCTCGGCGGGTTAGTCCCTGTTAGTCCTCTTCTAGGAGAGGAAGACCTGATTTTATTTTCTAAAATGCGATTACCTTTTATGTTCCAAAATCAGATTCTTTGCCTGAAAAAGCAGGATGGTGGTGGTTGAGGACAGGGAGGAAGGCTCAAATTAAGGACATAGAAAAAAAAAAATACTCAAGGTACTTTGAACTCGTCAGTTCCGGAAGTTTACAGTTTCCTCCAACTCTCTGATATTCCAGGGTTCTCTTTTCTCTCTTTTTAAATCTACTTTTCATAATGCTAATGAAAATTATCATTTGTGATAATGACACAAATGAAACAGCTAGAAGCCACTGCTACAGCACCAACAGGGGTTATACAAAGAATCACATAAGTGGACTTCACAATCAGACTTGTATTATTGAACTGAATCGGCTTAAGTTGCTGTCCTCTAAGAGGTTCCCTTCCAGTTTCCATGAAAGGTCTGTTTTTATACAGAATTTGCCATGTGTGTGTCCTTGTCAGGCCCTTTACCTGACTTTACTCAAGAAAGAGTAAAGAGACCTTTGGGTAGTGTGGGCGGCATATAAGTTAAATAAATAAACTCCCTATGACCTCCCCAATACCCAGATTTCAAAGGATCACATAAAATTAATAATCTATAAGGGATCATAACAGAGAGATACTCCGGCTGTTTGCCTTTAAAGCTTCCTAGGTTGTTCAGAAGAGAGGAAGGAACGGAGTGGTTGAGGTGAAGCCTTTTTACTTTCTGTCTCTGGGTCTTGTTGAGGAAAAATCAGGAAAGCTTTCCCTTCTGCTGGAAGAAAAAAAAAGTCTCCCCCTTTCCTCCCCCCCAAAGTCCAGCTTTTGCAATTAACGTGGCTAAAATTTCATTGCGCTGTCTTTGCAGCCCGATCCTAGGCGCCCTGACTCGAGAGTAGCGTCCACGGGATTCGGCGGAAGGGATGGCGACGCCGCCGTATTAATGGCAGTAAATAGCAACAGCTTGCACAGAACATGGGTGGGAGCCAGAGCGGGATTAAGGTTGAGCATTAAGACGATGCAAACAATGGCTCCAGAAGGGTTGCAGAATTTTAACTCTGATAAGGAAGGGATCTGAGATGGAGAAAGACTTTCTACACCTTGGTTCAAAAACTTCGGAAGCGGAGACTTGCGAGGGCAGCCACGAAGCAGCAGCAAAGATCCTGAAGTGTCTTGAGGATGCGTCACTCAACCAATTCCTGATTTTCCCTTTTTTCCCCTCTCTCCTAGTGTCTGTTCCATCTTGTCCAAAGTTTGTCCCCTTTTTAAAATTGTTTTAATTATATTGCATCACGCTTGTTGTAAGCCGCCTAGAGTGGTCTTAAGTGACTAGATAGGCGGGATATTAAATAAATAAATAAATAAATAAATAAATAAATAAATAAATAAATAAATAAATAAATAAATAAATAAATAAATAAATAAGATCTGAGCCAAAATCAGCCATAGGGTGTACAGAAATGAAAGCTGAACGAAAAAGAAAGCCAATGGGTTCTTTTCACCTGTGGTGTTATGCCATAGAGTTTGAGAGAGAGAGAGAGAGAGAGAGAGAGAGAGAGCCTGGGTGGCCTTGGGCAAGTTGCACAGTCTTAAGAGGCTCTCCTGAGTAAAGTATGGCAAATCACCTCTGAGTACTCTCTACCTGGAAAACCCTAAAAAGGGTCTCCGGGAGTCAGAGTTGACTTGACCTTTCATTGGAAGCTAAAATCATTGAACTGGAGAAATGATACCTTGGGCACAATATCTGGAGACCCGTCTCGCCGGCCAAAAGGCAATGATACTGGGGAAAGTGGAAGGCAGTAGGAAAAGAGGAAGGCGGCATGTGTGATGGATTGACTGAATAAATGAAAAAGTTGTAGTTGAGTTGTAGGGTGCTTATGGAGATTTTCGGGTTTTTGCAGGTCATTCGTTCGTAGGGTCGGAAACGACTTGATAGCACGTCTTCTAACGAGAGCAGGACTGTGCCCGCTAAATAATAATCTCGAAGTTTTCTACCCAGAAACAACCCCCTGTTTGACTGCGGCAGTATTTAGATGTCCCAAGGGAAAGGCCGGGGGGGGGGGGCAGCGGGAAATCAAATGTATTTTCTAATTGCTGTTCACGCAACTCAACAAACTTCTATACTCACCTTGGAGGAATCACGAGTGAAATAAACCCGAGTACCTTAGAATAGAGTGGTATAGGTCGCTATAACGTATAGGATCGGCTTGTCGGTGTACGGATCCTCGCTGAAAGCTCCGGTTCCCGGTTATCCCTTTTCAAAAGTCGCCATTTCCGAATGAAGTTGAAGCGTGAAAACTGTATTTTGAGTAAAACGAAACGAAAACGGGAAGAAAATGCCCCGGGTTTTTCCAACGACATCCAGAAATTATCATTAAAATCCAGGCTGCCTCAAAGAGTTTTGAGGAATCGCACGTTTTTAATCGATGATGATGATGATGATGACGGGGATGATGTATTGGCGTTCCCAAATACAGAGGGATTCCCTCTTTTTCCCATCATTGTGTGGGGTCAGAGTCCAGAAAACCAAAGAGGTTTTACAGGTGGCTTCGGTAACCACCAGACCTTTTGGAGGATGATTCCTCCGAAACCAAGGAAACATCTTTCGGAGTAAATAGCCTCCGGG
Source organism: Pogona vitticeps (assembly GCF_051106095.1). Classification (NCBI taxonomy): domain Eukaryota; kingdom Metazoa; phylum Chordata; class Lepidosauria; order Squamata; family Agamidae; genus Pogona; species Pogona vitticeps. The sequence goes on along the minus strand of NC_135786.1, from coordinate 10,228,676 downwards.
TCCCCAAGGTCTTTGTGGATCCTAGAGATCCGGATCTCTGCCTCCCGGATTCCCCTTGAAAACGAATCCCCCTTAAATGCAGCCTCCCTAAATGCTTAGAATCCAGTCCATCCATTTATCTTATTAAGAAGGACTCAGAGTTTGCTCCAATGCTTTCTAAGTGATCTGTCCTTCCCTAGCAAGTGTGCTTGGGATTCTTAGCCATTCACTGAGATCAACAGGGATCTCTTGATTCAGGGAACAAGGCATTTAAGCGATGTCACGAGGGTAGACGTTCAAGATTTTTAATGAGGACCTAAGTACTCATCAAAGTGTTCGTAAGTTCATGGAACTGTTGGATAGCCCAGTGGTTCCAAAGCTAGAGGTTGAGAGTTCGATTCCCCCTCTGTGGCTTCTTGACTGGGGCTGGACTCAAGGATCCATAGGGTCCCCCCCCACTCCAGCTGATATTATTCTTATATTTATTATCCAGCCTTCCTTTCCAAGTCAGGGGTGAGTGAAGAATTAAGAAGGGACAATTCTACCCTTCCTTCGCCCACCTCCGCATTCCTGACCAGGCTCTCACACTTCTAGGTGTGGCCAGGAAGTAGAGACCTAGGTGGGGCTCAGTAAATACAGAGCAGGAGCTGCTAAGGTGAAAGTTACATGTAGCCCGGTCTGTGGGAGATTCTGCAACATGATCCTGTTGCAAACTCTCCCCCTTTCACTGTCCACATACCAGCAAGGATTTCTCAGCACCCTGCAATAGAGGTGGTCAGGAAATGTTTACAGTAGACAAGTCTTCCCACCCAAATATGGGGAAATATACTTTTAAAAAATCGGCAACTCCCAGAACCTTCCCTTAGATTTTGGAGCTGGAGTAGAAAAAAGTTACTTTCCCCATCTTTATCCGCAGCATACATGGACCATATGCATAATAATGTGCCTGCTGTGAATTCTCTCTTGGCTTCAGTACTTCATGAGAACAATTCGAAGTGCTGGTTTAAACTTATAAAACCCGAAATGACTTGGGACTAAGTGATCTCAAGGACTGTGTCTCCCTTTATGAGCCTGCTAAGGTGTTAAGATCATCAGTTGAGGCCTTTCTCTCAGTCCCATCACCTTCACAGATGTTTGGTGGGGATACAGGAAAGGGCCTTCTCTGTTCCTGCACCCAGACTATGGAACACAGGAGGCCAGGCTGGCCCCATCTTTGCTGTCCTTCTTGAAGCAGGAGAAGACCTCTCTCTTCAGACAGGCTTTCCCTGAATTGAGAGGGGCTGTTTGAGAGGGGTTGGTTGGTTGGTTTGATCTTGCCGGATTCATTTTAGAACTGCAGAGCTGAAAGGGACCCTATGGGCCATTGAATCCAGTTTGAAAATGTTGTGCCTTGTGCTTTGAATCTGTTTTTGGTGTTGATTTAATTCACCCGTTTAGAGTGATATTTGTTTACATTTTTAAAAAATATTTGTGTACTTATTGTTTTTAGCTTTTAAACGATGGTCCTTTCATGATGTCCACTGCCTTGGGTCCTTTCTAAAGGAGAAAGGCACCGTAAAGGTATTTTATTTTAAATAAATTGCAAAAAGTATTTGGTGCACTCAGAAACAGAACTATGGAAAAGAAGACACAACAGGGACCCATCATTCTGGGAATTAGTTTTCAGGACTGTGCTGTTTTTTCTGCAACTGACCAGCAGCATCACCTCACAATGTACATTTTCACATAGATTTCTTTTTGCACTCAGGACGGGTGGGGCAGGTAGAACCCAGCCATTTTCCCCATGAGGTTTTCTCGAGTGAGCCCCTAAATAGCTCTCCCCCCTTTGTCTTCACAGCCATCCTATTCAGTAGATCAGCCTGAGAAAGAACAACGGGCTCAAGATCTCTCAGTGAGTGTCATGCCTGAACTGAGCCCTGAACTACATTCTTAGCACACTAAACGCTATAATGTGCCTCTGTTTTAATATGAATCTCTTTTTTAAAATATACTATGGCTTTTAACAAGGCTTTGTGGAAATTTTATTATAGTAGCTGAAATCCAGGATTAAGTCAATTCTAGAGTAGGCCCATTGAATAAGTGGGGAATCTGATGAGTCAATACTTGTAATGGCACTACTCTAATTGTGACTTACTACTGGATTACACCCATTTAATGATATATAACCATTGAACATAATTTGTGGGTATCTCTTGTCTGACTAAGTCAACCTTGTTTGTTTACTGTCTTGAGAGAGTTTCTGAATACCTCTGCATTTTTCCAGATGTGCTTTCTCTTCACATTTGTGGCACAACAATGAGAAAAAGCTAGATCTGAATTGCAATCATGTCTCGACTTACTTTGGGTTAAGTAACAAGAAGCTTCATGTGGCTTACTTGAGATAAGGCTACTTGTGATTTTTTCGGGTGCTTTGAAATTCTTAGAAGTATTCCCATGCATTTCGATTTCCCCACTTATTACTTTCTCTTAGGGCTGATTCAACATCCATTTCTCCCAGCGTTTTTGGTGGCTTCTTGGAATGTAACAGTGGTATTTTGGGCCTGCAGAATGCCAAAACTCTGTTATGATCTGCTACGTGTCTCAGCATCAGCCATCCAGATTCTTTTTTAAAGCCCGCAACTAGATAATAATTGATTTAATATTCATTTGTGAATATTTACAAACTGCTTGTATATTAAGATTTCACAGCAGCACACACCAACACATGAAATAAGGTGGAACATTTATCAGAAAATAGGTAGGCTAATAAACATGTAAAAAAAGCAAAGGTCTTCAACAGGGACCTAAAATTACATGTCTGATACATCACAGTATACAGTGACAGTTTAGTTTGGGGTCACGTTAATTGCCAACAGCTCCACCCCACTGAATCCTGAGGTTTGCATTTCACTGGGGCACTTATAACTCTCTGCTAGACAGCTCTGGTGTGCTAGTCTGAACTTCAGAAAAGGGTTCTAAACTACAAATCCCAGCATTCCCAGATCTGGTGTTTAAAGTGGTATCAAACTGCTATTTATCGTGTAATGGAGAAACACCATGTTTTTGACAAGGTTCACTAGTACTGCCATTTTCTTTACTAGAAATGTGTTTCTCTGATTTTTTTAAAATAAGAAACTGCCTTGCTGCATTGTACGAGAAGTGCATCCAGGCTGACAATTTGCATTCATTCATTCATTCATTCATTCATTCATTCATTCATTCATTCATTCATTCATTCATTCATTCATTCATTCATGTACTTATATACCACCCCCATTAGTGCGCAGCACTATTCTAGGCAATTTACATAAAAAAACAGCAGTTTAATTAAAATGTCAAACATAACTTCTAGGAACTTTATTTTATTTAATCCCATATTTCTCTGTGAAAGGAACCAAGATGTCTTACACCGTTGAAGAAAAAAAGACAATAAATTTTGGAGCCTTTCTAAACTTCATTTATTTATTTAACGCAATGCATTCATATCCGTCCTCTTCTGTGGGGAACTTAGGGCACCATACAGGGTTCGCCTGCCTCTACTTTCTGCCTCCCAACAACCCTGTGAAGCAGGTCAGGATCAAGGAGGGTGACCAGCAGAAGACCACCCAGGCTGTAACAGGCTTGACCCGGGCAAGAGGTCGGCAGAGATTCAGTGACCTTACAGCAGGAAAGCCTTTCTGGTGTCTTTCATTGATGGGTTGGTCCATGGATGCTCTTTAAATACGGCCAGGATAAAGGCCAGGCAGTGTGACGCAGTGGTTAGGTCTGACTTGGGAAAAGTGTATTTCTGCAGAGGATAAGGAGAAGGATATTGGTTTCAGGAAACCTGAGAGCCTGTAAAAAAAAAAAAAAAAAAAGGATAAAGCAAAAGTGTGCTGCTTAATACACCAAAAAATTCTGAATAATCAAAAACTCTCCCAAGGCCCATTTTTCTGTGGAACGGAAGCAGCTCTTACGAATTGCCAGAACACAATTTTACAGGGCAAGACAGAAGTGGTGAAAGAAATAATAAACGTTGCAGAATCGGGCTCCTCTCTGCGCTGGTTCCCTTACCTCGAGTTTAGCCCGAAGAAAGAGCCGTAAATACCCTAAAACGATCCTCCAGCGCACTCGTCAGAAGTACTCCCGGCGCAGGTATTAATCCTAATAATCCACAGATGGGCGGACAGGCGAGAAGGGGTTTGGGGGGGGGGAGGAGGAAGGGGAAGGAGAGACGGGATTTAGGAGGGTCCAGCTGTCCAGGTGAGTTTGCTTCCAGGACCCTGGGACAGACAGAGCGGCGCCCACCGACGCCCCGTTCTTAATCCAGCCCCCCTCTCTTCTCACGTCTCCCCCGTTTGATTTGTAGTCTTTTTTTTGCTGCCCTCCCAGAGACACGCCGCGTCCTCAGCCAGGGCTGTGGCTCAGAAGACCCGGGGCTTTCCTGTTAAAAAAAAAAAAAAAAGCAGCCGTCGGGGGCTGCCTTTGACCGACGACGGAGGGGAGAACGAGAGAGGGAGCCGGTGGGAGAAAGGTGGCCTGCCTTAGCCCTGGAGAGCAGGAAGGATCGCATTTGAACATCCCGAAAGCCAAGAGGGTGGTAGACCCCATAGCAAAGACCAGAATTCCGCTATGGGGGCTGCACTCTGACCACTGCACAGCACTGCCTGTCCTTAACCCGCATCCATTAAGTCTATAATCGAACACCCGCTAGGACTGAGAGCTAAAGGCTACTTCTACTGCTAGAGCACTTTCATGTTGAAAAATAATTGAATTTCTTAAAGTAATAGACAATGGACCAAGGAGCTGGTGCTTGCAAATTCTTTCAAGCCCTGAATGTTCAATATTCCTCCACATGAATCTTTGGGGCCGGTGGGTAAATCTGGTGGAAGCCCGTCCTTCCTGCCTCCAGATTTCTACCTATGTTATGAAACCCACCCACCCGTTTCTCTCCAGCTCAGAGCAATTCACCTCCCTAGGCTCCCCTCTGCCATCATTAAATCATCTCCGTAATCTTGTGCGCTACCTAAGAGAGAAGGAGTAGAACTGTGTTATCTATCCAGTGGAGCAAACATCTGGGAGGGATAATACCTTTCTTGCATCTTCAAGAAGTTGCCAACAAGACAAGTTCTCCAGAACTCATGAGACAGTATAAATTTTGAGGCAAATAGTGGAAAAAAAGGGGGCACGGGAGGAGATAAAGATTCCGAGAGAACTCAAAAGGTTGCCTTATGTGTTTCAGATGATCCAGGAAAGATATTAACTAATTCAGCCATTCTCAGCCTTCCTTTGGCCATGGCCATAGACACAATACAAATATTACAAGTCAGGATTGTATAAGTCGCAAACAAACCTTATAAAGCAGTATGTGGAGAATGGTTTCCAGTGACAGTCTGTGGCCACATCACAACCACATGTCCCCCCCCTCCCCTGGAGTACACTGAAGGAGCTTCTTTGGATATGACTTTTTATGATGAAAGGGTTAACAGGGTTTGGCTCACTCCCGCTGATTGCATGTGCTCTTCATGGGTTTTAATAACCAATGTGCCAGCACACTCTCCCCCCCCCCCCCGCAGCCCTATGTCCACCCCTCTGAGAACGGCTGACTTTGTAAGGCTGAGAGTGGTATACACCTGAAGCCCCAGCTGGCAAAGCCAACAGAAAGCAAACATAGCAATTACAGTCCTAAACAAGCAAAATGTTAATGGCTCCCATTGTAGGTTCTCACTCCTGCATTCTGTGGGACCCAAAGGCCTTCTCCTGTTTTGCTGACATAAAAACTGGGATCTTGCATTACGTTTCTCTGCTCCAAGCCTAGAAAGGGACTCGTGTGCTAGGCAACAAGCAGACCTGGGTATACATGCCTCATGCCAGCCTGGCTTTGTTGGCAGAGTGCAAAGGAACAGCCAACACCCTTTGTCTCGAATCTAAGCTCTTTTCTGATTTGTTGGTAGATCCCCTGAAGCCAGCTGGAAAGGAGCTGAGCAACGTGGTGCTTAAATGTAATAAAAAAGTAGAGTTCTGGAATATCTTTCTTGGGTCACCAAAACATAAAGAAGGGAATGGAAGGAAGGGTGGGCTTTTTTTAGCCTTTTAGAACCCATCGTTGGGCTTGGATTTGCTAATTGAAGCTACTTAAGTCAGTCACTGATCTGTGAAAAACACTACATTGGATCCAGATATAATAGTGACCAACCTATTAGTACTCTTGAATAAATCCATTGAAATCGATGTCATACTGCAAGTATGACTGTATCAGCCAACCTGTTTTCCCCCTTTCTTTCAGTTCCACATGCGATAAACTGCCCAAAACACTGCCTCAGCACTAACAGGAGCAGGATACAAACTGAATAAATAAATAAATAAAATAATAAGCCGCCTAGAGTGGTCCTGAGTTGACTAGATAGGCGGGATAAAATAAATGAATGAATGAATGAATGAATGAATGAATGAATGAATGAATGAATGAATGAATAAATAAATAAATAAATAAATAAATAAATAAATAAATAAATAAAAAAAATTCTCTCTCTCTCTCTCTCTCTCCCCCCCCCTGTTCCTCTCATTCACACACAGTCTTTATCAAAGCAACAAGAAACTGCTGCATGTGAGGATACCTACCTGATTCACCATTTTTCAAGGAAACAACCCTCCCCACCCCCACCCCCCCAAGTAAGCTCTATGAAAGATACCCAGAGTGGTGTTGTGAATACAACGATGAACTAGGATTCTGGATCAAGATTCAAACCCCCATTCAGCCATGGAAACTCACTGGGGAGGGGAACTGGTAAAACCATACCTCAGTTACCTTGGAAGCCCTGTTAGGATTGTTATAAGCCAGTCCTGGTTTGGCAGGACGTCATGTAACAAATCCTATGAATGTAACAAGTCCTATTATCCCACTTTAACCTTGCCTTCCATTCTCCAGTACATTCAGGCTATGCTGTCCTCCCTCCAGTGATCCTCTCAACAGCCTGGGAAGGTAGGGTTAGGTCCAGAAGGCAGCTCAGGTGGCCCTAAGCTCTGTGGGTGAGCAGAGATTTGAGCAGGGATTTGGCCATCCTGTGATGCTGCATCACATCCCTTTACACCGTGCAATGTGGCACGGTGATCCCAGTGTTGGCCCATGACTCAGGAAGCCTCAGTTCAAATTCCCACTCAGTCATGAATTTATTGGGGTGATCTTAGACAAGTCACTGTCTCTTGCCTGACCTCTCTTGGATTCTTTTGGTGAACGGATTCTGCAAAAATATTACCCAGGACAGTCCCATTGTATCAGTGGAGCTTCCCCTGCAAGAGTGAATATAGGACCTGCATCCTTGGGGTAACTAAAGCAATGAACACGTCATGTTGCCCCCAACTCACTGTATGCCAGATACATAGGATTCCAGACCCTGTAATTCTGAACCCCCAAATCTCTTGAGCTATACCTCTCGGAGTAGGGAGACTAATGACGTGATTGGGTGGAACTTGTAATCCAACACATACAATGGGCACTGGCTGGCTTCGGAGTTCTGGGAGAGGTTTGTCATCTCTGCCACTAACTCACTTGACAACAGTAGCTTGTCATTCAATTCTTTCAGCTAGAAAGGTGGGATGATGACATGTTTCCTTCCTATGAGCCACCCTGCTCCCTGTCTTCCCTCTCATATGGGGACAACAACGCTAGCCTATCTTCCAAGCCTGTTTTCAGAATTACTGGAACTGGATAAAACATGCTTTGGGTATTTCAAAGCATCAACATTATGCTATCAAGTCTATTCTGACTTATAGCAACCCTTTTCAGGGTTTTCTAGATAAAAGGTACTCAGAAGTGATTTGCCAGTCCCTTCTTGTTGGGGGCCAGCTCTGGGATGGTGTGGCTTGCCCAAGGCCACACGGACTGTCTTTTCTCTTGGGAAGTGCAGTGGGGGAGTCAAACTCTCAATTTATGGCTCACCACTGAGCTATCCAGCCAGCTGAATATTTCAAAGGTGCTGTACAAATGCCACATGACAATCCTGTTGCAGTTTTTGGAGGGCTCATTCCTGAACAAGAGATTGTGCCTTGGATTTTTGTTTGTTTGTTCCTGGAGTTTTTCTTCCTTATGAGGGGTTGCTACAAGAGATCTTTCAGGCTGGATGATAACTGGGGTTCTACCTACTGTATATGTGTCTACACTACAGAGTCGTAGCAGATCAGTGACACTTTAACTGCCATGGTTTCATCCTATGGAATGTAGTTTGGTGAGGGGACTTGTGTGTTCCCTGGAACTACAGGAGACAATTGTCAGTCTTTTGCCACACCCCAAATCCCAGGATTCTTTAGCATGGGTTCATGACAGATAAAGTGGTATCAGATTGCTATCATTCTATGATATGATAAAGAAAGCTACAGCTTTCAAATTACAGATTTCTGAACAAGGCTGTTAATGATAAGTCCCTTAAAAAATCTGTTCCTCCTGGAAAGCCTTGTGGCACTGTGGTTAAACTGCAGTACTGCAGCCAAAACTCTGCTCATGACCTGTGTTCTATCTCAGGTAGCTGACTCAGGGTTCACTCAGCCTTCATTCCTTCTGAGGTCAATAAAATGAGTATTGAGCATGCTGGGGGGGAGGGAAAGGAGGCGCTGTGTACCCTGCATAATTAAATTGTAAGCTGAGAACAGTGGTTCCCCAGACCTCATTGTCGGTTGCGAAGAGGCTCCCATCACAGTCAAGCTTCGAGGACCCAAAAATTTAGGTCCGCTACTTCTATCCATAGTAAATTCATCCAAGTTTAACCAGGCTGGGACTTAACATTTAGGTCAGTGTGTCTCAGATTGCAGCGGCCAAAATCTTTCAAATTTTGGACATGGAGGGTTTGACATAAAAAATATGTTCAAGGGCAGAAATCCAGATCTTTAGTTCATGTTCATGCAGAGCCTTAAAAGTCAAAGAGTGACATTAGAATGGAAACGCTTGACATTTCTTTGGATTTCTGATTGCTTTTGTTCACACACAGTCATCTCCATCACCCTGTCTTTCGCCCCCCCCCCTTTCCCTTCTTCTCCCAAGAGAACTGTGTTTCTGTGTTACATTAAGTGATAAGTGAGGTTTTTGCAGATAATGGGGATCTTTGAATCGCTCTCCATGAGTTCACAAATGATGTAGAAGAATATGATGTAACTTGAAACCTTGTAAGGATGCCTTTTTCTGGTTTTGGGTAACTAATACCACTATGTTGTAAAATCTAATTTCACATGGCTAATTCCACAGGGCGGGCCAACATTAATGAATCAACACCTTAATTTTTCCCCCCAGGGGGGCAAATAAGGTGGGAGAAATTATATCATCCTATATCAAGAGCAGGTCTGTCTCCCTCTCTTTCTCTGTGTGTGTGCGTGCGCGTGCGTGCGTGCGAGCATGGGTGGTTTACTAACAATTTCCAGATACTAATATTGGATATATTAGTCTTTTGGGTGTCACCACGCTGCTTTTCTGTGTTCACGTGTATCTTTTCTGTAACAAGACCAACAAGATTACCCAAGGGTCCTGTAGAAGGTTTGAAGGTTTCCAAGGAACAGCTAAGGAGAGCAGGCCATGAATTGGTCAAATTAAATCAGTTATTATTTCCACTTTCCACTCAACCAGGTCACACTGAGAAAGAAGCCCCTTAGTCAACATTTCTTGGGTATCAATAATAGAAAAGCAACAGTTTTAAGTCCACAACACCTCAGACCCTCTTCCAGTATCCATTTTAATTTGGCTGATACACCCTCTTGATTTTACTGGAATTCATCCCATACTTTAAGGATGGGGTGCCCCTTGATTTAAAAAATAATTAAATCTCGGGGTGACTATAAGCAGGTATTTGTAATCTGTCTGTCTGCCTCGGAAATCTATGGGTCAATGTTTCCATATAATATTTCACCCCTCCTTTTCAATTATCCGATTTGCATCGTGGCATACGCAAAGAAGAGAAGCGTCGTCCCCTAATCGGCGGCTGTAATAATCATGGAATTAGTAAAACCAAGAGATTCCCCACACCATTATTTCTCAGTTAAACTATTTCACAGTTAAAAGCAAAAAAGAAGGGAAAATGAGCTCAGCTCTCTCTCTCTCTTTCTGTGGCCGATAGCTTTGGCCCCAGCGACAATCACTCGTGGGAATCTCCTGCAGAATAAGCAGGTCTAGAAGTGAACTAGTTTGATCCATTTTTAAGAAGATCGCGTTAGATTCTAAACGTCAGAGAAAAACAGAGCGAAAGCGTCCCTGGGGATCTGCTCGGAAATTACCATTTGGAGCAGGTCGGATCCCGGTGGAGTGCAAGCCGAGATTGCCAAGCAGACCCATAGGAGGCAAATCCGGCGTCAAACCGGTGGAAACTGGGCGCCTTGCTTTCTCCGAACTGGATCGCTGGGCTCGGGGTGCCAGGGAGAGAGGCTTTGGACTCGAAATCCGGTGGAAGAAAGCAGGCCGCTGGTTTTAAACCCGGGCACGAAAGTGCTCGCTCTCAAGCAGAAATCTTAAGCGGTGGAGTGTATTGCGAAGTTCGAAACCCGCGGAAACGGCGCTTCGGGATTTCGATCGCCGGCGAGCCAGTCCTCCAGGGCGACACAGACAGAATCGCCACCTGGTTTAAACAATACACAAAACTCAGATCTTCATATATCGAAACGTAAGATACTTCTGCTCGTGACTCAAGGCGGGTTCCAACTTTTTCCAAAGAACTCAGCGATTTTATTTACTTAACGATTTAGCCACTTATTTTATTCTCCCCCCCACCCCCCAGGCGTTTTGATTCCCCAGCTCTTGGTTTTCTGGTGGCTCTTGAGCTGGACAAGCGACAGGAAACAAGAGGATGATCAGAGAGGCAGAAATAAGAGCTCGGTTGGGTAGTGGGAGAGCATATTTTGGAAAGTGGACGGAGGCAAAAGAGAGAAAAAAAAGAAAAAACCACGTTGCAAAGTGAAAAGAAACAGCCTTCTAAGCTGGAAAGGGGAGATAATAGGGTTGGTGGCGGTCTGGAGGGCAAGCTGGAAAAGAGCTGCCTTTGGGAGGGTTAAGCAAATAGATCGCACAGCAGGGAAATAGCGACTTTCCGCCCCCGTGAAGGGTTTGTTGCTGCTTCCCCAAACGGGTTTTCTCGTCCTATTTCCCTCCCTTCTCTAAGCGCACCGGGAATCTTAATGGCCCGATCCTTTTTTTCTGGGCGTTGTTTTTCCAGCCGCTGTTTCTTGAGAACCGCGGGTACAGAAAAACCACCAGATTATTCATGGTTCCGAAAAATGAGACAACCCCCCCCCCCAATTCGGGGGAATCAGAGATCCTAGGAGGTCTTGCGGAAGAATAATGCTCACCGAACTGAACTGGGGTGGCTTTTAAATGACTAGTGAACAAGGCTAGGATCGGGCTCCGCTGAAATTAATAGGGTAGGATCGGGCTCCGCTGAAATTAATAGGGCAGATCGATTAAATAATAGGAAATGGGATACAGTTGTTGTAGTACGCTGTCAAGTCGGAATCGATTTATAGCGACCCTAACAGGGCTGTCGTGATCCGTAAGATAATTAAGGAGTTGTTTTATCAGCTCCACACTTCTATGGCTCAGCAGGGTTTCGAACCCAAGTCTGCTGAGTTCTAGTCAGTCACTCTATCTTACATTACACCGGACAGAATTGCCCTGTAAATTCAGTTCAAATTCCCGGACAGCGGGATTTCATGCATTCAGATCACATCGACGTCAAGGAGGCTCCCATTGAAATAAATGCGTTAGTATCTAAGTAGTTTTTTTTTTTTGGCTTTCCTTTTTGCTGAGCGAGGCTAACAGGCTACTTCTCTGAAAATTAGTTTCCCCAAGTGTGCACCAGTTTGCAGAAGACAAGCTCGTTGATTTCGATGGGATTTGGCAGCGACACTATCCATGTATTCTGGGTTTCAGGAAACATCGCGAATTCCGGGGTCATGAAATTTCTCTCCCAAATGACAGGAGTTGTCACTGTTCAACCGGCGAAGAAAAGCATCCGTCGGCGCACAACCCCCCCCCCAAAAAAAAAAATTGGTAGAAATCACAGAAATCTCTCTTCATTCCGAAGGATGGAGCGCCTTCATTCAGAAAAACCCACCCGGGACACGCTACGTAGGAACGCGTACCCTCCGAGGCAGAGTTGATTTCCCTTGAAGTCACACGGAAATGTCTTTGATTTCAGCGAACGAGTTAAGCATGCCCTTAATATGTCTCTCACAAAGTGCAGCAGGACGTTAACTTTATTGTGTTCACCTACTTGGGGGGGGGGGGAAGTCCCATTGAACGCAATCGAGTTGATTTTTTAGTGCAGAGCTTTACCCTGTGAAATCAGTAACTTTGGTTGGATTAAGTCCAAGATGTATTATTTGGACAATTAACCATGATTGCCACAATAAAATAAAATAATAAAAAACACCTCCAAGATATGAGATGTAATACTTTAAAAATGTATTTAGCAGTTTGAAAAGCAAAAGGTTAAGTTCCAAAAAAACCCCCCAAAAACTAGATTTATGAACCTTTGCCTACAGTTGACCATGTGTGAAATCCCTTAAAGGCACATAGAAGTTCCACTGACCTCAGTCGTTGACTTTCATACAACTGTGTTTAGCTGTCTTAAACTCAAGCGCTTCAGCATAACCTAACCAGGATATAAATGTAGGTCATTGGAAACAGAGCTGGGTAAGGAATCAGGAAAGAATCACAATAAATATCAAGGTGAACCATCAGAATAAGTGGCTCTGGACAAAAGCTTGTTTCCACCTGTCTTCTGCTTGGTCAGAATTGAGGAGGACTTTTTCACAACTGTATCCTGCTTCACATTAAAATCTATATGTTTTCCCCATGCATTACAGCCTGCTATGCCTTTACAGTCTGGAAGCCAAAGCTGAATCTAGTTGTTAGCCCCAGCTGAGGTAGATATATAGCATTGACCTGATTTATATAGGTGCTGAGTTAACAAATCTCATTTATTAAAAAAAAAACAAAACCTAATGTGCTGGGACTAAAGACTGAATGTATCTCCTAGCTTGTCCATATCCATATTTTTATGTTACAGGGTTTTTTTTAGATGTATTTACAGGAATTGGATAATCAGATTTAATATGCTTGATTAAATACTGAAAAGAAATCTGCCATGGATTTCTATACCTATAAAACCATAGGTACAATTCCATAACTAATCTTTGGCAAACTTCATACCTAAAAATAAAGAGGTGGTAGGTTATGGCCGGTTTTTGAGATATCCCTCTTTATAGTCTCTCTGAAGCTGAAGTCTGTTCCTTCAAATTAACATGATGATGCTTTTGAACTGTGGTGCTGGAGGAGACTCTTGAGAATCCGCTGGACTGCAAAGAGAACAAACCTATCAATTCTAAAGGAAATCAACCCTGAGTGCTCACTGGAAGGACAGATCCTGAAGCTGAGGCTCCAATACTTTGGCCATCTCATGAAAAGAGAAGACTCTTTGGAAAAGACCCTGATGTTGGGAAAGTGTGAAGGCAAGAGGAGAACGGGACGACCGAGGATGAGATGGTTGGACAGTGTCATCGAAGCAACCAACATGAATTTGACACAACTCTGGGAGGCAGTGGAAGACAGGAGGGCCTGGAATGCTCTGGTCCATGGGGTCACAAAGAGTTGGACACAACTAAATGACTAAACAACAACTTCAAATTTACTTCTTCTCCACAAAAGGAGCTTTCCTCCACTTTGCATATGAAATGTCCTAACTTTCTGGTCCATGACCGTTGATCATTCACTTTGAGATTGGGAAGTTATCTTTATCTTTATCTGGAAGTGGCAACCTCTCTCAGAAGCCACCTAGGGTAGTATTTTAGCTTCCTAGAATTCTCCTGATTTTGGGACGGGGAACCCACAAGATAAAATCCCAGGCATTCTGAGGAAATTAAATGGTTGCTGCAAGAAGACAAACACAGAAGCCAAGCCCGCTGCTGGGCAGGATCAAACCCCATGCTGTGCCAAACTTCTGTGTTTTGGGGTGGGGGGAGGAAAGGGAGTTGGAAGGTGGCCCTTAGCATGACTCTGAATTTCTGGTCATGGTGAATATGAGTAATGAGAATTAAAAAATAATAACAATAACCTGGAATGACTCACAAAGTGAGCATGTTTAGTAAATGAATAATGAGGCCAATGAGGTATTTAACTGGAGAAAATGAATGGAACAGTCAATACATTGTTTTCTTGCTCACCATTAATTTTGATGAATGTGCATATAAGTACTTGGCAAGCCATAGAGATCATTTCAGGGGCTTGTCCTGAGTTCTTGAACCCATAGTTACCAGGGATGGGGACTTGGTGTCAAGTCAGATTTAAATCAGACTCAGGTCACCCCCCCAATGACTCAGACTCAACTAGCAACTTCGAATCCAACCAACCCTCTATCTCTTTTTTTGGGTGGGGGAAGAGCTTGTTTTTAACAGGGACTTGGGACTTGTTACCGAAGAATCAGACTTGGACTTGGGCCTCAGACTCAAAGACTTGCCAACAGCCCTGTTAGTTACTCAGGGGCTTGAACTTTCCTGCTGCATAAGGAGCAGAATGTGAGGTGCAGAATCGTAGTAAAATACACGGTAGAAGAGAGGGTCATAGAATTCTTTGCAAGGGCTGCGTCCTGAGATTGTGATACAGTACTATAAAAGTATGATAATGTGGACATCTGTGATGGAAATGTATTACCAGATTCCATTCTGGGTGGGCACATAAACAGCCGTGCAAAGTACAAGCAAGTTACATATATCTTGATACACTCAAAAAAGTCTTGGGGAGAAAGGATGTCAGGGAGTAGCCATCTTGATGTGGTATATACTTCACGGGCACTGAACTGTATCCCCAGTGATGGGAACTGTAGTCTGATTTTTGGACTGCGTCAGGTTAGGAAAACCAAGGCCATGTATCACACGGACCCTTAACCATCTGGGGGTTCTCCTCTTAATACCAGGCATGTTGTAGGGTGCTGTGTAAACATTATAGGGGCTATGGCTCTGCTACATGTAGCAATTGGACTTTCTAAGTCAAGCATAAACCACTGGTTCTTAACCTTGGGTTACTCAGGAGTTTTGGACTGCAACTCCCAGAAGCCTTCACCACCAATTGTGCTGGCTGGGATTTCTGGGAGTTGCAGTTCAAAAACATCTGAGTAACAAAGGTTAAGAACCACTGGCATAAATGATCTCTGGAGGCAAAAAATGACAAAACTGAGGTTGTAGTACTTTGGGCGCATCATGAGAAGGCGAGCTTTGTTGGAAAAGACAATGACTCCGGGTGGTGCAGAATGCGGCGGCCAGACTCCTTAGTGGAGTGAAAAAATACCAGCATATTTCTCCTACTCTAGCCGCATTGCATTGGCTGCCCATTCGGTTCCGCATCGACTTCAAAGTTTTAATGCTTACTTATAAGGCCCTAAACGGTTTAGGACCTTGATATTTGGCAGAACGCCTGCTCCCACCAAGATCTACCCGGATCACCCGTGTGAGTCATGAGGTGAGGCTGAGGAGCCTGACGCCAAGAGAAGCCCGGAAGGAAAAGACACGAAACCGGGCCTTCTCAGCGGTGGCTCCTCGCCTCTGGATCAATCTCACTCCGGAGATTCACACGGCCCCCACACTGGGTATCTTTAAAAATAAATTAAAAACATGGATGTTTATTCAGGCCTTCCCTCCAGTCAATACTTAATCTTTTTATTTTCTCTATTTATTTTTTATTTTATTTTTCTCGTTTTATAAATTGTTATGGAACTTATTTATGTAATAACTTTTGTGATATTTTTATTTGCTGATTTATGTTGCATTGCAAGCTGCCTAGAGTGGTTGCAAGACCAGATAGGCCGGGTACAAATGAAATGAAATGAAATAACGCTGGGAAATGTTCAGGGCTGCAAGAGAAGAGGAAGACCAGAGAGGAGATGGATGGACTCCATCAAGGAAGCCACGACCTTGAATTTGCAGAAATTGAGCAAGCCTCTTGAGGACAGGCCATTTTGGAGGTCACTCCTTCGCAGGGTCACCAAAAATTGGAGACCAACTTAATAACACAAGAACAACAAGCTCCTTGCAGACCTTAGAAAAGTTCCTTCTTCAGATGATTTCCCTCCCCCCCGTTACTTTTTTTAAATAGCACCCATCATCCATGCTAGCTGAGGAGAAATCTGCAAACTATCCATTAGAGTCACTTCTCCAGGACCCTTCTCCAAAAAAAACAAAAAACTTTTCAAAGTTTGGCAAGGATCAAAGGAGGCGGCTATTCTGGTTTGGAGCATTCTGGGAGAATGAACTTTTCCTGTGCTCTGGATCCTTGTATATGCATCAAGTAGGCTTTCCATCCCCCCTCCCACTCCTCCTCCCCCATGGCTTGATCCTCCACCCCAAGGCCAATAAAGAGGGGGAGGGGGAAGGAGAAGCAGGCGGCTATTTTTGGTTTATTAACCTCTTTGCGGCCAGGTGAAAGGTTAAATTCACATGATTCATGGGTGGCTGAGAGACAGCACTTTGTTGCTAGGAGTGTGGGGAATGCAAAGGGCTCCAGCCCAGGGAGTCTGAGTAATCTTTCAGGGAGAGAGCCAGGCTCCTGTCTGACGGCTGCAAGACCAGCAGTTCTGTGTTTCATTTCAGACTGTCATGCTCCTATCTCTGCCCCTCACTCCCAGCTCGGAGCCCTCGCTGCCAGATCCTGGGAACGGTTTGCTCAGACAAATTTATAGATGGAGGGCCGGGATGGTGTGGGGAAGGGGGTGGGGAGGGGAGGGGGAGAAAAGCACAGCGAGTGCGATTGTTTGGCTGGGCCAACACCAAAAATTGCTGGCTC
Organism: Pogona vitticeps; assembly: GCF_051106095.1. Lineage (NCBI taxonomy): Eukaryota > Metazoa > Chordata > Lepidosauria > Squamata > Agamidae > Pogona > Pogona vitticeps. The sequence goes on along the minus strand of NC_135786.1, from coordinate 10,211,935 downwards.
CCGAGCTGTGACGTCAACACAACTATTTCGGAGCCTCTGGAGGTGCGGAAGCTCTGCCTTCTGTCTGTGCCACTAGATACCAAGGTTGCTGTAGCGGGCTGCTCCCTCTAAACCTGCAGTATGATTCAGCTGGTGGAATTCCCAGCCCTTCAAATAAAGGAGAGAGAGAGAGAGAGTGCAGAGGATCGAGATAAGCCACAGTGTCAGGGCCACCCCTACCATGGGGCAGAGTGCAGCACTGGCCACAGGCAACAAATGCAGGGGGCGAAGACCTCTGAGAGTGTACTGGAGGGCAGATCTCTGGACGCCACTCATCCCATCTAAGACCCCCCCCCCGCTAACCTTCTATTATGAAGGATCCTGTTTCATCACCCTTGTTGAATTAAGGTCTATTACCAGCGGAGCTGGTGGCGCTGTGGGCTAAACCGCAGAAGCCTGTGCTGCAGGGTCAGAAGACCAAGCAGTCGTAAGATCTAATCCATGCGATGGAGTGAGCTCCCGTCGCTTGTCCCAGCTCCCGCCAACCTAGCGGTTCGAAAGCATGCAAATGCAAGTAGATAAATAGGGACCACCTCAGTGGGAAGGTAACAGCGTTCTGTGTCTAAGTCGCACTGGCCATGTGACCACGGAAGATTGTCTTCGGACAAAACGCTGGCTCTCTGGCTTGGAAACGGGGATGAGCACCGCCCCCTAGAGTCGAACACGACTGGACAACAATTGTCAAGGGGAACCTTTACCTTTACCTTACCAGCGGAGCTAACTTTTTGTACACAGAATGGAGGACTGTCTTGTTTGCCAGCTCAAGAAACCAAAGTCTTGCAGAAAGCTGCTCAATTGTTCATCCTAGTTGTTTCAGATGAAGTCTCTTTGCTGCCTGAGGTTTATAGGAAGATGCCTCTCCCCTCATTCTCTCTCTGTGTATGCACGAGTGTGTGCAGGTCAGGCTGCAGAGCACACAGAGATTTGCAGTCTAGTACTTTGCTGACACTGTTCATACTTCATCAGCTACCAAAATATTGTTTTGCCTAATATTAGGGCTGGCCCTGGTTTCTCTCTCCAGAGAACAAGCCGCCTGCTTTCCAAACGTCACCAGCTATCTTCACCTCCTTCTCCACTGTTTGCCGATAGCCTTTTGAAAGTACATGCTGTATTTCAAAGCTTGGAAGAGTTACTTTTTTGGGGCTGCAACTCTCAAAATCTGCCAACTGGGAGATTTGGGAAGCAGTAGGTGTGAACCAGCAGCTGTTGCAAGCTGTGCATTTTTTTGTGCGCATCCCATTGAAGTGGCCAAAATCCTCTTGCACAAGTGGCATAAATTTTGAGAAGTGAATTGCCCCAAGTTAAGGAATCCCCATAGGCATCGCCTGTTGCATGTTGAGTTGCACTACTCAGTGTTTAGCAAATAATGCTTATAGAGATTCCTTCACTTATAGCAATTCATTGTTAAATGTTGTGCTATTTGCATAACTACCCAGCAGGATTTCAGCTAAAGTAATATAGACTAAACAGACCACAGTTACATGCATTTTAATGCAGTAAGTGCTTTGCTTATTGCATAAGTGAAATTTGTATCTCTCTGTCCACAGCTTTCTCTTTCCTTCATCCACTCGCTCACCGGTGTTTGGATTCTCAGGAGAGGCCTTCCTTTCAGTCCTGCCACCTTCACCGGTATGACGGTAGGGACATAAGAGAGAGCCTTTAGTGTTACAGCTCCCAGACTCTGGAACTCCCTCCCACTGGAGGCCAGCCTGGCCCCATCTTTGCTGTCCTTCTGCAAGCAGGCAAAGACCTTTCTCTTCAGGCAAGCTTTCCCTGAGTCACTGGCTGCCTGAGTGGGGTTTTTAAATAGATTCTCGTACCTTACTGATGTGGATGTGTTTTGATGTTACTTCTGTTTGTCATCTTTACTCTGGTATTTGTTTGATCCTTTTTTGTATTTGTATATTTTTTGTTTTTAGCTTTAAATATTGTCTTCAAATCATGTAAGCTTGGGTCTTATGGAGAAAGGCAAGGAATAAATGTTTTAAATACAACAAAGCAAGCAAGCAAACACCCTTTCACCTCATTTTTTATGTGTTTCAACATACTTTCCTATGCAAGGGTCTGTTAAACGCTCCACGGACAGCTTTAAATTCTCCCCAAAACACCAGGCTTTCTCCGGCCTCTTTACTTACTGGGCTGATTTGGTTACTCCTTCGCACAATTACTCCTCACTACTTTGCTTTCATCTCTTGACCTCTCTCTCTCTCACTTTTTCAAAACACCTTGTTGAGGCTGAGAGTGTTAAAACCCTCACAAAAAAGGATGGACTATAAAAGTGGCTGAAATCCTGTTGCTCAGCATAGTAAATCACACTCGAGTAGGCCCACTGAATAGGTAACAACTTGGTGACTCAAGTCATCTTTATGTGCCGCAGTTCAAATGGACTTACTCTAACTGCAACCTATTTTATGGTAGTAACAATTAGAGTAGGCCCATTTGAATCAATGGAACCTACAGAGGAACTGACTTACCAAAGCCTCACTGATTTAGTGGTCCTTCTCTACTGTGATACGATTATGCTACATGAAGCAACAGGATTTCAGCTGATGACTTCTCCACTAGGGCAGTAGCTTCCACTCTTTGGTCCCCAGATGTTCTTGGACTAAAACTCCCAGAAGCCTTCACCACTTAAGAACATAAGAACATAAGAAGAGCCCTGCGGGATCAGGCCAAGGGCCCCTCTAGTCCAGCATCCTGGATCTCACAGTGGCTCCACCTGTGTCCTGATCCTCCTATTCCCCTGCATATGGCATTTGGAGGTACCTTCTTTTAAACTTGGAGATTATACATCCCCATCATGGCTTGTAACCTCCAATGGACTTTTCCTCTAGAAAGCTGCCGAATCCCCTTTTAAAGGCATCGAGGCCAGATGCCATCACCACATCCTGTGGCAAGGGGTTCCACAGACTAACAACAAATATTTGTCAAAAATATTTTCTTTTGTCCATTCTCACTCTCCCAACACTCCATTGGAGTGGATGTCCCCTGGTTCTGGTATTGCATGAGAGGGAAAAGAGCTTCCCTCCATCCACTTTATCCATCCCCTGCATAATTTTATATGTCTCAATCATGTTCCCCCTCAAAGAGCCCCAAACACTGCAGCCTTTCCTCATCAGGGAGGTGCCCCAGCCCAGTCATAGTTTTAGTTGCTCTCTTCTGCACCTTTTCCAGTTCCACGATGTCTTTTTTGAGATGTGGCAACCAGAACTGTATGCAATACTCCAGGTGCGGCCTTACGAGCATTTTGTATGATGGCATTATAATGTTGGCTGTCTTATTTTCCATCCCCCTTTTAATGATACCACCAGCAGTACTGGCCATAGCTTGGGAAACGCCGCACTAGCCTGAGTGCTCTAAATCAGTGTTTCTCAATCTCTGCCTTTTTGGACTCCAACTCCCAGAAGTCCCAATTAGATGGCCAGTGCCAGAAATTCTGGGAACTGACAGCCAAAACACATGGAAAGTTGTTTAATTCTGGGACTGAACCTGGGTATTCTGCTTTGATTGGACCTCAGAGAAATCAGTCTGAATCAGGTTGGATTGTTTAGTGATGAGTGAATTGTCTGGATTTAGTACATAGCCCTAGCTTTACTCATTACGCAAGTTGTACCTTTATGACTGAAGGAAAAAAGAGAGAATGGAATACAAGTAGCTAGGTGCTCATTACTAAGCTGTGCCATCTTCCACCGAGCATCAGTTCCCAAGAAACAACAGTGAGTAGGTTAAAGAGTTTTAAACCTCAGTTGAGGAACTGGGGCAGGCATTGATTGGCTATTGTGGAAATCAAACACATAGAAATAGATCTCAGTCTAACACAGATGGACGCTTCTTAAACCAGTGGTTCCTAACCTTGGGTCCTCAGATGTTCTTGAACCAAAACTCCTAGAAGTCTTCACCACTAGCTGTGTCAGCCAGGGTTCCTAGGAGTTGGAAGCCACTGTCTTAAAGGGTGGTCAGTTTATCCTGGTGACAGGTCCTGTCAGATTTGAGCTGTGATGGTCAGGTAGAGGATGCTTGTTCACTGTGTCTACAGGTGTGGAGAATCACCCAAAGCTCAAGAGTCCTTTCTCCAGAGATTCAATTACAGAACCTGCTTTTGTGAGAATGTATCTGAACTGCATCATGATAGTGAGCTGCCATGACTCCATCTTATGGAGTGCTGGGTTTTGTAGTCTGGCAAAGTGCTTAGAACTCTGTACCAGGTAGCCCTAGGGCACTCTCCTGAACCACAGCAGAGAAATGACAAGATTCCAGGATACCATAGGATTCAGGCATGGCAGTTAAAATAGGACTAAACTGCTATAATGGTGTAGCGTCGCAACACTCTTAGTGATGTCATTGTTCCCTATAGTTTTGTCTTCTGGGTGACTGTTGAAATGATACTTATTGGTGCAAGCTTGTGGAAAATGAGCAAGTGTTGGATCAGTCCTTTGCTACTGATTCCTTTGTATTATTTGTGCAGAAATTTGTAATTTATGACATTACCTATTTGCCATTCATGGTTTTTGCGAATGTGAGATTTTTGGAAAAGGGAAAGTTCCAAATCAGGATTCAATGCAGTCCTGGAGAAAAGGACAATAAAGGAAGAAGAAGAATAAAGATAATGGAAGAAGAAGACTACTGCAAGAAGTCCTGATTAGGGTGGTGGGGAACACAGTTGATTCGTATTTTGGTTTATGTACTTTATGTTTATGTTGTAGTTTATTTTAAAAAAAGAAAGAAAAAAGAAAAGAAATTTGGGATTTTGGATATGTATCATGTTTTATGTTGACTGAGTGCTCCTATGAGGAAGGGCGGGAAATAAGTCACATGAATGAATGGATGAATAACAGATCTGATTTGGATAAACATGAACCATTAGAAAGCCAGGCCTTTATCACTACTGACAAAAAGCTCTCAGAGCATCAGCATACCATGGCATCCTAGGTAATATATCCCCAAGGGATGTTACCAGATAATTCTTTTGTGTTGCCAAAACTTGGATCTGAGTACCTGGCACTTAGATCTCCATGTGATTGAGCAGCCAAACACAGTTATTCTGAACTCGAGTCACCAAAGTCAGGACTTTACCTCTTTAAGTTTGCTGTCAAGTGCTAATCCTAGTGGAAATTCTTTCAACATCCAGACAACATTCTTTTTATCTTACTTCATACTTCCTCTTGTTACCCTCATGGGTTCTTATACTCCCCTCCCCCATAGAATCATGAAGTTGGAAGTGACCTATAAGGCCATCAAGTCCAACTCTTGGCTCAGTGCAGGAATCCAAATCAAAGGATATCTGCCAGGTGGTTGTTCCATTTTCTCTTGAAGGCCTCCAGCGTTGGAGTGCTCACCCCACCCCCAAGTTCATTGGTTCCATTGTTGTACTGTTCTAACAGGAAGTTTTTCCTGTTTTTCAACCAAAATCTGGCTTCCTGTAACTTGAGTCCATTGTTGTGTGTCCTGCACTCTAGGATGATCAAGAATGATTTATGATCCTCTTCAAACCCTTGCTTTATTTTCTGTACCGCTTTGTTCCTTGGAGAAGTGAAGAGTTTAGTGTTATGGCATTTCTCCTTTTCTGCAGATGCCCATGGTGGAAGCCTCTTGGTTTTCAATCCATGCTTAGAAATTTCACTCATGTTGGTATAGGACTGAGTTGGCACTCCAGGCAGGTTTATTGGCATCTATGGGAGTATGGCTGGACTCCAGTTTGGGGGCTTTTCTAAAGCAACTTATTTATCACTGTGTGAACCTAGAACTGCACTTGTTCAGTCTTTGGTCTGATTCAGAGAAGTCTTATGATTTTCTTATGCTCATCAGTTGTTTCCTGCACCATTCCCTCCCCCACTTCATTTTGAAGACCAAGGAAGCTAAGGTCAGGTCTTTTACAAAGTCTATTGATCGGCATCCAATGCTTCTTCCTGAGTTGAAGTTGAGGTCACCCTTGAAAAAGCTTGACTCCCAGAATTTGTTGATCAAGCCAAATTTACCAACTAAGGCTGACATTGACGGGTCTGATGTTGAATCTGACAAGCTGAATGTTGCAATGATCTACGGTCCAGGTGCTGTTGGAAACATGAGATATTTTTTCTGAAACTATGAACAACATTAAATTGCAATTTGCAAAATATTTTGCTACTCAGATTCTTTCAAAAATGAGACTCTGCTTTGCCTAAGTATGGGAGACAGGATTGCTATTTTTTATTTTATTTTAAAGCAGACTAAAACTCCAGTGTTTGAAATCTGCACTTCTTTGGCTTTTGCTGCAGACTTCTCCATTAAAAAAAGCTTATAAAGTGAGCATAGTATGGAAATGTGTTAGCAAAAATATGTGTGCATTAGTAAAAAAACAATGACTGAAGTTACATTCAGAATATTGTAAAATGTGTGTAACTAGCCTACAGTGCATACAAAAAATGTACATATTAGAAGGCATGTACTTAGCAATGCACGTGAATCTTCTTACAAATATTAAAGACATCATCTGAGTTCAAGACAAACTGAACTTAACATGGTGTGGGGGGGGGAGAAGAAAAGGCTATACTTTTTTTTCTTGTTTTGCAATTTCTTTTAAACATAAACAGCAGAAGTATCATATCTGGGCATAGGATATGGGGACACTGCCATATGTTCTAATGGAGTTTCAAGTAGTCTGTTCTTTGAAGCAGTATCGGAAACCAGTAACCCCAACTTTGGGAAAATTAACTTCTATGAGACAACCCATAGAAGCCCACGTGATCTGGGCATTCTGGAAGCTACCTTCCAAAAGAGTAACTTTTTTAAAAGAATAACTTTTTAAAGAACGAGCAATTTTTGGCGCCTGGGGTTTCACTGCTTGCATTGGCTAAACTTGAGTCACATAATATTGGCATATGTAGAGGGAGGATGGATAAATTCCTGGATCTGAGGTTGCCACATGAGCCCCTCTGTTTTATGTTTTCTTCTGCCTAGGAAGGACTGTGCTAAGCAGTTAATTTTTTGCTCTTCCAGAAACCACTATGAATGGATGGGCAATGGACTGTTAATCAGCTATGGTCTCAGAGCACAAGTCATACATGTTCGGAGATACATCCATAAGGGATCTTCAAAGCACGGCCATAGTACGTCTTAACACAGATTGGGCTGAGAATATCTCACTCACGCAGAACTATTAATGAGGGGAATTCTGTTGAACACACCAGAATTAAAATATACTCAGTGATTATATTGGCAAATAGCAAAGATGTGATAAGAGAGTATATGATGAACATAGGCTCAAAAAAGAAGCAAACTTGCGTGGCTGAAGGGCTTCTGAAATGCCTAAGCAGACTATTTGCAGAGTGCGACCAGCATGAGAAGAGGAAAGGAAGGAAGGAAGGGTCTTTCCTTAAACCACACATACATGCAAAGGAAAGGAGATGTATATTGTGAAACCACTCATGTGTGGGGAAAAATATTCCCAGAATATACTTTAGGGGTGAAGAAGATTAACTCTCCTTGGTCTTCTTAGACTGTCTCCAAGCTGGAAGCATGCTGATTCCAGTTGCAACAGATATGATCTGGTCCCTTGTGAGTCATGGCCTCGCTTAATCCGTTCTGCCCTGGTCATAATCTTGCTTGCCTCCTTAATCCTATCTGCTGGAGGAGAAGACAATGGAAGTAGAATGGGCCTCCTGATTAAACAAGAAGATGACAGACGGTGTTTACGAAAATACAAAACATTCTGAGATGTTTGCTCTCCCAGACCTCCAGACAATCATTACAGTAGAAAACAAAAGAAGGTGATGTAATCTGTGTAGGTTTTCCAGAGGAGAGTTGCCCTTTGAGATGATTCTTTGGCTGGGGCCTTGACATCTCCTATGCCATTTGAACGAAGTTTGTTGCTGCAATACCTCAAGAAAAGCAGACCATTGCTAATACTATTTCCAGTACCATGCTTCCCATTGACTCAATTCCACATTTGATGATCGGAGCCAACTCTTGCATTAAAATCACCAAGGATGATCAGCTTTCCTGATCTTGGCACATTATCAAGGGTGGACTGAAGATCACCATAAATGTTCTTTTTGATGTTATCACTATTGGTCATGACTGGAGCGTAATACTGATAAGCATAGCACATACCATGTTTCCCCAAAAATAAGACAGGGTCTTATGTTAATTTTTGCTCCCCCCAAAAAAAGCATTAGGGCTTATTTTCAGGGGATGTTTTATTTTTTTCATATACAACAATCTACATTTATTCAAATGCAGACAATGCTTAAGGCACATTTTCGGGCTCCTTCCTGAACATGGAGGTAAACAGTGTAATCCTTAAAAAGGCGTATCTTTCACTCATAGGTCTTCTGAAATCATTTGCCGCTTCAATCCAGCCAAGACCAACCCTATACTATGATTCAAATGCAACCACATCTCTTATTACACAAGGAATCATAAGTCTACATGCTTTTAAGGATTGGCAACCACTTAAATGGTTTCTAGGTCATCAATTGTTTGGCCTTCACCGACATAAATTTGCAGACTAGTTAAAATTCAGCCCAGGTGGCATTTTGAAAATCTTCCAAAGAAGATGTTGCATCTTCTAAGTAAGGTAACATACGATTAGATAAACAAAAAATGACAAGTCTTTGTCAGAAGAAAAATACACCTCACCCCATTAATCTGTTTCTATGCCTAGACTCTGGAACTCCCTTCCACAGGAGGCCAGGCTGACCCCGTCTTTGCTGTCTTTCTGCAAGCAGGTAAATACCTTTCTGATAGTTGTTGTAGGTTTTTCCTGGCTGTTTGGCAAAGAACTGGAAAAACCTACAGCAACCATTGGATTCCGGTCGAGAATACAAAGACCTTTCTCGTTAGGGAAGCTTTCCCTAACTGACTGGCAGCCTAAATTTATTTTTTAAATGGATGGTTGTTTCTTACTCCTTCAAATGTGTTTTCGTTGTTGCTTTTGTTTACCATCTTTTAGTGTGGTACTTGTTTAATCCTTTTTAGTATATTTATAGTTACTGTTTTTAGCTTTAAATCTTGTCTTTAAATGATATGGGTTCAGTGCAGAGTTTACAGCCATCTTGTGGGTCCTTTTTAAGGAGAAAGGTGGGGTAAAATATTTGAAGTAAGTAAATAAATGATAAATAAATAAGACATTCCCCATTAGAAATTAGCCAAAAGGCTACAAACTCCCCACCCTTCCTTCATGCGATCAGAACCCTTCCTGGGTGGTTTTTGTTGTGTCAAATTATTCAGAGTTATCGATTGGGGAAAAATGTCTTGTACATGACCTCCTGTTACTATACTGGCTTGTGAAGCTTTAAAATCCATTTCCATTTTTGAGAGGGATAGCTGAATGAGGAACAGTAATCACAAATAAAGTTGGCTTCCTGCTGCTGTAAATCTCATTTTGGTTCATCGATCCCTTCTTGTTGTTTTTGATACTAGTTCTCAATTATTACTAGGCAATTTGTAAAAGAGCTGCAGTTCCCAAGCAAGTTGAACATTCAACAGGCTAGCCAGTGATTCTGACTTCCAATCTATTAGCTGTAAATTATTTTAACGTGAGTGACATCACACTTGACTCTTGGCAAAACAGTGTTAAGTTAGTGGGTAATAAAACAGCTTGACACTAATGATGGGTCTTGCCTGATAAATTGCCTTCAAGGATCAGATAAGGGCTTTTGAGAGCAACCTTGAACTGTGTGTGTGTGTGTGAGAGAGAGAGTGAGAGAGAGTGAGAGAGTGTGTGTACATGTGCATTGCATCTTGTGTGCAGCAGTTTGTTGCTCTTAAGAGGAAAAATGAAGAGCTGGGTTTTCCTTTAAGAAACAACCACACTGTATTTGAGGAAAGTTTGACTTTGATTTTATTTTGTTGATACGATTTATATCATGTGCCATAAGAAGCATCTTGGCCAGGAAATATCTATGTCTGAAAATAGAACTCAAAGGAAAATTGCCAATTAGGAGTGGGGGAGGGGGAGAACTGGTCTTCCTTTTCTATTTTTAATTGAAGTCTAAAACTTAGAAATTAAGACAGGTTTCTTCCCAACTTTGGATATTAGTACAATTTAAACCTCTAAGCATTGCTTCCCAACCTTGGGTACCCAGATGTTCTTGGACTACAACTCCCAGAAATCCTGGCCAGCACAGCCAGTGTTGAAGGCTTCTGGGAGATTTAGTCTAAGAACATCTGGGACCCAAGTTGCAGGCAATTGTTCTAAAGCTATTAGTATCAGTAAGATGAAGAGACAAGACAAGGAGAGAGAGAGAGAGAGAGAGAGAGAGAATGGACATACACAATGCATCATCTGCACCCAAAAATGAATAAGCCAGTCATTTGTACTCACAAAGCTCACAAATAAAGAACTAAAACCTCATCTGAATGTTTTTTTAAAGAAAGACTGACTCCTACAGCTTCTATACATGTCTAGACATGAAGCTCTCCAGGTGACCTTGGAACTGTGACACAATTTTACCCCATCTACCTCACAAGACTTTGTGAAGTTCGAACTGAAAATGGGGGAGAAACATAGTGGTTGAAATCCTGTTGTGTACATTATACCATGTAAGGCTGATGACATCACCAGCTGCGGTGATTTCTCTGAAATCAAACATCTCATATTTCTCCCCCAAAGGTCTCAAGACTTCCATGGAATCCATTTCATTATTAGGAAGTTACAGAATAGAAAAAAGGAAGTCTCTAATCACTAAAAATTGCTGCCACTAGTAAAGTCATCTGAGCAGCAATGATTTTCAGTACTTAAAGATTCTCCTCTCCATCCCACTGCCCCCAAGGACTTCTCAAAAATCAAAGGGATTCCATAGGAGCCTTGGGATCTTCTGGGTTCAAACTGGAAATGTTTTATTTCTGAAAAATCACTGTGATTTGTGGCTGTTGACATCAGCAGCCTTACACAGCATAATTTGTGGCAACAGGATTTCTGCCATTGGTTTGCATCCAAATGGTTAGTCTCAGCTAGGGTAGACCCACTGAATCAACACTAACATAAGTGTTAGTTTGTCCAAGTTCCATTAACTCAAGAAATCCAATTGGGATGAAAGATAATCTATAAATGTGAATAATAAGTTTAGTTATTGATCCGACAGTTATCTACTGGCCATGTGGGAAACCTAGGAGATAATGCAAAGTATTTTTTCCTTGTTCCTTGAACACTAATAATTATGCTCAGTCCTCTTCTAACTTCTTGATTTGACATACAGCTTGCCAACATGGAGAATTATGGATGATTCATTGTTCCTCCCATTGTACCACCATTCTTCTTTCTAATATATTGGATTCTGCTCTTGCGTAGTGCCTGCACGGATTATACAATTCCGTTCACGCTTGATCATTTGACTCATGTGGATGCCGCATTAACCCATGCGGTGGCTATAAAATCTGCATTGAACCCATCACTTGTTCAATTTCTTAGCTGAACTAGCAAAGACTGACATTTAGATATCATTCTTCAGTTGCTTCCAAGGACGACAGGGATGAATGGAGCAAGTTGGAATTTTGACAGTTCCCCCCCAAATAATTAAATTTAAAAGACTGTTCCTCTGAACATATATAGATTTTTTTTAAGTTTGGGGATTTCTTTTTTGTTTCCTGTCATACAGAGAAATGTGCAAGTATTTGGTTCCAGCCTAGCCTCTGATTTTTTGTTTTTACTTGTACGTACTAGAAATGGTCTAGATCAGCCATTCTCAACAGGAGCCAAATTCCCCCCCCCAGAAACATTTGAAGGGGGCCACAGATTGGAAACAATTCTGCACATGCCACCTTATAAGATTTGTTATGCACTTTAAAAATCCTGATTTGTCCTATATTTCTTTTATATTGTATTTATGGCTGTAGCAAAAATGTTTGAGAATGGTTGGTCTAGATAGTTGGCTAGATAACTCAATGGTTTGGCTGTAGAAGTTGGGAGTTTGATTCCCCATTGTTCCTCCTGTGAATAGAACCATCCTGTGTGGCCTTGGGCATGTTTCACAGTCCCAGGGCGTCCCAGAAAAAGAGAAAGGGATACCACTTCTGAGTATTCTCTGCTTGGAAAACCCAGAAAAGGGTTGCCGCAAGTCAAAATTGATTTGACAGCACATTATTATTATTAAGGGACGTGGTGGCACTGTGGGTTAAACTGCAAAAGCCTCTGTGCTGCAAGGTCAGAAGACCAGGAGTCGTTAGATCGAATCCACGCGACGGAGGGAGCTCCCGTCGCTTGTCCCAGCTCCCGACAACCTAGCGGTTCGAAAGCATGCAAATGCAAGTAGGTAAATAGGGACCACCTCGGTGGGAAGGTAATGGTGTCCCATGTCTAGTTGCACTGGCCATGTGACCACGGAAATTGTCTTCGGACAAAACACTGGCTCTATGGCTTGGAGACGAGGATGAGCACTGCCCCCTAGAGTCAGACAGGACTGGACTATATGTCAAGGGGAAACTTTACCGTTACCTTAATTATTATTATTAGAAATAATCTATCAATAGATATAAAGCCAGCCCTTTATCTTTTTCTTCATTCCTTCTAATATACCTCCAGAGCTTTGCACTCTATTGAAATCTTTTGTAACCAATCAAAGTTGAGAACTTTCATTGAGTAAAGAACTTCTTTTGTCTAAATACAGTGTCTGAGCAATTACTTGAGCAATGCAGTGTGGTTTCTTTGTTTTGGAACTTGCTATTTAACTTTGACTTCTAAGTTACTGGCCCTTCTGTTGTACAATTAAAAGAATTAAAGGTATTCCTTCTGCTAGTACTACAAAACCCATTACAAGAACCCACTATATTTTCCATGTCAAAGAGACCAAATCTTATATCATCTGGATCCTGCTTTGAAAAATGCAGCAGATTGTATTGTGAGAGATCTCCATACACAGGCCAGTACTCTGTTGCATCACTCCATCTGTGCAAAGGGAATGATATCACCATCAGTGGCAGATTGCTGCTTATTATACATTTTCTTTTTAAATGTTGGTGTATTTGTGACTTTAGGTACAATCAGACAGCAAGAAAGGACTGTGCCTGATCATCCTGGAAAGAGTCACTTCGCTGGGAGTAATCTCCCTTAAAGTAACCCATCTGTGCAGGAATCACTGTAGGCCATATCCCATGACTCTGTTTTGGAAAGAATTACTTCTTCTAAACTGGAAGTATCCATCCATCCATCCATCCATCCATCCATCCATCCATCCATCCATCCATCCATCCATCCATCCATCCATCCATCATCCATCCATCCATCCATCCATCCATCCATCCATCCATCCATCCATCCATCCAACCAACCAACCAACCAACCAACCAACCAACCAACCAACCAACCAACCAACCAACCAACCAACCAACCAACCAACCAGCCAGCCAGCCAGCCAGCCAGCCAGCCAGCCTCCTTAGGTGAACCTTATGTCCAACTTTTTTGGAACTGAGGGGGAAAAATTCCTGCCTCTTCGAACAAATTATAGCCGTGTGACAAATATTCATCTTTAAGGACAATAAAAGCAACACTTGCATTCTTGACAGAATGCTTTTGTGAACTTTTTAGTCATTAGAGATGTACGCTGAAGGCAACAAGATAACCTCTTTCCTGAACATTCTATTTATTTCTGTAAAGTAATTTGTATGATTTATCTTACAGACAAAGGTTTATGGTTCACTTTGAACTCCAGGTTCTTAGCTCTGCGACTGCCCGCTTGGGCTGCAGCCCGTTAAGTGATGCCATGACCTAGAGCGGGAGATGAAAGGGATGAGAAGAAAACAAGGCAGGCTTCTGGGATTCTTGGACCTCACATTTCTATACATTGCTGACATCTCCAGGTTAAATATTTTCCTTTGGAAGGTCTTGATGATGTTTTTTTCCCCCTTATGTTGCCAAGTCATTAGGGAGCCGGTCAACATTTTAAATCCCAGAATCCTTTAATGGAAGACACCACTGATCGCTTGCAACATAAGCCGTGGAATATGGATGAGACGTTCAAAAGGATGCCTGATGTTCCCATTTGTTCAAAATGACATCCTCTGTGATCTCTGATTCATAGCAATGGACAAAACTGGCAAGTTCTGGTGCTGAGCATGAAAGTAACACATTAGAAACAATACTTTGTTTGCAATCAGTCATTTTGTCCAGAAAGGGTCTAATTGCATTATATTCAGTGTTTTGAAAATGTTACTTTTTTTGCGAGTACATATCCAAGAACCATCTGTAGCTAAGAAGATAAGAGAAACCATACAAATTACTTTCTAAGTATCTTAGAAAAGTTTCTTTTTGGGAACTTGAAAGTTACATTTATAAAACGATAGCTAAAACTAACTATAGGGGGCTTCGGTACTGTTATTGTAGTGAATTACTTTTTTAAAAAAATGCAAAAATCACATTAGCAGATGAGCAAGTAAGTAAACTCCTGATGTTGTGGCTGATAGTTAAGGCCCTTAATGGTGCAGATACAGTGGTGCCTTGCTAAACAGTTACCCCGCATGACAGTTTTTTTTGCTAGACATTGACTTTTTGTGATCGCTATAGCGATTCGCAAAACAGTGATTGCTATGGGGGAATTTCGCTGGACAATGTTTGGTCCCTGATTCGCAAACCAATTTTTGCTAGATGACGATTTTGACAGCTTCCTCCGCGCTCGCAAAACAGGTGTTTTCGGGACCTAAGCTTCTCAAGACAGCGATTTAAACAGCTGATTGGCGGTTTGCAAAGCAGCTTTCCTATGGCCGATTCTTCCCCATTGGAACGCATTAAACAGGTTTCAATGTATTCCAATGGGGAAATGCTTTTCGCTAGACAATGATTTCACTAAACAGCGATTTCAGTGGAACAGATTATCATTGTCTAGCGAGGCACCACTGTATAGGAACATAACTAGCATCTACCCATATGGTTACTAAATGTAATTTACATTTCAAAAACTTACTTAGAATGGGAGGAGCAGAAAGAGAAGACACCATTCTATGGATGTCTGATATAGAGAATGATGTAATTTCTTTGCTTTTTCTGTCTTTTGAGTGAAGCAATGTGATTACATGACAAAAGCCTCTCATGAAAGCAGGAGTGGACATAAAAAAGGATTAACTCTGCTTGTTGATACAACAAATCCATCATAACAATACAAGCTATCAATGGCTCCCTGGCCCTATCAGTGGCAAAGCCTTGTTTTACATCCTTGTTTTGAATTACAGGAAGGCGCAGAAATGCTTTTTCTCCCCATTCTGATGGGCCTTAAAATAAAAGTCAGTAAATAAAATAAAACAACAGTCTATCTTATCGCCACCCCATTCGAATGTGAAAAGTTGCAAGCAAGAGTTGATTTATTTTCCATTAAAAAGAGAGAGAGAAAGAGAGAGGATTAAGGAACAGGATTGCTACCCTTTTTTATGAGCAACTCAGAAGCCAGGTTTCCCTTTCCACACATCTGTGAAATGTCAGAGGCTCAGCCGGATTAAATCAGAGTTTATTAATTGAACAGATACCTGAGGCTGGCAGCCGGCTTGGACTTCAAGGTCTACAAAGACACTAGCCTTTTAACTCACCCTTGTCTTAACATTTAGTGTCCAGAATTCCTGGGCGCAGTGCCAGATATGTGGTGCCAACTGTAAGATAAATCTCAGCCCCCTCATTGGCTTAAGTAAGAGGAGCCTTCTTTAGAGGAAAAGGTTCCCCCCTCTCCACTTGAAAAGAAGGATGTCTAAGAGAATGGGATTACAACTTAAATGGGAGCTCCAAATGGGATATGTATTTTGGATGACTCAGTCTGTTAAGGCATATCTACTTTACTGGCCTACAGCATAGTTACAATAGTGAAATACACTATATTCTGGATTCATTTTTTTTTTCAAATCAGTGTAGAGTCATGTGGTAGTCACACGGGTTTTGTGTCGTAGCATGCATCCCCCCGGGACAATTTTTAATCCAGTTTTAAACTTAGTTTTAAGATCTCACAGTCATTTGCCCCTGTTGTTGTACTATTACCTTTAATATTTATTTTAATTTTTAAAATTTCTTTCAGAGTGGAATAGTGCTAGTTCATTATTACAGATAGAAAAAATATATATGAAAGGACACTTGCCACCACATTGCAGACACTGATCAGTCTTGTTGGGGACTGTTTCCTAAATTGCCTCTTGGAGCCTCCCATTTCCTTCTTCAGCATTTCTCTCTCTCTCTCTCCCCTTCCATTTCTTGCAAGCCTTCCATAGAGGAGCATTTGTGTTAAGTTGAGGCAAAGAGGGGAAAAGAGGGAAGAGAACCCGAGAAGAGAAGAATTATCTCTTCCCTCTCCCCACCTCTTTGCCTCTGTTTGGAAGCCAGACAGAAGCTCCTCTTTCAGTAAAATTTTAAAATGACAACAGCCTTCTCTCCTTCCTTAAAATCTTCTACAGTATATAGTATGAGTGCCCTGGCATGGCAGTAGGGAAACTCATATCTTTTAAAAATATTTCAAGTATGACATGGATTGCCTAAGCACTGATGTGATACGCCACTTAATTAAATAATATATATATCCTGAAGATATTTATGCCCCCCGCAATTATTCTGTAGACTGAATGAAACCCATGATCCTGACTTTCAATACTTGACAAACCCCACAGACACAATTTACTCTGACAGAGGCATTCACATAGTATGAAAACATTCAAAATAAATCAATTCCAAAAACAAGTTAAAATAAAAAGCCCCTCGGCGGCTGATTAAAAAACCTCAATTTCCAACCAAAAACATGCTTCCCATTAAAATAAATCTGTGCTTCCCTGAGTGTCATGTAGTCAGTAGTTTTAAAATCAATTTGAAACATGCTAAACCCAATTCAAAAATGGGATTTCCCCCCCCCACATGTACTCGAGCTTTTATTTTAATTTTACATCCTGGTTGTCCTGCAAAGATTTCTGGGACTAGTAGTTCATTCAGTCTCAGGACTTACCTTTTACACCTTCTGTGTTGGCATCCTTGACAATCAGATGCTGAAATACCTTAGGTTTTATATACCTATATAGCCATGCTTGCTGGAGCTTCTGGGAACTGAAATCAAACCAACTGGAAGACCAATTTTTCCCCACCCTTTTTGTATGCTGCAGACTTTAAATGCTTTTAGTGATCTTCCATCTTTGCTGAGACATCTAGGAAATGAATGAAGGTCAAAAACAAAAAAACTATAGCAGCTGTTCTTACATTTCTCATGAGTTACAGAAGAAGGAACAGGAATTTATCGTAGAGATTTTCTCTTAGTTTAGCCCGATTTGGCTCACCAGTAAAATGATGACCTCTGTGCGTTTCTGTCTTTTTCATTTTTATGCCACTTTTCTCCTGGTGAAAGGACTCAAAGCCAACTCACAAATTATTAGAAAACAAGCCAACTAAAAATAGACATGTAATAATATCGAAGCATGTGGTTTACAAGTTGGAAACACCTTAAAATACACAACACCAGCAGCAGCAACAATGGTGATGTCCATATATATATATGGTGCCTTGCTTAATGAGCACACCGTTTAACGACGAATCTGCATAGCAACATGTTTTTTGCGATCGCTAGGTGGCAAAACATCACACTGCGATGATTGGTAAGCATTTTGCTTACCGATCTTCGCATTGCGATGTTTAGAAAACAGCTGATTGGCGGTTCCAAAATGGCCACCGGGTGCAGAAAATGGCTGCCTGCAGCATTTTCGCGTCCTGCCCTCGCTTACCGAGGTGGCAAAAATGGCGACTGGATGGGGAATCTTCGCTTACCGGTGAGTTCCCCCCCACAGGAACGCATTAAACAGAGTTTAATGCGTTCCTATGGGGTTTTACGTTCGTATAGCGATGTTTCTGGATAGCGACGTTAATCCTGGAATGGATTAATGTCGCTATGCGGGGCACCACTGTATTGTCCAAATCAGTTGTTACAAATCTGTCTGTGGAGTAACATCTTCTGAATACAGGAGGGAGGAGCCTAATCCAGTGTCTCAGGAGAGGGTATTCCACAACCTGGAAGCAGCCACAGAGAAGGCACTCAGCAGATATGCTTGTGAAGGCAGTGGGGCCAAGAGAAGGCTTCCCAGAAGACCTTCAGAATTGGAGAGGCTCATATAGGGAGATACAGTCCTCCAGATAGCCTAGATCTAGGTTAACTAGGCCTTTATAGGTAATGATCATAGGCATCATTGAGTCTCAAGAGACTATGGAAGCATACTCTGTATGGAGGACTTGGAACAGCATCTAGTGTTTTGACGCTGTATGCAAAGCTGGAGTGTCCTCTCCAGGGCACAAAGCTTGGGTAAAATAATGTGGAAGATAGGCTGTTACCCAACCAGCAAATCCCCCCTCTCCACATCACTGAAATAAACCAATGGAAAGGCAAGAGCCAATACAACTGGTTTCAGCGACATCTCAGGAGTTGACAGAATGACAGGAACTGCCTCCGGGACTCCGGCTCCGGATTTTGCCTCCAGGTTAACTCCTGAAGCGTTTTCCTTGAGTGGATATAGCCACAAGGCAGTGGAGGTTTTCCTTCTTGTAGATGGGCTGTCTTCCAGGGCTGAACAAGTCCCACCTACCCGGCCTGTTCCCTCATGGCATGCACGGCGATGGTGGCGCCTCAGTGGGGGTTTGAAGTCAGATATAACCAGCACATTAATTTGAGCCTGAAGATGGGCCACAAATCAGTCTATTTTTTTATTTTTACCTAAAACTTCTAAATCCTGTAAATATCCAAGGATGGCTGAAGATGGACTTGACTCCTTATCTTAATCATGATCTCAGCCATTTCCCCCAATCATGGAAAACAGCTCACTTCTAACATCCTACCCATGCCCCCATCATGACTATCAATCATTCCTGGTCTTTAACACTTCTCCCTGGACCGTTCCGTTGTTTATGCTGAGGAATGAGAAGGAGTGAACAGAAGTCCTTGAGAGAGGTCAACAGGCATAGTTCAAGCTGAATTAGGAAGCCCCTCTTGAGTGGGCTTTGATCTGCAGAGAATTTATCCTGTCCATCGGACTGACCAGAGATGAATGTTGGGGAGTAGCAACATCATTCAGAGATCCAACCGTCTTGAAGTCTTTCTGGACAGCCTGTGATCGGCCTGTGCCGCTCAGGCCCTACGTTGCTGTAATTCACCTCAGCCTCCACAGGGTTTATGGCTGGAAAGGCGATGAGTCAACCAGCCTTGTAACTGGCAGTACCATGCTGCTTGTCCTGTTGCCCTCACTCAGGTCTTTGAGGCGGCTGAGGCAGGTTGTTTGCGTCTGCCACGTTTCATGGCAATGCAAGAGAGCCTGACAAAGGGCCAGAGTTTAATCAAATGTTCCTCAAAACACCCTTTCCAGGAAAACTCTTCTGCTCTGCAGTCCAAAGTCTGGATTTTGTTTTTACAAGTTAATTTGTGTTATATCTGTGTAGAGATGAGTGTTCATTTCTCATGGAATTCATTGTTTTTTTAAAAAGCTGATGGGGCCCCCGTCAAAATGGAAAGCAAAAGAAGCTCCATAAACAGAGCACTTAGAATTCAGTAGTGCTTTGGTGTATTTGCCACCAAAGTCTGCATTTCAGGCAGCCTTTCTTGTTTGAGAAACCAGATTTGCAAACAAAGGAGGTATTCATGCCCTGAAGATGAATCACAGCACAAAAACTAACTGGCAAATTATGGGAGGTGAAAAATCTCCTGCTGTGACAATCACACCCCATCAGCACTTAAAGCAATTTCTCTTTTAATATTATTTGTAACATGTAGTTTGACCCTCAGAAGAATTCTCTTAGAAATGTAAATAGGGAACTTCAGAGCTTGGCTCAGGGTTGACTCTGACTCTCCTGGGATTCCAATCCAGTGCTCTGGGGTTCTCCAGACAGCAATTCCCTCACCACAGATTACTATAAGGCAATCTCTCCGTCATGGGGTTTCCATGAGATATGTTATACTACAGTCTCCTGAGGCACAGCAGCTGGAAATGATAGGAATTGTAGTCCTCTGCACCTGGAAGGTTCCAGCTTGGAGAAGGAATCTCTAAGGATTATTATATCACAATTTGTAGTGAGTGGGTGCGATTGGGGCTAGAAAAATACTGATTTATTGCATGCAAAAAGTAGTTTTCTGATCCTTTCATAGAAACTAAGTTACATGTTTAGGAGTGTCTTTACTGAATGTCATTAATGTATTCTGACATTATTGGTGTACTCTAGTAGCCAAGATTGCAATATTACCTCTAGTGCCTCTAGTTTTCCTGAATCCAGCTTGAACACCAGGCAGTTTTCACCCCATATATGGTAAAAGTCTTTGTTGTAATGTCTGGAGCCTATGATTACTGCAATCTTTGGCATCTCTTTTAGATTTGAATGAATGTTGAACATTTCCATATGTGGTTCATTCTTCGGAAACAAAACTGGTGGCTGACAGAAGTGATGCGATGGTAAACTTGGGAGTGTAGGGGCTCATTTTGACAGTCCCCACAGCCACCCCTTATCCACAAGGATAGTTCATACTGCAGGCTGCTGGATCAAACCGCACCTGCAAATGAGGAGCAGGTCTTTTGTCAAGTAAATGGCTTTTAACTATCCGTTCAGGGCCAAACCAACCTCAAACACTTTGTGTTACTTCAGGGATAGCTTGCAGCCGTTCCTGGAATCTGCAGCTAAGTCAGAGGGCAAAGAGAAACGTGGGGGAGATGGTGTCATGGCACACAGGACTGGTGAAGTCCCATGGCTTCAGTCCTGAAGCCCTGGTTCCACTACACCTGAGGCAAGGAGGTGGCAACCAAAGAACTGCCTTATTTATAAAGGAAACACAAATTAGAACAAATGTCAGAAAATGGGAAATAATGAGGGAGGGAAAGTGTTTATAGACATGGAGGGCCAAATGTACACAACAAAGACTAATAACGAAAAGTATATCGTGGGTGGTTGGTACATTACTACAAACTGGGTCGCCCTTCCCTGCTATCAATTCACTCTGCACTTTTCCTGTGGTTTTCTTTTGCTCTTGAGACCATTGTTATCTCCCAAGTCTTTTATTCTTTCCTTATCGTCTTCTGAAATGTTAAACTCCTTAAGTCAACTGCGCCCAAATGTTACAGATTGCTCCTTTTGAGCGATTTATCAGCCCCGCCAGAGACAGGGAAGGAGAGCTTATTTTCAAAAGTTTGTTCTAAATATTTAGAAGGCAGGGCGCTGGATGGAATTCCTGGCCTCCCTTTACACGTCACATTTATATTCCACTTTTCTCCCCACAAGCTCAAGGGGATGAGTGGCCTCTTCTCCGTCCCACTTTCTCCCCACAATAGTTCTGTGTGGTAAACCAGATCGAGCAGACAAATCTGGGTCTTTGGTCCACAATTTATTTAGCTCCGAAAGAGGGCTGAACGTGGAACGAACCACAACACTGTGTTCGTATGCATAATGCCTAAAAACCTTCTAAGGGTGTGGTCCTTAAAGACAATTGTCTAGCATTATGCAACTTGAGAGAACATGGAAAGCCCTTAAGACAATATGTTTAGAGGATTGTTCTTGTCAACAGAATCTACACACAGACACACACTGTATTAAGAAATCACTGTGGGGATAGTGCTGGAGGACAGGTGTCTAAACTTGTTTACCAAAGCTCCTAGAGCTGGCTTCCATAATTGCAGGCTGACTTTTCTGCCTAATTAAGACAGTGGCAAGAGGAAAAGGAGGGAACGACTTGAAGAAAGAAGAATATACAGATCGAGAATAGACAAGAGGGAAAATATCGGCCTATCCATCTGCACATTTTTAGTCTTCCCATGCAGGCAATCTGCTATAGATGTTTTTTTTCCCCTGTTCCAACTATTTGGTGGTTCCAGACTGCAGAGACGTGGCTTCCGTTTTGCTGTCAGATACCATTCTGGAGACTGATGAAACAAGCAAACAAAATTACACAGAATGAAATATTTCCCTATAAATGTTCCCCCATTTCACGTCTCTAAAGTATTTGCCACAGTGAGTTTTCTGCAAGAAGAGAGCTGTTTTGGTGAGATATTTGCCTATCTGGAAGTTAAGGTCAACGTTAAAGCTACCACCTGATAATATCCATGGAGCAAACAGGAGAATGCTGTGGCATTCCAGCTCTGGAACGCTCTCCCAGTTGAAGATGTGTCTGGATTTTTATTTGTAACTATTTTGTCAGAAATGTGCAGAGTTTGGAAGTAATGAATAACAAGTAGCATGTTTACCTTCCAGTTACTTTTCTGGGCAATGACGGTACATAGAAGTTACACTTCAAAAGCAAAGTAATGAGTAGGGACAAAAATCCTTTTAGTAGTTTAACTAGAAACTTTTTGTAGTCACTTTCAAAAGTGAATTCTAAAGGCTGTTTTGAGACATTTGTTGAAACAATTCGGAAGAAAAAAACCCCCATGTTTCATCAGTCCTATGTATCCTCCCAAGAGTAACAAAATAGGATAAAAGAGGAACCAACTGCACGATAAAGGATGTAAGTTACTTTCTTAATAAGAAATATAAAGAGTTACAAGCAGCATACAGAAGGGTTTTATGAACTATTTTCTTACCACTGGAGTGAATAACAACAAGAACTCACTCTTCAAATACTATGCAGAGGAATAAGTGCAAATTACTTCTGACTGGAAAGTAATTCAAAATTCCAGGGTCTAGGAATTTGAATAGGTTGTTGGAATCTCAATGCATAACACCTTTTTATCTCCATTTTACCACTTTTTAAGGCCTAAGTGTTCTTTTCAGCCTACTGGCATCAGATATTAGTGGTGCTTTATGACATGTTTCCATATCACTGCTTTTAGTACTGTACTTTTATGATCTTGCATTGTTTTATATTGATGCTGTGAGACATTCTGGTTACAGTAATAGAACAATGTATTGTTTGTTATTGTTGTTAATATTTTAAATGTTTCCTGTATTTCACAGGGGAAAAAATGAAATAAGCATCAATATGGATGTTAACTGATTGAGAAACAATGCAGACTGGGTCATATGTTGATTAATAGGGGGAGGATTTTTGGAATTAAAGAAACATTACTCCCATGATTCAGCCTGGCGGGTTCTTGCTGAACTCTGAGGGCAGAAGCTCCGATTGCAAAAATCCCATCCTTATTGATAATATTTTTGGCTATTTCCAGAAGGTTTGTAATTAAGGTGTGCCTACACAATCCAATCAGTTTTTGAAGTTAATAAATAACCTTGCTCTTCTATAGGTGAGCTGTGGGCTCAGCTCCCATAAACAACAAATGAAATGCTCAAGGTGGGGGGCAGGGGGGATAGGCATGACTAAAAGAAAACCTAGCACAAGTGGGTGCTAGATCAAATCAAGTTTGCGCTGTCTCTAGAAATGATGAAATTGAAGCTTGTCATGTTTATTTATTTAAAATATTTTTACATCACCTTTCTCCTTAAAAAGGACCCAAGGTAGCTTACAGAATTAGAAGACAGTATCTAAAGCTAACCAAAGTGAAGTACTAAAAAAGATCAAACAAATACCATACTCAAAAGCAATACACAAAAGCAACACCAAAACATAGCCAAAGCAGTAAGGTACAACGATTCATTCAAAAACTGCATCCAGACAGCCAGTCATTCAGGAAAAGCTTGTATGAAGAGAAAAGTCTTCCCTTGCTCATGGAAGGGACAATCAGGTTTCATGTCAAATTGCTTATCAACAGATGAAACCTGATTGTTCCATAAACCTGGTTGCTACCATCAGTTTAAATCTGGCTTTAGAATGTTTTTGATGCATCCCGCTTTAGAGTTATTTTTTTTACTTCTTGAGCAATTTTATAAGTATGTTTTGGGTTGATTAGAACTCAAACATGCCCAACCTAGAATTTATCCCAGAATAGTGTTTCCAAATAGTTTTGCCTTGATGAGAGAGGGCAACCACCAGATGGAAGCCCCACCAGATAATAAATACGGTAAGTTTTTGAAATTATTTCTGTACCCTATATGAAGAGTCGCCCACAGAATCTGAAGTGGGCCCTGCTCTTCCCCGAGTTGAGCATTGCTCTCAGTCCTCTGTTTGCTGTAAGTAAGGTGTGCAGTGACCTCTGCTGCTTCCTCGTTAGCAAGCCTTATTCTGGGAGAGTGATGAGCCTACACATGCATAGCTGACAATGAGCCATATGAACTTTTGCTTTATGGCACTCCAGAAGGCTCGATGTCAGCAGAAATGTGAGCACCGCCTCAACTCTCTCACACATGGACATTCTTGAGTGCCATCTTCAGGCTAAGCAAAGACAGTGCGACTGGCAACCCATTGCATCGGAGGCTCTGGAAAAGGAAGATACACGGACTGGCTTCATTGGCCAAAAAGGTGCACGTTGGAAGAGAAAGGTCTGAGAGACTGAAGTTGTTGGCACGTGCGCAACTGGAAAAAAAAAGAGATTATGGATCCATCTTCTTTACCAGGTTGAAAGAGATATCAGGCAGTCAGATTACCTATATCTGACTCAGAGCTGGGAAACAGTCCTTTTTTTGGATTACAGTACAGTATCCAGACGTTGTAGCTGGCTATGGGATTTTGGGAGCTGCAATTATAATAATAATAATAACACTACTACTACTACTACTACTACTACTACTACTACTACTACTACTACTACTACTACTACTACTACTACTACTACTACTACTACTAATAATAATAATAATAATAATAATAATAATAATAATAATAATAATAATAATAATAATAAAATGGCAAGAGGAGAAGGGGACGACAGAGGATGAGATGGTTGGACAGTGTCATTGAAGTGACCAACATGAATTTGACCAAACTCCGGGAGGCAGTGGAAGACCAAAGAGCCTCGTGGCGCAGTGGTTAAACCGTTGTACTGCAGCCAAAACTGTGCTCACGACCTGGGGTTCAATCGCAGGTAGCCGGCTCAAGGTTGACTCAGCCTTCTATCCTTCCAAGGTGGGTAAAATGAGTACCCAGCTTGCTGGGCGGCAATGTATAGGCTGCATAATTAACTTGTAAACCGCCCAGAGAGTGTTTGAAGCACTATGGGGTGGTATATAAGCAGCACACTTTTTTTAATATAAGCAGCACAGGAGGGCCTGGCGTGCTCTGGTCCATGGGGTCACGAAGAGTCGGACACGACTTAATGACTAAACAACAACAACAACTAGAAATGATATGCCACCAATCCAATTCCAATTTATGAAAATTCTCCAAGGCTTTTCTAGATATAAAGTGGTTTACTAGTTCCTCCTTCTGGTGGTGCTATGAGACTGTACAGCTTGCCCAAGGCTGAACATGTTGGCACGGGATGTAACACAATCATGCCACACGTGCTCTAGCATATATTAGCTAGGGACGAGATTTTCGGTTTTCTGGGCTACAACTGCCATAATTCTCTATTCTGGGAGTTCTATCTGATAAACAGATACCTTAAGGAATGTAAGTGTGGCTTACTTAGCAAAAAAAAACCTCAAGTGGAAGGCTTTGAGGTTTATCTAGGCTTAGCTCTGCCTTGTTTTCTGTTCAGAAAGAAAGCTGCCAGTTAGCACTGGAATAGGAAAAGGACGTTTCAGTGGAGCTAGGCCCAGCTAGGCCTCAAAGCCTTCAGGTTGAGGCCTATCTCCAAGGTGAGCCACATTTTGGTTCTTTAAGGTGTTTAAACATCAGATAGAACTGTCAGAATGGAGAATTATGGGATTTGTAGTCCAAGAAATCCAAAATGCTCATCCCTAATTTCAGCTGCCCCCTCCCCTGAGAGGCACCGTGGAGATTTGTACTTATAACCCTGGCCCCAGTTCAGGCAGCCTAGGGCTACAACTCACTAAGTTATATCTGTTGTCTTATGACTTCTACTGAGGTTGTTATCATGATTATTTTAAAATTACAGTAAGTTGTTTATTTATATGCCACTCTTCTGCTCATTGAGTTCTGAAAACAGCTGGTATCAATGAGAATTCAACAACATAACTTAAAAAAAACACATGTTGAATCCAGACCAGAAAGTAGAGAGCAGAAAGAGGAGGAGAAAAAGAAGGGATGAGCAATTTTTACAGTAGAGCGATATAAGCCGCAGGACCCCTCAAAAATCTATATTGGGAAAAGAGCTTTTGAATGTTTTCATAAATGGCTTGGAACTAGGGATGAACAGTGAGGTGGCCAGGATGGTGATGACACTAAATTATCCAGGGTGGTTAGAAACAAAACAGATGGCTCAGAAGGATTTCTCCCGATTGAGGAAATTGACATTAATATGTCACCTGAAGAATCTTCTGGAGGGGAAAAAAGTTTAGCTCCCCTTTCTTCTTGTGGACCTTAAACGTATTCATATCCAAACTTATTTTTAAAACAATTTCTCTGAGAACTGCTTCTCTTCAGGAAATATTCTTTAATAAATGTGTAAGAAATCCACTTTTCTGTTGGAGCTTCTCTTTTTTGATGTTTCCTTACTGAAAACTAAATGAAATGAGCTGAATTTCATGGGAAGATCATTAAACACTCTTCTCGTCCTGGATGAACCAAGACTGATCCAGAAGCCATGCTGGAGGGATTTAAAAAAAAACATTGGAAGTTACAGAAAATATCACTGTACTAAAGCAGACCATGCTGTACATACAGCAGAACAAGTACCAATAACATAAGTGACAAATTAGGAGTACAGTGGTGCCTCGCAAGACAAATTTAATTCGTTCCGCGGTTAATGTTGTCTTGCGAAAAATTTGTCTTGCAAAACACATTTTCCCATAGGAATGCATTGAAATCTAATTAATGCGTTCCTATGGGCAAAAAAAGTCAGAACAAAGTCAAATTTGGTTTACAAAGGGTTTATTAAGTGCTCTTTAAAGCCATACATATTGTGCAGATGATTTTAAAAAATTTCAGTCAAAAAACTAACTTTTTAAACATCATAGAAAAACATTTACAAATCAGCAAACATGAGGCAGGAACAAAATACAGAAAACGGCCATAGGAACATTTGTCTTGCGAGTCATCAACCCCCCATTTGTCCTGCAAGGCATTTGTCTTGCGAGGCACCACTGTATGATGAAGAGCAAATGGGTCGTCTGCCCCACGTTTCAGAATAAACAAGGGTAAAGTGATGGACAGTAAAGTATATTGAGGCAATATTTATGGGAAACATTTTACATGACATTAAAATGTTTTGAGGTCCACTATTCTACTGAGAGTATAAGTGAAGGATGGAGAGGTTGCATTGTCCTAATAATAATAATAATAATAATAATAATAATAATAATAATAATAATAATAATAATAATAATAATAATAATAATACAGTGGTGCCCCGCATAGTGAGGTTAATCTGTTCCGGATTAACCTTCGCTATGGGGAAACATCGCTATACGGAACGGGGAAACCCATTCCAAATGGGCACAAAACTCACCGTTCTGCGATGTTTCCCCATAGTGGCAGCCATTTTCACACCCTCGGTAAGTGAGGACAGGGCGCAAAAACGCTGCGCGCGGCCATTTTGGATTGTCCGGTGGCCATTTTGGAACCACCGAACAGCTGATTCCCCGACATCGCAATGCGAAGATCGGTAAGCGAAACGCTTACTGATCTTCGCAATGCGAGTTTTGCCCATTGGAACCGTCAGTATGCCTTCGCATTAGCGATCCAAAAAAAGGATCGCTATGCGAACTCGTCGTTATACGGTGCGCTCGTGAAGCGAGGCACCACTGTAATCATCATCATCATCATCATCATCATCATCATCATCATCATGACTATCTTATATAATTTTTAAAAAATCCAGTCCAAACTGAGTTGAGTTTTGAATAAAGGCAGATCACTCTCAGTTTTCTATCGCCATCCTGAAAAACATGCTTATGCTTAATGTCATTTCTTGGGCTTTTTATATACGTAGTGGGAATTAGGCTGGGAGTTCGATTCCTTACTGTATATCCCAAGAGAATCAGCCTGCGGGGCTGCGGGCAAGCTGCACAGTCCTAGGACTCCTTCAGAAGAAGCGGATGGCAAACCACTTATTAGCACTCTTTTCCAAGAAAAGGCTGAAAGGGGTTGCCATAACTCAGAATTGACTTGATGTAATACAACTATTATTTTAATAATTATGTGCTACCCAGTTGTTTCTGACTTACAAGTACTCTTCCAGTGCCTCCCATCATTCTGGTGGCATTCTGGGACAGTTACACCGCTTGCCGAAATTTACAAAAGTGGCAGAACACATAGAATCATAAAATCATAGAATCATGAAGTTGGAAGGGGCCTATAAGGCCACTGAGTCCAATCCCCTGCTCAATGCAGGAATACACCTGGCAAAGGGTATATGCCAGGTGGTTGTCTAAGCTTCTCTTGAATGCCTCCAGTGTTGGAGCCCTCACCATCTCTTGAGGTCATTGGTTCCATTGCTGTACTGCTCTAACAGTTAGGACATTTTTCCTGATATTCAATAGAAACCTAGCTTCCTGTAACTTGAGCCCATTGTTGCATGTCCTGCACTCATGGATGACAGAGAACAGAACATACACACAGTATCTCTCACATAGTCTGACCATAAATGCTCCAGAGCTTGGCTAGCCCCACTCCTGAGAGACATAGCGGAGATTCAAACATCTGCTCTGGGACTCAATAGTCAGTCATTTCAGCCCCACTGAGTTACACCATCTCTCTCTCTCTCTCTCTCTCTCTCACACACACACACACACACACACACACACACACACACACACACACACACACTCACTCACTCACTCACTCACACACTCACACTCACACTCACACTCACACACACACACACACACACACACACACATACCCCACAGGGCACTAATTAAATTGTTGACAAAAAGTCTGCCAGATAACTGTGCATTAGGTAAAGGATAGTTTATCCCTGCCTCCCCCACCCTCTTGATATCATCAATTTATCTGCATCTTTCAAATATCAAAGCTAGGAACAGAAGTGAAGTAGGATACTGACCTTTAACAGCCTCTCTGATAGGGTGGATTATACCATGTCAGCAGCCATCTGCACCATAAATTATACCTGCCTTTGATGAAGCCCTTACAGACTATTAAATGGGTTAGAATAATCCTGGACTGCTCTCCTCAGAGAGGAAACCATGAAAACACCCCTGCTTTAGATATGCAGTGGATGCTAAAGAGAGAGTTTGATGCCAAACCTCACTTGTGTTTCCAACCTGTCAGGCTCAATTTATCCAGCCCAATACTGCACTTCAAAAGCTATTTATCAAAAAGTTAGATCATATTGAACTTAGCAGGGGCTTACTTCTAAATCAACATGGTTCAGGCAATGACAGCACTAATCATTGTTTCTATTTTATCTTTTTTTTATTTTATAAAGGGGCTCCCTATGCATTGTCACATTTCTCACTCCAGCAGACTGCAGTGAGGACTTCTACAGAGAGCAAGAGACAGAAAAGTCTAGAGATGAACCTATAATATGCCAACATGAAGATGCAAAAGCCTTTTTTAAAAAAGTCTGCTTATTCATTCATGCATGCATTCATTCATTCATTCATTTGTTTGTGTGTCTACAGGAGTTGTTTATCGCTTTTCTGCTCTTCTGGGTCCCAAAGTAATATAGAGTAAGTAGATGATGATGATGGTTAAAAAGGCAGATTTTTTAAAAAATAAAATCCTTAAAAAGAGATTAAAACCTTATTTAAAAGCGTATTAACACTTCCTTTAAAAACTGTTTTACAATCAGTTTTGAAGACCAAAGCCCTTTCAGAACAATACTGGGTTTTGGCTGCCTGGAAAGGCTCGTTGGAGATAGATGTAGTCTGATTTCCCTTGACCATTTAAATTAGGATAAAGGCATACCACATAATGTGGGTACATTCAAATAGAAAACAGAGTCCTGTTGGTGTTCGTGCAAAGTTTGCATACTTTGTGACAGCTGCATAGCCACATGCCTGATGGTGAAACTGAAATGCACCCCGGTGTCTTATGATTTAGCTGCACTTAGTGACAGCAAGTTAAATAGACCTTATGAGATCTGGCCAATAAGCTTCTTTTTCTCATTAAGTCCAAACAACTAGGAACATGACAGCAATCCATCATCAGCCAATCAAAAGGGCAGATCTATCTATACAGTAGCTCATATTGGCCAGAATCCTGTTGCACCACTTTATGCCGTACTAGCCAGATGATGTCATCAGCCACACCATTTCAAGGGACTTAAATGTTTCCTATCCCATCCTCCAAGGGATTTTTTTTAGACCTAGGGAAGCCCTTGGGAGTCAGGGAGGGGAGGAACTGCTTAATGTCAGAAAATCACTACTGCCCATTCTGGGTGATGAAGGGGTGCTGCATTGACTTAGTGAAAACAAGGATTCTGGCCATTATATCACAAGGTGGTACGGAAGCCATCACACCATGGTCTGACTGATAACAACAGTTTGTAGCCACATTCCTGTTTGTCCGCCGACTTCTCAACTTCTTTTATTGTCCCCTGTGTCTAGTACAAAAAAAGGGAAACCTCTCCTCTGGAAAAGGGGATTTATAAATAAGCAGGCACTGGTGAAATTGACACAAATTTTTCTCAACATGTTACGTTTCACCAGTGAAGGAAAGGGGAACAACTAAGTTATAAACATCTTTTTGTGTGTGTGTGTGTGTGTGTGTGTGTGTGTGTGTGTGTGTGTGTGTGTGTGTGTGTGTGTGTGTGTGTGTGTGTGTGTGTGTGTGTGTGTGTGTGTGTGTGTGTGTGTGTGTGTGTGTGTGTGTATAACATCCAATTTCCAAGGGATTGGGGCCCTGCAAAAACGGATAGGTGGGATTGCATCCACTCTTTGGACTATGTATTAACCACCTTTGCCATGCAAGGAACATCTTATACTGATGGATCAGAGGTTCTTCACTCTTGTGTTCTGAGTCCAGGTTGCCTTGATGGATGAGTGTCCTATCAAGGTTTTATGAAGCACCAGGGTGTGGGGTCTTGGATGCCTTTTGACTTCCCCCAACAACTTGAAACTGAAGCTGTTGGGGGAGAGTAAGGGACTCAACAGGGAGAGAAGAATCATGAATTTGGGATCACTGTGCTAAATAAAGGGCAAGTTGCTTGCTTCCAGTTACTTATTATTCTAAGTGTCTAATCGTTAAAGCTAAATGAAAGTGGAATGTCTGCTAAAAAAAGCCTTTGCAGGCCCTCCTTGAATGCAAATTGAAGTCATTATCGTCAGTGGCACTAGCACAGCAAAATCAAACATAATTCAGTATGGTAATCAGCTGGACTCATAAATCTTGAGTAGAAAACATGACATGATGACCTGGCACAGAATTTGGCAGTGGTGGGTTATCCATTAGGATATATAGGGTTCTGCCTGCCTCTGTGTTTGTGCTGGTGTGTCTGCACGTGCAGTAATATTAACTTTGCTCTACCCATTGCTGATGCTGTGCCTTCTGCCTCACCAACCACAAGAGGCACCAACAAGATTTGGGCAAGAGAGTAGTTGGTCTGGACCAGATGTTCTCTGGAAGTTCTGAGACATCACCCTCCAGATCTACTTGTGGCTATTACAATTGTTGTAATCTCTAGCCGGTTGACCAGAGACTTATAATTTTCCCCCACCCAGAATTGAGAGAGAAAGAGGGAACTCAAGTATAGAGCCAGCCAGCTTTGTAGGAATCCTTCTGTCACCCTGATCAAATGCTGACAAACTGGTCTGCTGCCACACAGGGAAATAAGGCTCCTATGTGCTTTGACCTGGAGCAGGAGACAACCTCCTGATCAGGAAAAGGACTCCTTAAAGGAGTCCAAAATGGGCAGGAGTTTTTTAAAAAGGAAATTCCAAAGGCACAACTACAAACATTTCCAACGGGAAAAGAAAGTGGGGGGCAGAAAAAAAAAGACCAATGTGGCTACACAAAAAGATCAGGGAGGACCTAACAACAACAACAACAATCACAACAACAAGAAAGTGGAAGGAAGGCGAGGCCAAGAACACAGACATGTAACAAAGCATTGCAGGAACAGCATTAGAAAGTCAAAGGCTGAGAATGAGCTGAGGTTAGCAGGAGATGCTAAAAGCAACAAAAAAAAGAGAGAGCATTATTCAGCAAAATACAGAGTAACAAAAAGCAGAGTGGCTCAGCTGCTCAGTGGGGATGGAAAAATGATTATAGGTGACAAAGTTTACTCTGGATTTTAATCCATATTTTACAGGAGCTATCCAAGATGCCAGGCTCTGTCCTGAAAACAGGTTCAGCATGTTGGATAGCTCCTGTAAAGTTCAGATCTAAACTCATGATGGGTTCACCATCCATGAAATCAGTCACCAGCCACCTTTCTTTATACATCTCCTTGGGAGTAAACTATTACTCCGCTGTGTTGTGTGCAACAAGGATGGGCATGGGGCCATAGGATTGAAGCCTTGAGCATCTCATTCAGAGTAGTGTCATTCTGGGAACCATGATCCAAAATATGAATTTTCAGGAGCTGAGACCTGCTCTGCCCATGTCCCATCAATTCAGCTAACCAGGTTACACCCATTCTGACAAAGAGTCTCTGTTTGCATCTCAATGTTGTTTCCTTTGAACTTGAGGGATACTCCTTAGAGGGAAAGTTTTTACCTTCTCCTTCAGAAACCCTTGGCACCCTCAGCCAAATGGGAACACCGTGGAATTTGGAATAAAAGGTTAAAGGTTTCAATAAATGTGTGCCCAGAGTGAGAATAACATGAAAGGTTGCTGCTAAAGTCATTGTTGGGGGGGGGGGGAATTAAAAATCCAAAACTGACATTCTTAACAACCTGAAGCAAACATTTATGGTTGTGTTTTGCTCAGTGAATATGATCACCCAGCCCCCTAAACAAGGATGATTTATAAGGAAAATTCATCAGTTTAGAAGTGACAATTTTAGGGTTCCAAACCTGGCATTGTAACGATGCTTCAGCCATCAAAGAATATAGTCCTAATGATTTATTGAAGTGCTTGACGCTTACTTCCTTCGGAATCATCCTCTTCCTCTTCGTCTTCCTTCTTCTCCTCCTCCTCCTCCTGGGTATGAAATACATAAGGCTTTTGCTTGAGAAATCCTAGCCCATGGAGCCATAAAGGCAAACCTGAGTGATCTTGTCTCTTCTGGGGGCTTTATGGCGTTATAAAATATGTTTTATGTCCCAATCAGTGGCAACAATTTATGAACAGAAAAGCTCCAAAAGATATAACATCAGACTATGTATTTTAATACAGTTTGAGCGAACGGTAAAGCTCGAGATGACATTTGCTCTCGCCGCTCACAGAAAATGAATAGTAATGTAGAAAGATTGATGGCTCATTCCATCAGGATGGGGTTTCCGGAGAGATGTGTTTTATGAGCGGTGCAGACAATAACTAGTTGGCTGAAAGGAGTCGCTTGATTGGAGCATGTGGTTCCCTTCTTAGAGAACAGGAACGCTTTTTCTCGCTCGGCTTGCGCAATTTCGTTGCTGACAATTCCAAACTGTTTTGCTTTTTTAAAAGAAAAAACACGGGAAAATATCATTACATTCACTGGTGGTTACCAGCAAAGTGTAATGAATGCCTCATTTTATTTACGCAGATGCACCCGTTCTGACGAGGGAGCATCATGGGGTAATAATAAAATGATCCCATTTTATGGGCAGCTTCCTTGTGAAATTAAAATGAAGTTCTTTTCAGTGCTGAAAGGAGCAGCAGCTTATACAGAAAAGAAGGCTCATAGCCTGGAAACCATCAGTCGTGTTTAAGCATTTCGGCTGGCACAAACAATGAGCTGAGTTTTTGACATGGCATCTTTCAGACAATGCGCCATTGTCCTTCAATTTAAGTGGGGAATGCTTGCAGATGTAGCACCGCCAAGCTGTCTTTTTTGGGGGGACTTCATATCCCAGGATGCACAATATATGAACAGAAAGATTCCAATTCTGCTAATTTTGATTGGACATTTGATTTTCAGACCTTTTGCATCCCTGTAGCTATCTATGGCAATGAGAGCTGGATTATAAAGAAGGTTGACCACTGAAGAATTGATGCTTTTGAATTGTGGTGCTGGAGGAGACTCTTGAGAGTTCCCTGGACTGCAAGGAGAACAAACCTATCCATTCTAAAGGAAATCAACCCTGAGTGCTCACTGGAAGGACAGATCCTGAAGCTGAGGCTCCAATACTTTGGCCATCTCATGAGAAATCTCCCTGGAAAAGACCCTGATGTTGGGAAAATGTGAAGGCAGGAGGAGAAGGGGACGACAGAGGATGAGATGGTTGGATAGTGTCATTGAAGCTACCAACATGAATTTGACCCAACTCTGGGAGGCAGTGGAAGGCAGGAGAGCTTAGAGTGTTCTGGTCCATGGGGTCATGAAAAGTCAGACGCGACTTAACGATTGAACATCCCAGTGTAGGAAGGATTTTGACAAACTGGAATATAACAAGAAGAGTGTAACCAAGTTGGTAAAATGTCTGGAAACCAAGCCCCGTGAGGAATAGGTGTGGATGTGTTCAGTAAGGGAAAAGGAGATCGGTAGTTGGTATGGAACCTGTCTTGCTATACTTGAGGATGTAATAAGCTTGTTTTCCAAAGCTGCAGAAGTATGAACAAGACCTTGGATTCATATTACAGGAGAGGAGATACTGAGTAATTATTAGGAATAATTTCCTGATGGTGAAAACTATTAGACCATAGATGGATTGGCTTGGAAGGTTTCAACATACACTGTAGACCCAAGTTTTAAAATAAAGGTAGGATGGCCATATGCCCCAGAAGCTTTATGGGTGGATTTCCTGTTATGGCTGGAGATGGACTAAAGTTCAGCCCTTCTCAACCTTGAGTAACCCAGGTGTTCATGGACAGCACCTCACAGAAGCCTTCATCACTAGCTGCCTGGAATTTCTGGGAGTTGCAGTCCAAGAACACCAGGGTTACCCAAGGTTGAGGATGGCTGGCTAGATGACCTTTGAAAGGGCGTCTGACCCTAAATTTCTAAGATTCTGTACTCTGAGCACAGAAAAGCAGGCCATACCTCTGGTCTCCAGGAAAGAGAGCAGGTAAAGGTGATGAGAACTAATGGCAACTCAGTGCTATGATGATAGGACTCTCCCCACTTCCCCCCCCCCCGCACAGTCCCAGTGGTCCCACCAAGTAAGAGCGCCAGCTTTGAGTAGTAATAAAGGATTAATGTAGAGTCACTCACTGGAAAGTGTTACAAAGCTTTATTGGCAGGCATGAGGAAGGGGCGCTGCATTGATTTAGGGAACACAATTCACATCGCAATTTCCACAATGCCTTAAGAATCACAGCAAAGTGATCTTAGGAAAGTGGCAAACGTGAAGCAAAAAGGCAGAGTTCCCATAAATCAAGGGGAGCCTGCTTGGTGTTAATAATGCTTATATCCAAGGGAATTGCTTTGTAATTCAGGATCAACACACTGTTCTTTTTAAACGGCTATTACAGTCAAAAGAGAGAATGGGGTTCTTTATACCATGTCAAGGTCTGCATAGCATGGTGGGACTGGCAGAAGTATGTGGGTTTCTAATAAACCTGAGATCCAGGAAATATTCCACCCCCACTCAGCTCTGGTTGCATTTTCTTCCATTGATTATGTTTTCAGAGAGCCTTAGGAATATACAAAGCTGTGTGTGTGCATCACAGTTCTGCCAACCTGTGGGAAATGGCACTGGGTTCAAAAATTTTTTAATTAAAAATATCTGTGTGGAGATGAGGCTGCATTTCTACACATACAGTGGTGCTTCACTTGATGAGGATAATTCGTTCCATTGAAATCGCTGTTAAGCAAAATCCTCATCAAGCAAAACGAAAAAGCCCATTGAAATGCATTGAAAACCGGTTCAATGCGTTCCAATGGGCTAAATACCTCAGCGTCCAGCCAAGATCCTCCATAGGGGCAGCCATTTTCAGTGCCTGTAAAGTGAGGAATCCATCCTAAATCACAGCAGGGAGCCATTTTGCACAGCGGGCAGCCATTTCAGAGCCGCTGATCAGCTGTTTTAAAATCGTTGTCTAGTGAAAAATCGGTTCCCGAAGCAGGGAACCAATCATCGTTAAGCGATTTTTCCCTATTAGAACATCATTTTGCGATCGCAAAAGCGATCACAAAAACCTCATCGTCAAGCGGTTTCGTCATTTAATGAGGTAATCGTTAAGCGAGACACCACTGTACTTATCAGGGATGAAGGATCCCAGCATGGTAAGAGACATGCATGCTACCTACATATTGCAATGTTTTCTCCGATTTGGATTCCTCCATTGAGCGCAGGGTTGACTCCATGGTGTTATAGGCCCCATCCAACTCCATTTTTCTGGGATTCTGTGATTACCCAATGGGAAACCCCCTGGTGATGAGCACCTCTGTAATTGACTGGGTCATCAGAGAGCAGACACACAAGCCAATGCTGAGGCCACAATCAAACTTACATCTTGCTAGAACCAACCGAGCACAGCTCCTGAAAGTCCCAGACTGAGATGAGGACCACGAAGCTTAAAAATTGCAAGGAATAAACCAGTGGCAACTGTTACTGGCCCCATTTCAACCAATGGTTTAAGACTGTTTTGACACAATGTGGCTTCTTCGTGTTCATTTCTAGACAGTAGGGTTGACAAGTCTCTGGGAATGGACTACATTTCTGTGAATTGCTATGTTTGGCTGATTTTCTGGGGAGGGCAACAAATCGGAGCTGGAGCAGTGCTGGAAGAGAAGCAAGGATGATTTTTATGAATGGGAATCCTTCAAAACTGTCTTCATCCATTTTTGGCTGGGCTCAGCACACAAGGCTTGTTGTGTCAATTGTGGATGCTTCTCTCCCAAGCCTTTCCATTTTGGACATCACAAGGACCCACCTTTGTGCAATATAAGGACCCATGGGCATCGGTTTTGCTCCTGAAATTTCAAGGAATGGTATGGGGCTGACCTAATAGCAGGCACTCAAAATGGTGTGGCTGATTATATTGGGAATGCATGCAATATAGATCCCAACTGCAGTGACCCCATGAATTAATGATCTCCAGAAAGTCCTATCATGAAGTCTTTCATATTAAAGGCCATGGCTTCTTTTATGGAGTCAATCCATCTCCTGTCTTTCTCTATTCCTACTACTTTCAACTTTTCCTACTGTTATTGCCTTTTCCACTGAGTATTCTGTTCTCATGATATGTCCAAAATTCAGTAGCATCAGTTTAATCATTTTAACTCTTAATGAAAGTGAAATTTTCTAATGAATGTTTAGGCTTTTTAAAAAATGTAGAAATTAACTACAGTATTTGTCTTTCTGGCAGCCAACAGTATATGTAAAGTTCTCTTCTAACAATACATTTTGCATGAATCAAACACAGAATCATAGAAAAGTGAGGTTGGAAGGGGCCTACAAGGCCATCACGTCCAACCCCCTGCTCAATGAAGGAATAAAATCAAAGCATATCTGCTAGGAGATTATCTTTCTTGAATGCCTCCAGTGTTGGAGCACTCACCAACTCCCGAGGGAACTGGTTCCACTGTTGTACCACTCTAACAGTTAGGAAGTTTTTCCTGATATTCAACCGAAACCTGGCTTTCTTTAATTCAAGCCCATTGTTGCGTTTCTGCAGTCTGGGATGATCGCGAACAGATCCTGCCCCTCCTCTGTATGACAGCCTTTCAAATATTTGAGAAGTGCTATCATATCATCTCCCAGCCTTCTTTTCTCAATGCTAAACATGCCCAATTCTTTCAGTTTTTCCTCATAAGGCTTGGTTTCCAGCCCCCTGATCATCCTTGTTGCCCTTCTCTGAACTTGTTCCAGTTTGTTAGCAACCTTCTTGAAGTATGGCGCCCAGAACCGGACACAATACTCAAGGTGAGGCCTAACCAGTGCTGAAGAGAGGGGGACTAGCATCTCGCAGGATTTGGAAACTAAACTTGTATTAATGCAGCCTAAAATAGCATTTGCCTTTTTTGTAGCCACATCACACTGTTGGCTCATATTTAGCTTGTGACCTACAACAATTCCAAGATCCTTCTCACTCGTTGTTTTGCTGAGTGAGATATTCCCCATCTTGTAATTGTGCAATTGGTTTCTTTTTCTGAGATGCAGTCCTTTGCACTTATCCCTGTTGAATTTCATTCTGTTGCTTTTGGCCCAGTGCTCCATCCTATCAGAGTAATTTAGAAGTTTGTTTCTGTCTTCTAGGGTATTAGCTGTTCTGCCCAATTTTGTATCATCTGCAAATTTGACAAGCATTCCTTGCACTCCCTCATCCAAGTCATTAATAAAAATATTCAAGAGCACGGGCCCAGGACTGAGCCTTAGGGTACCGAACTTGTTATCTCCTCCCAGTTAGAGAAAGACCCATTAATCATCACCCTCTGAGTACGATTCTGTAGCCAATTGTGCATCCACCTGACACTCGATCTATCCAGCCCACACCTAGTTAGCTTGCTAATCAGGATATCATGGAGCACTTTGTCAAAAGCTTTGCTGAAGTCCATCTCCCTCATAAGCTTTCTTCATCCTCCAGCTTTTATCTCTATATGTTGCAATCAGGAATATAATAGTATAGTTGATCTTGATCTTGATCTCCAGTGACACGTCCTTACTGTTAGGAATCCTTTCTATGTCCTTCCTAATTGTTTTTCCAAGTCTCAGTCTTATTTTAATTTCTGGTTTGTGTTTCCATTTTCATTGTGATTCCAGTGAGGGATAGAAAATCTTTTAACAATTTCAGTTTCTTCATTGTCAAAATTAAAATGTTTCTGTAGTCATTTTTTTGGTCTTCTGAATATTCAACTGTAATCCCGCTTTTGCACTTTCTTCTTTTCACCATCATCTGTAGTTGTTTCAAGTCATTACTGTTTTTGGCCTCTGCCCCCAAAATAACATAGAGGTGAACTGTACTGCAAAAAAGCTTAGTGACAAAGGAAACAAAGGGCATGCCCAAACTGGCTCATAACTGACATAGTCTAAGCCCCACCCATCATCATCTTTCTCACAAGTTTAGTGTTTAATTAGGAGCCCTGGCAAATATTCTCTGGGGCCTACCAGCAGATAAAAGACAGATGCAGCACTTCGTTTAAAAATGCCAGTACGTGTTTTCTTAGAATAATAGAACCCAAGGGAGTCCCTTGAATCACTACAAACTACAAGGAAGTTTTTTTATATAAAAAAATTCCAGTCATAAACACAACTGGCATAGGAAAATTTTGGTTTCCAGAAATAATGAGAAAATCTAACAATTATCTGCTCAGTTTATCCAGATTGTTTTTTCTCCTCTATAGTTTGAGCCACAACACTAGTTTTGCTGTGCTTGGCGCTCAAGGAAGAGCTTGAAGAAGTTACATTTCTAGAGTTGCACACCAAAAATCCACTCATTTACCATTTTTTTCCTGAGATGGATTTAAATTTCCCCAGGCTTCAGTCCCAGGGAAACTTCTGTTTTGTTTACAACCATAGCCAGCTCTGCTCAGCACGGATTGGCTAACTGCCGTGATACCATTGAATCAGTTCTGTAGCATTGGAACAGTGCTGTAGTCTTTTAAATTGCCATTGGATTTTTCTTAAATATGAAGTGGAACGTGGGCCTTTGGTCACTTAGATGCACAGAGGCTTCGAAATACCTGTTTAAAAGATGGGCAGCCTGCCTGAATCAGAGGTTGGGGAAGATGTTTAAACTCGGTAAGAAGTGGGATCACTAGAAGATTTATATGGGAAAGAAAGGGGAGTAATCTTGTCCCATGGAAGGCAAAGCACTGACTGCTAATTAAAAGAAAACCTATAAACACAATGGAATCTAATTTGCAAGGGACTTGTGGTGCAGTGTTTAAATGTGGAGGTGCTGCGGGTTAAACTGCAGAAGCCTTTGTGCTGCAAGGTCAGAAGACCAGCCGTCGTAAGATTGAATCCACGCAACTGAGTGAGCTCCCGTCGCTTGTCCCAGCTCCTGCCAACTAGCAGTTCGAAAGCATGTAAATGCAGGTAGATAAATAGGTACCACCTCGGTGAGAAGATAACGGCGCTCCGTGTCTAGTCGCGCTGGCCATGTGACCACGGAAACCGTCTACGGACAAACGCTTGCTCTACTGCTTGGAGATGGGGATGAGCACCGCCCCCTAGAGTTGGACACAACTGGACTAAATGTCAAGGGGAACCTTTACTTTTACCTTTACCTTTACTGCAGTGAAAATTCTGCTTATGACCTGGTTCGATCCTAGTGGATTCAGGCAATCAGCTCAAGGTTGACTCAGCCTTCCATCCTTCCAAGGTTGGTAAAATGAGTACCCAGCTTGCTGGGGGGCAATGTGTAGCCTGCATAATAAAACTGTTAACCACTCGGAGTGTGCTACGAACACTCTGGGGTGGTCTATAAGCAGAACACTTTTAATTTGTCATTCCAGCTAGAGCAGACCCAATGCATCCATGGGATTTACACAATTATCGACTTACTAGAACCCATCCATTCAACAGGTCTGCTGTAGCTGTGACTAGCAGGTGTACTTAGCCTTTGGAATTTACCTTGAGGGTGAGAGAGTTTTCACCTCCTTATTAACCAGAGCTGAGGGAGGGAGAATGGACCAAATGGACTCTCTTCACTTCTCCTACCTTGTTCTTGCACCCTCTGGGTAAAAATGTGCATTCTGTTGTGAGGCTGCACCTGATAATCCCCACCCACTCAAAACACATTCAGAGTCAACACTTGAGAATGTGTGGAAGCATTCTTCCTCCTGGCCAAATTCATTCCAGTGCTGGCCCATGTTCCATCCGCCCCTATCAGCCCGATGAGAATTATAGACTGTATTTCTGGCTGATTAATGATCTGAGCCAACGTCAACTCAGTTATTCCTATTGACAGATCTGTGAAATACTTGCAAAATCAACAGCCATAAGAAACGAGCTGGTGGCGCAGCGCTGTCGTAAAGTTGGAATGGCGGCCATGTCTCCTGCAATCAACGCTTTTAAAACCTAATTACTTCCCGGTGACATCAGCCGTATATTATCATGTTCAATCAGGCTGGCAGGTGTGACTACCTAGCAGGGGAAAGGAAAACAAATGAGAGCCCATAATAAGGGAGAGATGAGAGCAATCATTTTGAATCTGCAAGCCAGCGTGGTCTGATGAAGTTTAATACAGCTTGTTAAATCCCTTAATAAGCCAACTAGTGATTAAGTATTGTCCTTTAACCAGGGGGAAAATGGACTTCACCGGGTAGGGAAATATGGCAGTCAGCCCTTGTGCGGCACAAAGCTGCAGATAAAAGAACTTCTAATGCTCTCAGTTCATTTTGAGCCATAAAGGTTCAGAAGGAACAATATTTTTTAACATGATCAACGTCTCACTTTTTCTTGGGGAGCATTGCAAATAATTCTTCCAAGAGGAATTTATAAGGGATGAATCTCTGGAGTGTCATAATCTCAGGATGAGGCTGGGAGATTCAGGGGAGCCACTGACAGCAGGACCATTAAGGTAAATGGGGCATTGCTCCAGCTGAGCCTCGGGCCATACCTAGACAGGAGCCTGGAATAATAATAATAATAATAATAATAATAATAATAATAATAATAATAATAATAATAATAATAATAATAATAATAATAATAATAATAATAATAATAATAATAATAATAATAATAATAATAATAATAATAATAATAATAATAATAATAATAATAATAATAATAATAATAATAATAATAATAATAGATGGGGATGTGGTGGTGCTGCGGGCTAAACCGCAGAAGCCTCTGTGCTGCAGGGTCAGAAGACCAGCAGTTGTAAGATCGAATCCACGCGATGGAGTGAGCTCCCGTTGCTTTGCCCCAGCTCCTCGCCAACCTAGCAGTTCGAAAGCATGCAAATGCAAGTAGATAAATAGGGACCACCTCAGTGTGAAGGTAACAGCGTTCTGTGTCTAAGTCGCACTGGCCACGTGACCATGGAAGATTGTCTTCGGACAAAACGCTGGCTGTATGGCTTGGAAACAGGGATGAGCACCACCCCCTAGAGTTGAACACGACTGGACAAAAATTGTCAAGGGGAACCTTTACCTATAAATGCAATTCATGCTGAATAGTTGCAATTTTCTGGTATTGCATACAGAATTTTTTTTTTCTGCTTTAAGATCATTACCTCCTAAGACCCCAGCTGGAATTCATCATGGCCACTCAACTAACATTATTAGCTATTCTTGCTGTAGCTTTACCTCGGTGGGAAGGTAAAACAGCGTTCCGTGAATAGCCGCGCTGGCCACGTGACAACGGAAACTGTCTTCGGACAAACGTTGTCTCTACGGCTTGGAAACGGAGATGAGCACCGCCCCCTAGAGTTGAACACGATTGACTAAATGTCAAGGGGAATCTTTACCTTTACCTTTACCTTTACTACTACTACTACTACTACAGACAACAACAACAACAACAATGGTAGTGATGATGGTGATGATGATGATGATGATGATGATGATGATGATGATGATGATGATGATGATGATGATGATGATGATGATGATGGATCACAACTCCCAGCCACAACTGGGCAGGCCCTCCTGTCTTCCACTGCCTCCCGGAGTTGGGTCAAATTAATGTTGGTTGCTTCGATGACACTGTCCCACCATCTCATCCTCTGTCGTCCCCTTCTCCTCTTGCCTTCACACTTTCCCAACATCAGGGTCTTTTCCAGGGAGTCTTCCCTGGGCTGGGCTGGGCTTAGCAAAGCATACAGGTAGGCATTGTTCTATTGATTTGGGGGATCATAGAATCGTGGTAGGGCTGGAAGGGAGCTTGGAGGTCTTCTAATCCAACCCGTTGCCCAAAGCAGGAGACCTCATCCCATCCCGGACAGATGGCTGTCCAGTCTTTTCTTGAAAACGTCCAGCGATGGGGCACCCACAACACTGGGAGGCAAGCTGTTCCACTGCTTCATGGTTCTCACCATCAGGAAATTCCCCCTTATTTCCAGGAGGAAAAGATCCCCTCCTTTGATGGAACTGAAGAAAGATGCAAGGACGTTTACACAAGGGACTCCGAGCCACTGTATCGCAACAGAGGTAGTGACAAGTAGATGGAATTCTGTGGCATGTCCTTGCTTAGCATGATATTCTCTGCTGCTTCCTCATTTTCTTCTCTGCAATCGTGGTCTTTTGCTGACAATTTCCAACTCATCCTCTTTACAGGGTAGCATCCTGTAAAGAGGGTGTGGCTTTTTCCACCTGAGAGACCCATTTTTATTGTGAAACACTAGGTCTTGACTCCCCATTTACCCACTTATTCAACTATTCTGTTCTAGTTGGGAGCAACAATTGAATTTAGACCTTCGTTCCGCTCCCATAGAAAATATAGACTAATGCCCCGATGTGTCTCTTTGAACTTCAGCTATCTCAAATGAAATTAAACTTTAGACTTTTCAGCATATTCTGTTCATTTGAAACATCTCTACCTATCTACTTCAGACTTATGCTTCTCTTTCATATTAAAATTTCCTGTAGTGATTTAGTCAATGCTACATTCTCTGAATTGGAGAAATCTGGTTCACTTGGGTCATTCCTGTCACTTTCCATATTTGATCAGCCATTCCCCTAATGAAGGTGGTGTAGCTTGTCTCTATCCCCTTGCTAGTTCCATCTTGGCTGTTCGACTCCTCCTCTGTACGACTATCCTTTTGATGTAACTTTTCCATCTGTGCAATCCAGTACAAAACTAAGCGATCAAGAGGAATGCAGCGTATTTAATCAAAAGATACACACCGTCTTCCTCTTAAATAGGGATGGTCAACTGTGGCCCTCCAAACTCCTTTGGATGACATCTTTCATTATTCCCCACCATTAGCAACGGTGGCTAAGAACGATGGGACCTGTAGGTCAAAAACACCAGAAGGACAGTATTTACCAATTCTGCTCCAGAAGTGTATCTCCGGACAATCCAAATTTTGTCCAAGAAGCACTGATTCTGCAACCAGTCTAAATTGTGCAGAGTAATTTACATATGCATACAGTAGATCCTGTATCCATGGGGGAATCAGTTTCAAGCGCTTCCGTAGGCACTGAAAAAAGCAAATTAAAAGCAAATGCAATACATGGCATGGTCTCTGGCTCCCTCTTATGGCTAGTTCTAGTAACTTCATAATTAAAAATATATTTTGGGGATTTTTCTTTTAATATCATTAATATTTTCAGACTGTAGATAAGTGAATCAGTGGATACTGGTCCCGTGGATAAGGGGATCCTACTGTATTTTTTCCCCATTTGAAAATTGTTATTTGGCAGCATTTGTAGCTTCTGAAATTTCATGAGACTTCCAAGCATATCACATGACACCCACCCACCCACTCACTAAGCAGCTCCACTGGCTGCCAAACCATTTCCAGGCACAATTCAACATTTGATTCTAACCTATAAAGCCCAAGCTATCTCAAAGACTGTGTCTCCCACGATGAGTCTGTTGGAGTGTTAAGATCATAAGGAGAGGCCTTTCTCTCGGTCCCACCACCTTAACTGGTGTGTTTAGTTGGGACACACACAGGAAAG
Source organism: Pogona vitticeps (assembly GCF_051106095.1). Classification (NCBI taxonomy): domain Eukaryota; kingdom Metazoa; phylum Chordata; class Lepidosauria; order Squamata; family Agamidae; genus Pogona; species Pogona vitticeps. The sequence goes on along the minus strand of NC_135786.1, from coordinate 10,167,550 downwards.
GCCTTCTGTTTTGCTGCTCCCAAACTTTGGAACTCCCTCCCACAGGAGACCAGGCTGGTCTCATCTTCGATGTTCTTCCACAAGCAGGAAAAGACCTTTCTCTTCAGACAAGCTTTCTCTCAGTGACCTGGGTGGGATTTTTAAATGGTTTTTTATTTAGACACTCATCGTTTTAACTTTTGAATAGTGTGTTTTAATGATGTCAGTCACCTTTGTGTACTCATGATTTTTAGCTTTAAATATTGCCTGTTCATGACGCAAGCCGCCTTGGGTCCTTTTAAAACATATTTTAAATAAATAAAAAATAAACAAATCTTTGTCATGAAAGAAGCAATGCATGGCTTTTAAAAAAGAGAAGAAAAGAAAGAGGCACCACGTATTTTCATGGATTGGAATTCGTGTGCTCCGTACCAAAATCTATACATGCTCTGCAGAGGTGCAGAATCATAGCATACTCATAACCTTGCAAGTCACCTTATGTCCGCAGGTTGCAGTCGTTTTTTTTTCTAGAAGTCAGCTGTGTGTGTGTGTGTATGTGTGTGTGTGTGTGTGTGTGTATGTTTTAACTGTGCCCCTCTACTGGTTTCTTTGTCATTACTTTTTATGGCACAATTTGCCAGAACTGTCAAGAGTCAGTGCCTACAACAAGCTGGCAAGACTCCCGCCCCTGGGGTCAGGAGGTGAGGGCAGATCTCAGGAACGGTTGCAACGGCAATAATTCCCCATGCAGACACTGCAATGCAGGGTCTATGCAGCGTTCTCTGGAGAGGGAGGGAGATGCATTGTTAGAAGCTGCCTGTCTTCGGATGATAAGGTCACTTCAAAGGAATCCGTTCGTCATAACCACGGAAAGAAACATTTTGCAGCGTATGCACCGTATATTGCACACATATCTTTTCCCATTTGGGGGCGGCCTGATCCTGTGCATGAAAACTAGCAGCAACTTTGCTCTTAAATGCAGCGGGGGAAGAAAAAAATCCATCACACTGGTTTGAGTGAAATGGGCTCTGCCAATTCTGCTTGTTCTCTTCAGAAATGTGCAAGATGCTGGGATATATGTCTACTCAGAAACAAGATTCGCCGAATCCAATGGAAATCACTCCCTGGTAAGGAGGTATACGAGGGTCACCTGCAGCCACTTCACAGTTTAAAGGGTCATCTAAATCAGGGCTGGGAATCATAAGGGCTGAATTTGCACCTGCCAAACTCATCTTAATCCCCCCCTAAAGAAAACAGAAGGGAAAAAAAGTAAAATTTCCACTCCTAGTAGCCTCTGGGATCAATGGCCAGAATCCTGTCTGCTTACAAGATCATATAAGGGTGATCAAGTAAGAACCTCCCAGCACAGGTTGACCTTGTGGTATCACATTGGCCACAAAATTGGAGATATGGAGCCTTGTGGGATTGATGGCACAAGAGGGAGCCTGAAAAAAGGGGAAACCGGTTGTCGAATTATCCTTATGTGTCCAGTTTTTCTGTGACTGGATTTGGGCCAGTGCTTCTCTTTTTAAACGAGAATGCACCCTCCCCCTGCATTTTTTACAAGTAAAATAAATGCCATGCTTACAAATTCAGATGTGGACATCCAGGCTTTTCAGACCCCCCTGCCTGGTTTGCCCCTACCTTGTGCAGTTTGGGTGGAACATACAAAAAGAAGACATACATGGTCACACTCTCATCATAGATTAATGCTTGGCTGTCATTTTTGTTTTCCTTCACAGGTGATGTTGATGTTCAAATGGTTGAGTAAAGCTGTTGTTCTAAATGTAAAACAGGAAGCTTTGCTTATTTGTTACCTTTATATTCCTTTCTCCTTGACTAAGCTCAAGGGAGCGGATATCATTTTCCTCCCCTCTACCTTATCTTAACAACAGCCCTGCATGACAGGCCAAGTTGAGAGAGAGTGACAGGCCATCCACTTAGTTTCATAGCTCATAGGAGAACTGAATGCAGTTTTCCCAAAGCGCAATCTAGTTCTGTAGCTGATGTGGCCCAAATCCCATTGGGATTTAACATAGAGACAAGAATAATCAACTAAACTGGCAGGATTAACTAATTAGGTGCTGGGAGTGTGGTAGTCATGCTCCTGGCGTACGCACAGCACCCTGTCAATTAGAGATGGCTATGTGTGTGATTCCTTTTGCATGCACATAAAATCCCGATAGAAGTGTGGCTTCCCAAGAAAAGAAGTTCTGGATTAGAACTCAGAGGCTAGGTGCTCCCCCACCATGCTACATTCAAGCTGAAACTGCAACTGTACAAAATCAAAGCATGTTAAGATGTTAAGTTGAAGAGGTTATTTCACCTAGCCTAGTACCTTTAGTACATATGTTGTTTAGTCATTCAGTTGTGTCTCACTCTTCGTGACTCCATGGACCAGAGCACACCAGGCCCTCCTGTCTTCCACTGCCTCCTGGAGTTGGGTCAAATTCATGTTGGTTGCTTCGATGACACTGTGCATCCATCTCATCCTCTGTCGTCCCCTTCTCCTCTTGCCTTCACACTTTCCCAACATCAGGGTCTTTTCCAGGGAGTCTTCTCTTCTCATGAGATGGCCAAAGGATTGGAGCCTCAGCTTCAGGATTTATCCTTCCAGTGAGCATTCACCGCTCCCCTTGACAATTTTTGTCCAGTCGTGTCCGACTCTAGGGGGACGGTGCTCATCCCCGTTTCCAAGCCATAGAGCCAGCGTTTTGTCGGAAGACAATCTTCCCTGGTCACATGGCCAGTGCAACTTAGACACGAAACGCTGTTACCTTCCCACCGAGGTGGTCCCTATTAATCTACTTGGATTTGCATGCTTTCGAACCGCTAGGACAAGCGACGGGTGCTCACTCCGTCACGTGGATTCGAACTTATGACTGCTGGTCTTCTGACCATGCAGCACAGGCTTCTGCGGTTTAGCCCGCCGCGCCACCACCGCTCACCTGTACCTGCTGTTAAATGAGCTGTCCAGGTACTCACTGGGTGTTTATTTCTCCTGAGCCTTTGCCTTTAAATCAGATTTGGGCCGGCTAGATTTGAACTGTCCTCTCTTTAAAGAACAAATTGCACTCCGATTACACTGAGAGAAACCAAACACGCTCCTTATAAGCCTTATAGACTAGCCATGCTGAAACATTCTGGTTTTAAAATCAACAGGATGCCTGGCAAGGCATCAACAGAGAGGCACCATTTGACCTTCACCACTGGCCAAGGGGAGATTTCCCTTAACACCAGGATTAAGTTGCCTTATAACAGATCAGCCAAAGTTGGGAGGTTTTTTTTACTACAACTCCCAGAATCCTGTAGCCAACAGTAGCCATGCTTGCCAAGATGGATTCAGGGAGCCATGGTGCAAGAAAGTAGATGCCCAAGCTGCGGATCAATATTTTATTTTCCCACCTGCCTTCCGTCTTTTCTAATGGAGAGAAATGCCCCAGGGTCCCAAGGAAAAGGAAAGATTTCTTCCAGCAACCTGATCCTTTGAACGGAATAAAGATTTAACCTGCCAAAGAAAAGTCCATTTTTGGAACAACAGCCCCAAAGATGAGCAGTGTAGGGTGTCCTGGGTGTTGTAGTCATAAACCCAGACTTTTCCAAGTTCTGCCCTGATCACTTTCTCACTGCCAGTTGCTTGTTTATGAGCTGTAATAGCTTTTGGGCTTATTTTAGTGGCCTTCTTTCTGTGCCTCTAACTAGGTATAAAAAAACCAGCATTTTGCTAATTTAAGTTTTTTTTTTTTAAATTCTGATAGGAAGATAAAGATAGGAAAATAATGTTCAGGTTTTTCATTTTTAGATGCTGTTAAAGGTGCAGGAGGACTAGGTAAGAAAATCCAAAAACAGCAACTCTATAAATAAATAAAACTATTAAAGCAGTTCTTTTCTCTCTGCTGTCGCTCCCCAACAATGTTCCCAGCGTTTTGTCAGGAACATTGCTTCTTCCTCTTTCTGGCAGGAAGGTGGCTTGAAACAGCAGAGTGGTGCACTTACTTGCAATTTGGCATGGGTTTGTCAACGGTGCATCATTCATTCTTACGGCTTCCTGGCAAAATCCAAGGTTTGAGGAGATGCTGGCGCAAGCTGTCTTGCTAGAGGGCAAACAGAGAAGAAGGTTAGTGGGTCTAGAGAACATGAGGATGAGAGCAGAGAAAGAAATCGGAAAATGTAACTCGCTCACGGTGCAGTTTTTTTAGAAAAGTTTCCTTTGCTTTATACTTAACAGCTTTCATTGGCCTATTATTTATTTTATTTCATGTCATTTAAATCGAACACATTTCTAACATTTCTTTGACATTAGCAAGGAAATACTGTCCTCCTCGCTCTCTACCAGACATTGACTAGGGAAACCATTTTGTTTTTCCTTGGAAATGGTGAGGACTAGTAACATGGTGGAGTGTTTCAAATCCAAACTAGAGTCTTGGTGGGCTGCTCCCTGGTTATCATTCCAGCCTTATATTGTGTGAAGGGAAATGAACAGCTTTGATGAGATGACTTATCAGAGAACTGCAACAAAGCATTGCAGTGAAGAGTGAAGGGAAGAATCAGCCAGCTGCATTGTCTTTCAGTTGATTCCATTCCATTTCCCCTTCCTCATGGTCATCTTGCCACTCCAACATTCCAGGCTGCTAAACCTCCTTACTCTTCTTTGGTTTTATTTTTATCTGCTTTTCTCAAGACTTTTTGGAAAAAAAAAAGATTTCTCATTCGTTTTCAAACTCTGGGGATGTTCCGACACACTGATGCCTCCCACTTACATCTGGACGGTGTTGTTTTGTCTACCTGAGGATCAGGAATCAGAGGATGAATTTGCACTCAGTGTTTACAAGTGTGACCTGCAACAAACTTTTACAGTGTGAAATGCTCCAGTTTCCAACATTGCATTCCATCTCTTCTCATCTGTGGTTTTCTGTTTCATCTCACAGTAGTTGATGAGCATCCTGTGTTCACTCAGCATGTCCATGTTCTCATCCTCCTCTTCCCTAGATTCACTCACCTTCTTCCTAGTTTGCCCTCCATCAAGACCTCTGGCCACCAGCATCTTATGAAGCCTTGAATTTTGCGAGAAACCCATTGTCTTCTCTTTCCTTTCAAAGTTCCTTTTGTACTTATGCAAAGCATGGAGTTCCCATATCTCTGCGCAAAGGGTGCTCAGAAATAGCAGCATTCAGAATTAGGGCACTGCTCTAAATCTGGGGGGGAAATTATCACAAATGCCAGACTGAACCAGCCTGTTCTAGGTTGACTTGCATGAGGTCTGAAGTGGAACCTCCAGATTTGATGCCATGGAGAAGTGAAACTCATTCACAAAGTGAGGCAAAGTCGGGAGCAAATCAAATCTGATTGGACACAAATCATTTTGGCCTGTTTTATCGAAAGTAAACTTTAAAGGGGTCTGGTGTGCAACCCTCACAAGACTGTGGAAAGAGGCAGGTTTACTCCCATCTTTATGATCTTTCCTGGGGTCTCTCCAGAGGTCTGAAAACTGTATGCATTCCATCCCTGAACCTTGGAGGGCCACACTTGTTCCTGTGGATACTAAACACCATTTTACTTATTTATTTATTTTATTTATATGCCACCCTTCTCCCAAGAAGGAAACTCAATTTTTTTTACAATTTTTTTAAAAAGTCAAAAAGTTCTCATGTGCCCTTCTACTGGCCAAAACCTTTTTATTATTATTAAAAATTGGGTAGGGGGGAATGATGTGCCAGGGGCCTATCAGACCAAAATTGCTCCCATGCTTTCATAGGACGCCAGGGGACTTTCGGGGTGTCTTCCCCACAAGACTCTTTTGTGTCCCTAAATTTCATGAACATCTGTGCAAACTCCCAGAAGTTGTAGCTGTTTTGGTTTTCCAAAGCACCCATTTGCCAAATTTATTAAGCAGTTTGGATCTGGGCCGTCAGTCAAATCGGATGGGGCTGTGGATGGAAACGGGAGACATTCAGAAGCCTTGAATCATAATCCAAACTGAACTGAGGACCTCTGCACACCTCTGCTCAGAACTGCATTGGTTACCAGCAGAAACTTTCCCAACCTGGCACCGTTTGGGTGGATTGGGCTGCAACAATCATACTCTATAGCCACATCATGCTACCTGGACGATGGGGATTGTAGTCTAATATACCTGGGGATACAAGAGTGTTGGAAGCCATATTAGTATATATCGTGGAACATACTCTGAGACAACCCCTACTGTCTCATCTTCCTTATTTTATCTCTGCCTTTCTTTTTCCTCCATCCTTTTCTTCTTCTGCGACTTCAGGTAACTGTAGAAATTATTTTAGACACCTCCGTCCATAATTCTGGGATTCCGTCAGGTCCCTGAATGATAAAATGACCATTATCATGCCTGGAAATAGCTGGGGATGCAAAACGCAGCCCACAATTCTTTGTGTCAGAATGATGAGGTCACGGCAAAAGGTCAGGCGTGAAAAATATGGCAAAGGCCTACCTGCACAGTCAGCGTTTTCTGAAGAAAATGCCCGTCCAGCGTGTCGAGGGCTGTTCACTACCATGAGCCACTCTTCACAGCACTCTGTTACACACCAAAGCACTTTTATTTAAGCCTCGTGCAAACCTGCAGGATGAGAGGCAACGGGCACCGTCACAAGTATGATCATTTTCGGAATCTCCCCCCACACTTCTGTGGCATCAGGCATTAGAACAACCTGTATGGAATAGCCCCCCCCCCAACACCATGCAAGATCTGAGACATTAGGCAGGTGACCTGTGTAAAAAGCCAGTTTCAAAAGCCTGGCTCTGACTGGGCCAGAGACTGGCTGGATAATCCATATCTGACAGTTCCCCCCCATGCCCATTTCTTATATTAATTTGTTCACCTTTTGGTATGCATTCGCCCACAGGCAAAAGTTGGTTTGTGTGTATTTTTCTTTTTTTCTTTTTTTAAAAAAGAGAGAACATTTATTTATTTATTCAAAATATTTTTATCCCTTCTTTCTCCTTAAAAAGGGCACAAGGTGGCCGACATCATCAAAAGACCAATGAATGCTTTTTAATGCACATTTTCCAAATTTGTGATTTTTCCAAATTTGTGACTTTTAATGCATCTTTTCCAAATTTGTAGTTTTTCCACATTTGTGATTTTTAATGCACATTTTCAAAATTTGTGATTTTTCCAAATTTTGTGATTTTGAAGAGGTAGATGAGTTTGCAAGCTTGAAAAGGTACAGCTATTTCATGGCCATGTGTGTCGGGTTCTAAAAAGGTCAACTGGGTAATCTGACGTTAAAATGAACAAACAGACTTGTTTCTTACCTAGTTGTACCAACAGGCTCACAGGTAATACCATTTACCAGGGAACAAGCATGCTAGGGCACCACTGGGTGGTGGCTGTTAGGATTGACGAGTGGGTGGCACCAAGAATGACTGACAAAGCCAGGACAAAAATGACACCAGAATAGGCAAGCAAGCCTTCCTACAGACCCACAGCAGGACACAGGTGGGTCCCTCATTCTCTGGTAAGTAGGCAGGCAGGAGAAGCTGGCGGGAGTAATATGTCAGGCTGTTCCCCTTTTGACCAGCCATCTGTGGCTCTATTCATTCCTCTCTTGCTTATGGGGTTTATAGATGCATCTGGTTGGTCACTGTGCAAAATAAAAGTGCAACCTAATTGATTTTTTTTACTGGTCAAAGGTCTCCTTCCACGTATTATGGCTTTAGATATGATAGGCAGAGCTTGGAAGGAATGAGTTGAAAGTAGAGTAATCAGTTGTAAGTGATTACTCCTAGAGTAATCACTCTACCCAGCCACAAGGACCAGTGATCAGTGCACACAAAAGAAGAGTGAATGACACCCATCAATCACAGTGACAGATAATCTCTCCCCCCCTTATCACAACAATACACCCACAACCAAAAAACCCTGGAATACTGAAAGTTAAAAATTCTAATGTTTTATAAGGTTTTATACTTATGTGACTGGTCTAAGTACTGTAAAATATATTTTTAAAAAAACTCTGATCACCATAATCACCCCATCTCCTGAAAAGGACAAAAAGCTGACCCCACAGCTATAAATACAGTACTCAGCTATCCTACAAGCTACACCAGAGCACAGAGTTCTGACTCCTGTCCTCTGAAGATGCCAGCCATAGAGACTGGCAAAACGTTAGGAAGAAAAACCTCAAGAACAATGCCATACAGCCCAAAAAACTTACAACAACCATCTAATCAGTTGTACCTTAATTCAGAGCTTGGAAACAGTTACATAAGGACCTATAACTAATTATTTTTTGATCAAGTAGTACTCATAAACTTACTGTTTCAGTCCAAAAAGTAACACCCAAATTATTTAGATTTAATGAGTAACACCTAATTACCTTTAAAGGTACTTTAAAAAGACAAATTAAAACATTTTAGAAGCCTTTGGATGTAATTTTAGATTTGATGCCATCCTTTAACCAATCCTAAATGGCAAGCTAAGTATTCTTGTGCTTTTTTGTAGTTTTAGATTTCCAATGTGCACTATCAGAAATGGTCACTAGGGGGAACCAGGAAGTATTTTGTTGCATTGTTCTGGCCTGTTTGCAAGGTGTTAGTAAGCCACAATAGCTTAAGCAGTCAGAGCTATGATCATGATAAAGTCTAGTTGTTGAGAGGTAATGAGTAAAGCAAGGAGATCCTTTTAAAACACAATGCTTCGAATTCTGAACTTGTTGCTTTTTAATTCTGTTTTTCAAGTAATGAGGGAATAGTGAAATAACATTTCATAAGCAACCTAACAGGCATTTGAGTGAAAATTTGTAAATTTTATGTCTTACTACTCCTAAGATTTGTTTCTTTTAAAGAAACAAAACAAGTAACCCCCCCCCAAAAAAAAACAAGGTATCAAGTAACATGTCACCAAAAAGTTACCCGTAATGTTAATCTAACAGTTGCCAAACTGTTACCGTTGAGCGATGTACCGAGTTACACACCACATTATTATTTTACCAATAACTTTCCCAGCTCTTTTGGAAGATGTTAACATGAAAATAAACCCGTGTATAACTGGAGGAGCTTGGCCACAAGCCAATTCATTCAGAAGTGTTTAAAAATCCCTAATAAATGTGCAATTTAGTAATTTTGCCATTATGCAGTTTTGCTCGTGGGGTGCCTCCCATGGATATTACGGAGAGACCCTGATTCTTTCCCAGGAAATATTGTGTGTGTGTGTGTGTGTGTGTGTGTGTGTGTGTGTGTGTGTGTGTGTGTGTGTGTGTGTGTGTGTGTGTGTGTGTGTGTGTGTGTGTGTGTGTGTGTGTGTGTGACTGAATTCATCTTACAGGAAGAGGAAAAAAAGGGAAGCGAGATGGCACTGAAATATGCAAATCTGAGCTGTACATATCTCTCACCTAGAGAGGAAAGCATGATTTAAGTGCCCTTCATTTCTAATCTTTAATAAAAACCATAATTCAGCATGCAAAGCTAAAGCTCCGAGCTTTGATACTGTGGTATGGGCTGGGTAGGTGGGTGTATGTCTGAAGGATGGCATCGACATTTCTAATTCCAGTAAACTGCCTCTGCTTTAAGACATTTGTTTTCAAGTCTACATTAGCTTTGAAATGTAATATTTCTCATCCAAAAAAGAGAAAGATCAATACAATCACAATTACAGGGAAGCAAATTCAGGACAAGAACTGAAAGCAACTCAAGCTTCTGTCATTTCAGTCACGGGAGGTCTTTCCATTATCTAAAAGAATAACTGAGCAGAGAAATATGGTCTATGTTGATTTGATTTTCTTCAGTATTTGTAAATCATAGAAAAATAAGAGGGTTTTTAAAAACAAACTAGTCAATTTCACTTTTATATGGAGGGGCAAGATGAAAAAAATGGAACTCTGGAGCTTATTCACTCTAGGCAAGAACTACTGACAGCACATTTTTTCACCTTTCCTGTGGACTAGAAACTTGTTCTTCACAGCTACGCTACAATGAAAGCGAACATTCCCAGGATTCAGGTTTAGGAACCTCACGTAGTGCATTGTGGAATGCAAGCCTGGCTGAACAGGTTTGTAAAACTCCAAGGTTTTAGAAAAAGAGGAAAGAGGAAAGTTTGAAACTCAACAAAACTTGGCTCCCAGCTCTCAAAAATACAGTGTGCAAAAGGTCAATGAACTCTACCCAGCCACAAGGACTGGGGATCACTACACACAAAAGACCAGCTAATGACACCCATCAATCACAGTGACAGATAATCTCTCCTCCTTATCACAACAATACACCCACAATAAGACACACTAATCACCCATCTCCAGAAAAGGACAAAAGCCTATTTGACAGCCATAAATACTCCACTCCCAAGCATACTACACCAGAGCACAGAGTGCTGTCCTCTGAAGATCCCGTCCACAGAGACTGGCGAAACATTAGGAAGAACAACCTTCAGAACATGGCCAAAGAGTTCGAAAAACCCACAGCAACCAAAGAGAAAAGAATCGGACTGAAAAAAGGGACAGAAAAGTGATCTCCAGCCTTGCCAATATATAAGCAATGAAGGAATCACAAACCTATGATAGAATTACTATTCAGTTGGACGAGGAAGAGCTTTTTCTAAATGGAAGAAACATTTTTCTTAAGTTGTTTGTCACTGTTTGTCACAAGCGCGACTCACTAGGCTGTGTCCAAACTGAATGTTTAAAAGTCACATCTCCCCAAATGCTTCTTTTCAGGAGCTCTTTGAAATCATTATTTGGAGAGCTGTGTAGATAATCTTCTGGAGGTGAGTTTTTTTTAAAAAAGATTCAAATTGCATTCAAATTGAAAGTGTCTGATCAGGAAGCTGTGACATGGAAACTAGCTTTATACGAGGATGCATTGTAAGTGTCATAGTGCCAAAGTCTGCCCCAGAAGACGGTCCCCTAGGAACACATTAAACCTTGAAAGAAGAAGAGAAAATGGAAGGCTTGGATTTTGTCACTGTTGTGGTCAAGAAAAGCATTATATCAAGTGGATGGCATGAAAAAAGCTGAAACGATCAGCACATTATCACGTATGTTTATAGGAAGAAATGCGCTATCTGGGTAAGACATCAGTGTAAAGATGATATCTCTGATACCAGCAGTTTACAACACATAGTACTATATGAATCATGGGATTCCAATTAATCTACAATGATTTGGTCACTGAATAAGAAACACATGACTAAATTTTTCTCATTAAGAAAGGATCAAGATTCCAGTGTTGCCTTGAGTAAAAGCATACACTGTTTGTGTAACAAAGTCTACGTTAATATGTCTACATCCAGACCTTATCTATACTTATGATGTCAGAGAGGGATGATGAACCAATATGAAAAATTCTAGTACTTCTCCAAAGGATGACATGATTTTTCCTGCATTTTATCTTCATAAGAGCCCTGCTGGAATGGAGGAGGGCCAGGCCCGGAGTCACCTGATGGGTTTCATGGCTGAATTTGAACCTTGGTCCCCCCATTCCTAACTTGATACATGAATCAACCAACACATAGCAGGGTTCTTCCTGTAGAAATGTCAAAGAATTTCCATTGCAACAGAATGTTTCTCCAATTAATACTAACCAATGGTACGAAGCATTATAGAACATATGTCCATTTACAATCCAGTTTGCTACTGAGGCACAAAAATTTGTTAAGAACAATAAAGCTAGCAAGGGAGGCACCTTTACCTGGTTTGCCTCTTTTTCTAACCAAAGACCCCACAGGAAAAGGCTCTGTTCAAACTGGAGGGCTATTACTCAGGTAAACTCCATTTAAATGTTAAAGATATAGTTTCATGGGGTTTTAATGGCCCCATTACTTCCAATCTATAACCTGAGGTAAAAAATCTTATTAAAATCTCTTTTAACGTATTGTAAAGGTCACATGAACAATTAGGTTCATCTCCCACTCTTAATCTTTCAAGTTTTGGGTTTTCTTTTTTTAAAAAATCTAAAGAACTTGGTTTTTAATCAGAGAAAAGTTATCCTGAGAAAACAATCCTTCCCTTTGTGGATTCCCATTTCCTCCATGCAGAGACTGAAGACAGAAGAAGGGAGTGTAGCGCGCACACATGAAGATCTTGAGTCACCACTGGTCCTGTACCCCATTAACCAAAGGACAAAAGGCTGCCTCACCTCCATTCCACACAGTGAAGCTGACTGGATTGGCAGGGGAGTCTTTCTTCAGAACTGTCAATGGGACAGCAACCTCCATCATTTTGTTATTGTTGTTTAGTCGTTAAGTCGTGTCCGACTCTTTGTGACCCCATGGACCAGAGCACGTCAGGCCCTCCTGTCTTCCACTGCCTCCTAGAGTTGGGTCAAATTCATGTTGGTCACGTCGATGACACAGTCCAACCGTCTCATCCTCTGTCGTCCCCTTCTCCTCCTGCCTTCACACTTTCCCAAAATCAGGGTCTTTTCCAGGGAGATTTCTCTTCTCATGAGATGGCCAAAGTATTGGAGCCTCAGTTTCAGGATCTGTCCTTCCAGTAAGGACTCAGGGTTGATTTCCTTCAGAATGGATAGGTTTGTTCTCCTTGCAGTCCTTGGGACTCTCAAGAGTCTCCTCCAGCACCACAATTCAAAAGCATCAATTCTTTGGCAGTCCGCCTTCTTTATAGTCCAGCTCTCACTTCCATACATAGTTACTGGAAAAACCACAGATTTGACTATGCAGACCTTTGTCGGCAAGGTGATGTCTCTGCTTTTTAAGATGCTATCTAGGTTTGTGATTGTTTTCCTCCCAAGAAGCAGGTGTCTTTTAATTTCATGGCTGCTGTCACCATCTGCAATGATCATTCTCCGCCATACCTGATGAATTCTCCATCATACTTGAGGGCAACAAGCTAGTTTAGGAACTTCAGGTCAGACGGTGTGTCATGCTCCTTTCCTTCTGGAAACAGCAATGGGCGGAGGACAGAGGAGGAATTGCTTGGGGTTGCTATTGCTCTTCCTAACATCTGCGACTTGAGATGGTTGCTTTGCCCTGCCTCACGGTGACGCCCCTTCTCAGTGGGATGCTTGTTAAGTCTGCAACCCTACCCAGTCATTTGCAACTATATTCTCCTGAGGGAGAGAGAGGAGCTGGCTGACCGCCCTACCCTGCTATCAGGTCTGTGTTGTGCAGGGTTCCCGCTCCACCCCCCCCCCCATGTACTTGGACACAAAAAGTACAGCTGGAATGAGAATTATCCTGCATGGATGCCTTCTGGAGCTCACTAGAGAAAAGATGGAAGGCAAGTACAAACAAATAAACAAATCCTGGCCATTCAGCATAGAGAGAGGTGGCGAACCTTTGGCAGTCCACATTTTTTGTGCTACAACTCCCAGAATGGGTCGCTTGGATAGGTAGTGGTAAAGGACTGTGGGGGTGGTAGTCTAAAACACTTCAAGTGCCAAAGGGCTGCCATTCCTGGTTAGCTTCTTCCCACAACTGACGTAGTCGTGGTGAGGTGGGGCCAAAAGGAGGTGTATTACTTGGACCGTATGAATGCAAATTGAGTGATCAGAAAGACGTAGAGAGTAGTGAAGGTGGCTCTGATGTCAGAGGGAAGGCAGCTTTGGATTTTAGGCCAGACATTAAGGCTACGTAAGGTGCCGAGCCTATTTTTAGGATAGAGTTTGCACCTTGAATAGCTCCTATAAATTCTAAAGCCTGGAGAGGAATTCACTGCCCCACAGGCACTGGAGCCAGTAGCCTCCACTGGCAGACATGGTGGGTGGATGTCATCTGGATGTTGCCAACAAATGACTTTGTTGTGGGGAAAGGTGGATGAATCCACCTTGTCCCCCCCCCAGCCATAATTCCAAAGTAACTCACCAAGCAAAAATGAGTTGCTGACCAGGAACGCACATCAGCATGCCAGGTAACAAATTCTGTGCAGACGGACTGAAAGAAGAGTTACAGCCTTTATGCTCACCATTCATATTAGCGATTCGGTCTATAGGAGCTTTTAAGGAATGCAGGCATAATAAAGCACAAGCTGTCTGCCTTAATCACAGCTGGAAGGTGGTGCTATCACCTGATTTGAGATTCAGCATTCCTGTCGAGTGGTACATCACAATTCTTTTTAATTTTTTTATTTTATTTTTATCACTGGTGCAGGCTCCCACTGCAAAAAAGAATTGATGAACCAGACCTGTATATCGCCTGCATTCTTGGAATGAACTATACACTGTCTAATTTTTTTTTTCCTTTTCAAAAAGATCTGAAAACCACTTGCTTGTGATAAAGATCTCTCTCCTCTTTTTTTTGGAATGGTCAATCTTTAATTGCATTTAGGGTGGATTAAACAGTACTTTCATTTATTTCACAGTAGCAAGGGCTAAATTATTTTAATGGGAAATCTCACTCTAATTGCAAAATTGATAAGTAGGGTGTGAAAATTTACACTGGTGATTATAAAAGCTGGCTTCACTGAATGCATTTTCCTTCAGAATGTATGTTTAATGCATGGCTCAGATATTTCACAGGGTTAACCGGCTCACTGTTGGACTTCAAATATTCCCCTGCTTCATATCTCCCCTCTCAAATGAATTACATATGGGAAGAAAAATTACCCACTGGGTGAAGTCCTATTGCTTAGCATAGTGGCTTACACTAGAGTAGACCCATCGAATCAGTGGGGATTTGGTGCGTCAACGATGCCACAAGTGATATTGATTCAAATGGGCCTACTCTAGTTGCAACGTGCTGTGCTATATTAAGTCACACACAAGCCCGTTTGGATCGACGGAACGTGATTCAGCAAATCCTCACTGATTTAATGAGCCTACTTTAGTGCAACTTGCATCACTGAACACAAGGTTTTAGCCATTGACATTTCATAGTGCTTTCCCTCAATGTTTCAGCATGTAACACACAAAAGTTCCATAAAAGAGACTAACACTTAAATATGATCTTTTCTCAGATGTCAGACGCTGGAAGTAAGAAGTGGCAGCCATTGGTTATGCCTTCATAGAGTCTTGGCCATTACCCCCTGTGGGACACCAGTGGTGTCTGTGCCACTGAGCTTTTCCTGTTTCCTGACACTAGCCTTTTGCCCTCAGACATGGTGCTTTTAGCAAATTATTCCACTGTCAGTAAAGTTGCCAGGACAGAATCAACACATTTCCTAAGATTTCAGGGTCCAAATCTGGACCATATTTGTCATATCATAGGTGGGAACCTTTATGATGCAATGGGACAGGACAGACAGGGGCTGGAACCCATCACTGTTTCTGGACCAACTCGTTGTGCAAATGGGTAGAAAGGATCCATGTAAAGAACCCCAGGGCCCAGGTGCAATTGGCAAACCGAATAATATAGTAGCCTAGAGTCAAGGAAAAGACAAGTGGTGAAATCTTCTCATCAACTGGAGATGCTGCTACTATTCTCATTAGACTCAGCATTCTGTGCAGCCTCATCTTCCGGATGTACAACATGAGGAGAGTTTTTCCAGATGTGATGTGAACGCATGGGCTTGTGGAAGGATCACCAGATATAACACTGGTACTCTACTCTCTGCTTTGCTTCAGACTTCATAATGAGCCAAGTGAAGTGCACCCACTATCATCCCTCTGCCTTATTCCACCCCTCACCTCCTGGATGGTTACCTCATCTGTGTCGCACAAGTACAGCATATGTACAAATGGACGTGTGAGCCCTGGGGCCAACAAGGAAAGAGCGGAGGGATGTACCCTGGTTTCCAAGCCACCTCACATGCAAAAATCAAACTCGCTTCTCCTCCAGAGATGCTCATCTTGAAGTTTGTCTTCCTGGCTGGAGATCCAGAAAAGCATTGAGATTTCAGCCAGTGCCTTAATAGACCTGGCAATCTAATTGTCAATGTCCCAATGATCATCCAGTCAGATTCCAGTCAGAGGAGGTCCCATCTTGTCCTCAGGCAGAAAAATGTCCAAGACAAGGATGGGACAGTAGACATATTATACCGAGGATGAGCAAAACTGAGTATTATCTCTGCAAGATATTGTATTAGATTTTTTTAAAAAAAATAACATTTTTGTCTAGAACATAGCTTCTCAACCTTGAGTGCCCAGATGCTCTTGGACTACAACTCCCAGAAGTCCTGGCCAGCACAGCTAGTGGTGAAGGCTTCTGGGAGATTTAGTCTAAGAACATCTGGAGTCCCAAGGCTTGGAATACCACATTGCTTGCAAACCTCTGTTCAGTTACAGAAATGGCCTTTGAAAGAGCTGGGTCCAACTCTAAGCATACACACAAGGTTGAACTATGAGTGGAGAAAAGCGTGTGGCTTAAAGCTGTCCGTATCTTCTCAAAACTGTGGATTGCAGAGGGTGCTCCAATTTTCTCTTAAATGCCTCCAGTGTTGGAATGCTCACCACTTCCTAAAGTAATTAAGGTCCATGTCTCTCAAATGGTGCCTATATGAGTGCCTGTTGAGAATCAGGAAGCAGGAAGGGGCCTTCTCTCCAGGACCATGGCAGATAATGGAGGACTTCCCTCTCCCTCTGCTTGTCATACTTCTGTTCAGTGAGAAGAACGTCAGTGCAGACTTTCCTAACCAGTACATGAACCGGCCCAGCCATTGGGATATTGTAATAAAGTTCTCCTTGCAAAAATGGCGACCAAGTGTAGATGTTAGGGGAAAGCTTACAAGAAAATGCACGTATACATTGAGGGAAGAGCCAAAATCATGATATAAGAGATAAAAAGTTTGTACAAGATGTGTGGGCTAGGAAAAATTGCTAACAGATACACACATTAAGAGAAACAATTACAAAAGTCCCTCAAATGATCATGCAAACTTTTTTTTTTTTTGTAAAAGCGACAACAAAACACAAACACAGAAGTCACAAGCTGAGGAGGAGACAAGAGAAACCAAACAGACAATGAGAAATGAGGAGAAACCAAAATAGAGTCGTCCATCTTTAACAAAATGTACCACTGCACCCCAAATAATCCCTGTCTGCAGATACACCTCCATGATTCGTACAAACATGCCATCCAAGTAAAACAGGGTGTCCACCTGGGGGCATGGCCATGAAAGACGATTAGAAACCCTGTTTCACTCTGGCTGTAAATATAATCAAACTGGTTAAAAAAATAGCTGAAAGCCTTGTAGGAAAGTACATTTTACCACCATGACTCGAGGATCTTATAGAATATTACTATAATGCTATAGAATGAAACTGTTTTCTTAATAAGAAGGGAGGTTTCCACCAGTATATCCTAACTTCTGCTTTCGTTCCCTCCTTAATTTTCAAGGTGCCAGAGTTGGTATTTGAAAAAAAAAAAGGTCTAGATCACCTTCACCGTCCGCTTGGTAAACTGTCTAATGATTTTGTTTTATTTCATTATGCGCTCTCGTTCACAAGATGCCACTGTCTCCAACTTGGCTGGTTTATTAAAGATAATTGTCACCCTCGTGCCTTCGCTCCAGTGAACATAATGCGGAACTGTCAGCCAGGCTAAGGATGGAGAACTTTTTCTTTTTGGCTAAAACATGATTACTCTCCTGCTTTTGGTGTTGTCATCCGTACTGGACATCAGATAGACATGTCCGTCTTGGTGATCTGGTAATTCCCTCTGAGAGACGTCCCACCACCCCCACCTTACCAATCATTTTAGCAGTCAGCTATCTTTTGCTTACCATCTCTGTCCTCAGATTAAACTAAGGCAAGTTGGGGAGAGAGAGAGAGAGAGAGAGAGAGAGAGAGGATGCAAAAAGGCATAGGGCATCCTGGGGGAATACTTTAGAGAGATAAAAAAAAAAGTGCCGTTGTACAAGCTGTTTCCTGTGGGAGGGGCCTGGCAGAGCAATCAATCCGGGAAAGCACTGTAAAAATCAATGCTCTGTATAATTAGGGCACTCCAAGGGTAAAAAAGGGGAAAAAATATGTTGGCAAAGCATAACAGGCCGCTTGAACGTTAGAGATCTGACATGGCTCTGAGCAAACACATTTAAATAAGGGATGGCATATCCCGGTGGAAGGTTTGGCTCAGGAAAGGCTTGTGAAATGACAACACGGTGGCAAGCGTCTTCTCTCCAGCTCATTTTTGATTAACCAGCTTGCCACTTAATGCAACACCAAAAAAGAGGGAGGACCTAGATCAGCAAAAACAAGGGAGGAGGAGCCGTGGCTCGGCATAAAACTTCACCTGCTAATTTATATGTACAGATACAAAAATAGAAAAAAGGATGTTTAAAAAAAATTAGTTTGAAAAGAATTACAAGGCATCTTACTGGAGCAGAGAAGAGTGCAGCTCCAGATGACCTCCATGCCTACTGAGTCAGCGAATTGCGAATGGGCACCTTCAAAGTGCCTATCTTATGCCTTGCTTTATCTTTCAAACAGACTTGGGCTGGAATGATTTTTAAAATGGGGGCGGGGAGGTCACCTTCAGAAGGATGATTGCTCTTGGGCAGCCCTTCAAACGGAGGACTGTCCTCCCTTAAAAAAAAAGATAGAATCAAACGAACTGGAAGGGGCCTCTAAGGCCATCGGGTCCAACGCCCTCCTCAAGGCAGGAATCTATATCAAAGCAGATTGGACAGAAGGTTGCCCAATTTTCTGTTGATTTGGACAATAAGGTAGATGGGTATCTTATTCTGAACTAGCACAGTGTTGTGCCAGGTGTGCTGGATTCAAATGTCTGCTCACCGATGGATCTCCCTAAGTGGGTTGGTGTCTCACGTCCTAAATGTAGAGATGAGTGCTTCATATTGGTCTCCCAGGGGAGACCAGTACGAAGCTCATTGGCCCAGGTGACCAGCCCAATTGGGCCCTTCCCCACTCAACTGGGCATCCACTTCTCACTTGCCACACGACACATGCAGCCAACGTCATCCAAAGCACGGCAATCGCAGCAGTAGCGTGGCTGGCGCTGCCTTGCCTCCCTGTTTAGTTGGCTACTCTGGCGAGGGAGTGGGATGATGAGCCTCCCCGCTTAGCAATTGAGTAGCAGGCCAAGCAGGGAGGTGGGGCAGTGCTAGCCGTGCTCCTGGCATGGTTGGCACACTTTTGATGACACAGTCCATGTGGCGAGTGGTAAGTAGATGCCCGTTTCAAGGGAGGAGCCACCTATGCCTGACCTCTAATCCTAATCTCATCTCTATTCCTAATCCTCTCTGCATGATTCAAGAAGGAGAACATAGGTAAAGGTTAGGGTTGCCAGATACATGGGTACTAAAAGGAGGACATAGAAAGACAAAAAGGAGGACAAAGAGGACATAGAAAAACAAAAAGGAGGACAAAGGAGGACATATTGAATGTTTCATTTGAATCATTCCAGATTAAACCCACAATCAGTACAATTTTATTACAATAGCTGCCAATAAATGTCTTTTAGTGAACCGACCAAGAAACAGTCATGTTAAAAAATAAAAATAAATTCAATGGAGGCCTTTTTTCAAAATACCGGTTCCCCTTGACATTTAGTCCAGTCGTGTCTGACTCTAGGGCGCAGTGCTCATCTCCGTTTCCAAGCCATAGAGCCAGGGTTTGTCTGTAGACAGTTTCTGTGGTCACGTGGCCAGCGCGACTAGACACGGAACGCCATGACCTTCCCACCGGGGTGGTACCTATTTATCTACTCACATTTTTACATGCTTTCAAACTGCTATGTTGGCAGGAGCTGGGACAAGCGACGGGAGCTCCCTCCGTTGTGTGGATTTGATCTTACGATGGCTGGTCTTCTGAGCTTGCAGCAAAGAGGCTTCTGCGGTTTAACCCACAGTGCCACCACGTCCCAGTTTAAGGAGAACATACAGTATCCTAAATTTTACTTTGGATTAGGGCGAGCTCACTCTTATGGCAAGTGCAGTACTGCACTAGCTGAGACTCAGGCTACCCTCGGCTCTCCCTTTCATCCCTTTCTCCTTCCCTGTGTACTTATTTATTCATTTATTTTTACCCCGTCTTTCTCCTTAAAAAGGACCCAAGGCAGCCTTCATCCTTGAAAGCCAATATTTAAAGCTGAAAAGAATGAGTGTATATAATGGTGATTTACCTCATTAAAAGACAATATTTAAAGGTAAGAACAATGAGTACAAAGAAGCAGCTTACCTCATTAAAAGACAACATTAAAGCTTAAACAAGAAGTATTCAAATACTAAAAAGGAACAAAGACGATGCTGAGAGACGGTAAATACCAGTTGTACTAAAGACCCAGTCAGAGCTGTAATGCATAGCAATCCACCTAAAAATCACTCATGTAGCCCAGCCATGTAGCCAGTCATGCATGTTGGCAGTCACTGAGAAAAAGCTTGCTGGACAAATACCATAACTAAGGACAGATCTCCCCTTCCAGAAGAAATTGGCAGAGTTTTAGATTTGAGCTAAAGTCACGTTGACTTAAGCCCAAATACGAAAGTATGAATCATCCCCCACTGCCATCCCCTGTCAAAAGAAAAAACGTAAGTCATTGGCAGTGGTGGGGGGAGCTGATGGGGGGGGGCAGTGGGGTGGGCGGGGCAAGCTCGGTGCTTTCTTATTTATTAATTCCTGCTATCTGGCATGGCACTGTATCAGATAGCAGGCATTTAAAAAAAAAAACATGGCAGGGGCATACACACACGTGGAAGTCTCCCCAATGAATTGATTCTACAGGCAGCTCGAAATAAATGAACCTCGAAATAAATGAACCTCTGCCAAAGGAGCAGAAAAATGCGCTCCCTCCTCACATGCCCCGTGAATATGCTAAAATCTAAATCTGCCCAACCCGATACAAAAGGGGGATTATTTTTTTTTTCAGTGGGACCGAGTCCTAAATTTGTTGAGTCGCAACATTAACTTGTTGAGATTTCAATATGAAAATGTATTAAATATTAATGTTGTATAGTCAAATGTAAAACGGCAGCTTTTACCTCAGTCACTGTACCGATTGTATTCAGGTGTGGGTATCAAGGATGAAGACTTAATGTTGTACAGCTGTGGTACATGATGAAACTTTGTGTAACAGAAAATGAAGTAATGTAATGTAAAATGAACGTCTTGATCTGTCAGATAAAAGTCAGATCACTTTTTCCTATGCTGTGTGTTGCTTCATCTTGTGTTATGCTGCCAGAGGGATGTCTATTCTCTATGTATATGTATAAATAAACTAAGTTGTTGTTTTTACTCCATCAGTGTCATAGTGTCACAAGTATCTCTGCTAACCAATATCTCCTTACTCTGCCGATGTTTTGAGAATACACGTTATAATCAAAATTGTCAATGTAACTAACTAAATATATATGTCAATGTGTCACTTTTTCCACACACCCCAGCCACACATGAAATGTGTGTTCAAAAACAGGTGATGTGGAGAAGGAGGAGAGGTTTATACAGAGGGGTGGGCTACCTCTATCTGAATAACTAGATGGAAAATTCCAACCACGTGTTTTTAGGGATGAATCAAAGCCCATTTGTAACCAGCTTCAAATTCACCTTAAGAAGCATAGCTGGCAGACATCTGCTGTGAATTTTTGGGACATTCACTTATATTTTTTCTGCACCATCCACAAGATGCTGGTACATGCCTGAAGGCGTGGATTTGAATTCACGAAAGCTTGCATTGATTGTTTGATTTTTTTTAGTGGTCTAATAAACATATCACCTTCTCCTGCATAAATATTTTAAAGCACTGGGATAATAGATGCATCGCCATTAAGAAGACAAAACTCATGACTACAGAAGAACTAGATAACTTTAATGTTGACAATAAAGAACCCGAAATTGTTAAAGATTTTGCTTACTTTGGTTCAGTCATTAATCCAAATGGAGACTTGCAGCCAGGAAATCAGAAGGAGACTAAGATTCAGAAGGGCAGCAAAGAAGGAATGATAAAAAACATCAAATGTAAAGATGTGTCAATGGAGACCAAGACCAAGATAGTCTTGTATTTCCGATCACCATGTATGGGTGTGAAAAGCTGGACATGAAAGAAAGTTGATAGGAACAAAAATATTGTTTTGAAATGTGGTGCTGGAGGAGAGCTTTACAGATACTGTGGACTGCCGGAAAGACGAATAAGTGGGTCCTAGATCAAAATAAGCCTGTGCTATCTCTAGAGGCAAAAATGGCAAAACTGAGTCTGTCCTACTTTGGGCATATAATAAGAAGTCAAGAAGATTCATTTAAAAAGACAATAATGTAGGGAAAGGTTAACAACAGCAGGAAAAGAGGAAGACTTAGTATGAGATGGATTGACTCCACGAAAGAAGCCATGGTCTTGAGACGAGCAGGGTCATTGAGGACTGGATTTTTTTGGAGATCAGTCATTCATAGAGTTGCCATAAGTTGGAGGTGACTTGATGACACAGAAGAACAATACAATGCTCACTTTTTGAAAATACCCTTGTATACCCTGATCCAACTGTACAAAGTGACAGGCAGGGAAAATTCTCCAGATCTTTAGACCTCCCTTGGCACTTGGCCACGCCTGGTCTTGAACCTGGAAACATATGCATACATGGGAAGCGCGTAACTTCTGACTGAGCTCCCCGATTCTCCCCTGTTTTCTCTTATTCTTTAAGAGATTCTATAGGAATTTGTGTGTAGTGAATGTATTCTTAACCATCAATTTTAGAAAGCCAAGAAATTCAATTCTTAAAAAAAACCCACCCTCTGAATAATGAATGTGGGATATTCTGCTCTCTCTGTCCACAATTCAAAATGTTAGGAAACGACCCAGTATGGCTCCACAATATCATGCCCGTGTTGCCAGCAGGAAAAAGGATGCCAAGCTTGACATAGCAAAGGGCAGCCTGAATGCTGACAACACTAACGTCAGCAGTCAAGATGGTCTACAGGATCCCCTCTTGTGCTCACTAATCTTCACACTTAGTGAAAAGCAGTCATGACAGTGGTTTTTGTGTTTGAGGGAGAAGTGGCTAATTGATGAAAAAGGGAGTCAGCTTCCAGGATTTTCCCATGTGTGGTGTTACTTTGCGAATGGTAGTGAGCACAAGAAAGTATTTGATAGACCCATGGCTCCCAACTTTGGGTCCCCAGATGTTCTTGGGCTAAAATTCTCAGGAGCCTTCACCACTAGCTATGCTGACCAGGAATTCGGGGAGTTTTAGTTCAAGAACATCTGGGGACCCAAGGTTGGGAACCACTGCTGGAGGCCATCTTGACAGCTGCCATTGGTGTTGTCAGTATTCTGTCTGACCTTTACTATGTAAAGCTTGGCATCCTTTTTCCTGCTGGCAGTGTAGGCATGGCATTGTATAGCAACATTGGACTATTTTCTGGCATTTGGAATTGTGGATACAGGAAGCATAATATCCCACATTTGTAAACCAGAAGTTTGTTGTGTGGGGGTTATTTTGTGTGAAGAACTGAATTTTCACAATTTGCTTTCATTCTTGAATCCATGCTCCACCATTCAAGCTTGTTCCAAGTCTCTTGTTCAGAGCTAAATTGCAAAAAGGTAAATAAAGTTAAATCCAACTTCTTCCTTTCTTCCAACAAGCCATAAAAATACAGTAGCTAGGTGAACAAAACTAATAAGTATTAGCAAATATATAATGGCATTTTGGCTCTAGCCCACCATTTTGCCAGACTAATTTTGGAAAGAGATTGGCTGCTAGCCAAAGGTTGTTATTCTGTCTATAAAAAATAAATGTGTTCATTTTTTAATACACAGCACGTTCAGATTTAATTTGCTATAGTTTTTAAGTGCTGTGCACTGTGTTATTGCCTTGAAATATGCATATTTATACAGTGGTGCCTCAACTTACGACCATCCCGACATATGACCATTTTGAGTTGAGACCGGCTCTGGCCGCAAAATTTTGCTTCGACCTCAGTGGCGGCGATTACGGTGAGGGCGGTGGTGACAGGGGGGGCAGGGGGGGCTAAGGTAGGGAGAGGAAGGGGGTGTGGGATAGGCTGTGGAGGTGGGTGGCTGTTGGGTGGGTGGCTGCCCATCGGCCCGCCAATCAGCTGATCGGTGGACCAGCAGGCAGAATGGAAGAGCCATAGGATGGCTTTCTTCCCCTTTGTATGTGGGATGAATAAAAAGGGGGAAATATTCATGCCTTCATATTCATCAGGGACTCTGAAACCCATGAATAGGAAGGGATGAATATTAAACGAATCAGCGATTTCTGATTCATTTTTTAATTCGTCCCCGTGTCTAGTTACATGCAATTGATTCCTCCAGCCCTTTGCTGCTGCATGGATATTTGGGGTGGCTGCCCCCTTGGTAAATGATTCATTGCCTACGAAAAATGTCTTGCGGCACCAGCCCCATAGCAGCTAAGAAGAAAAGCAGCCACCAATCTGCAAGCTCAGTTTTGGATGGAAGGCGCTTTTGCAATGCCTCAGCATTATTCAGATCTGAGTCTGCAAAAATTTCTATCACAAACTCTGCATTTGCAAGATTTTCATGCAAGGCTTCCACTATCCTTCCTCTTCCATTCTTGGCTAGCACCCACCACTGCAGATGGAGATGCAAATGTCTGTATTCTTTGAAAGGGTGTCACCCTGGAAGAAGTAAGAATTCTAGGAAAGAAACTGGGTACTCTTGGAGTTCCGAGGTAGGCAGGTAAAAGGATGAGAAATGGTCAACTCTACAACTCTACAACTCTACCCATTGTCCTTATTTTGCAATAAGCACAAGGATTGCAGTCCTCACATGGAAGGTAGTGTTAATCTCTTGCTCAGTGCTGTGGTTCCGATTAAAGATGGGCCCAAACCAGAAAACCAGTGTTTGTGATGGTTCCTGGTTTGTGGGTAGCTGACAGGAGAAAGTGGTGGTGGCAATATCAGGACCAGGTAGGGAGGTAATGGGGGCAGTGGGAAGGGGCGGGTGAGCATCTTGTTTTGCCAAAGCAATATGAAGCACAAAGGGGGGGGGGGAGGTTTGTTGCTTTATCTTGCTTTGGCCAAATTTCTGGACTTTTTCTGGTTCATGGCCATTTCTAGTTCTGATCCAGACTGTGGACTCCTGCACCTGCAGTTTTCATTGGAATTGCTTTCCAAAGGATCACTTTTATTAAGAAAGAAAGAAAGAAAGAAAGAAAGAAAGAAAGAAAGAAAGAAAGAAAGAAAGTGAAAATGAAAATAGTTAGTATGGGGACCTGATCCAGACTGGGATTTATACGAGAAGGGTGAAAATGGCTTCGTGTTCCCCATGATACTGCCACAATCTGAATCATGTCCCCTGGGCTTCCTCAGGAGTAAGAAAGAAAAACGTAGCCACATTATCCTCTCGATTAACCCCCGAAGTTGCTGATCCTGGCATGCATCAAGAAGAAAGGTGCATCATTCAGCAGCAATGCGTGTTTTAAATTCTCCTTTCTCTAAGGCAGTGGAGGACATATCAAAGATGAAACAAATGAAGGAGGAAAAATGTGAAGTAGGTAAACTTTCCCCTCCCCCCCCCCCACTGTCCCTTTCTCAGCAAAAACCTGCAGGCAACTTTCTCTGGCTCCATCCTAATTATAAACAGTGTAGGAACACAGCAGTAGTTTATGCATGATTATCAGAAGAGTTGCTGTCCACAACTCAGTAAACTGGGTATATACGAACCTGAGAAGGGCAATTTCTCAGCTGCTTTTTGAGATTCCTCCTCTCTTTTTTTGAGGTGCACTTTCAAAGCTGAAAAATTCAATATAGTTGTCTTCCTCTCTTGCCTCTTGCTAATGGGGCCATTCAGGTTTATGGCAGCCAAACATCTATGAAAAACTGAAGACTTCCCAGTGTGGGAAGATCATTTTCCAAACATTTCCTTTTATTTGAAAGATGCAGAGTCAAACTTCTTTCCCAAGAAGGGGCAGTGATTCTGTTAAAAATATAAAGCCATGCTGGGCCATTCCACAGAACTGTATTTTAAACTTTAAACCTTTTCTAATTTAAAAAAAATAAATGGAACAAAACCCTTTGGATTTCTTTCTTTTTCAGTATATGTGTCTTACAAAAAAAACCCAAAGATTTTTTTTAGTGGAAAGCGGTGTTTAGAGATGTTTCATGTCACATTTGCTACAAAAATCATTTCACTTAAATAGGTGGATGAGCTGGCAAAATTTTTTTTAGTAAAAGAGGAATAAAAACGCACACTCTCACCTCAAAAATAAGGTAATTGCTCCTCAAATTGCCAGTTCCCCCCCCCCCGATATGTGCTTGCATTCTGTGCCATCAAGTTTGAACTGACTTATAGCAAACCTAATAGGGCTTTCAATGAAAGTGAGGTATTTAAGGAGTGGTTTTACCAGTTCCCTGGAGGTGGTGGCACTGCAGGTTAAACCGCAGAAGCCTCTGTGGTGCTAGGTCAGAAGACCAGCAGTTGTAAGATTGAATCCATGCGACGGAGTGAGCGCCCGTCGCTTGTCCCAGCTTCCGCCAACCTAGCAGTTTGAAAGCATGCAAAATGCAAAAATGTGAGTAGATAAATAGGTACCACCTCAGTGGGAAGGTAAATGGCATTCCGTGTCTAGTCACGCTGGCCACGTGACCATGAAGGATTGTTTGCAGACAAAACGGTAGCTCTATGGGTTGGAAATGGAGATGAGCACCGCCGCCTAGAGTTGGACACGATTGGACAAATTGTCAAGGGGAACCTTTACCTTTTACCAATTCCACTCCCCCAGTGAGTTTCCATGGCCAAGCGGGGATTTGACCCCGTTCTCCAGAGTCCTAGATACATTTGCCCACCCAACTCAAAATATTGAGATGAGACACAGTAATATGAGTTAAAACCCGGACCACAACTTTATTAACCATTTAACTTTTAACTACCCCCTTTTTACAAGGGGGCCGGCTGTGGTGCTAACAGGCCTGGAACCCTCATCATTCTTGACCAGCCGGTCCAGACCTTTGCCCCTGGGGGTTCCTACCCTGATAGGGTGGTGTTGAACTGTCCAGCACCCTCTCGGCCATCCACCCAGAGTACCTTGGGCTGCCTTCTACCTGAGTCTCTAGATTCCCAAGTGCCCAGCGTCCCCTGGAGTCTCCCCGTTTCCCCTCACCTCAGCCAAAGCTCTGTAAATGCAATTCTGAGAGGAGGGATCCCTTGTACCCTCTGGGTGCCCACTCTGGAACTCACCTGAACCCACCCTGTTTATCACTACTGGCCATGGCTTAGGGGCTACCTTGGATTCCCGAAGCCCCACTCCACCAAGCCAAAACTTCAGCCCTGAGGCCCCCTTGCAAATCCTGCAGGAAAATCTCCAGCCAGCATCCGAAAGGTGCACACCATCCAACCCATACAACTCAGGGTGGCTGAGCCTAATGTTTGGGTCTGTAATTACTGACCCCCAAACCAGACTTTATAGCCCTTCCAATCTCTCAGTCGACTCCTTTCCAGAACTTGTCAAAGCATCTCGGATGGCATCCGGCTTTCCATACTATGAGTGGAATAATTGCAGACCAGGCAATGCGCATGCCAGGGAAGTGTGCAACCAATGCCTGCAGATCCTCAAGGAAGGATGGCCTCCTTAAACTTGCAACAACAAGAAACCCCAGCATCTAAAGCTGTGGCAAAGGACGCACATAATGGCAATAGCTGTGGGAGAGCCACTTCCCCAGTTTTTCTTGATATCTTCAACCTTGTCTCCCAGCTGCTGTGAATGTGGCACCAAGGCGAAAGGAATGGGTACCACATTGCAACCTGTGAATCCTGGCCAGAGTTGGGTCAAATTCATGTTGGTTGCTTCGATGACACTGTCCATCCATCTCGTCCTCTGTCGTCCCCTTCTCCTCTTGCTTTCACTCTTTTCCAACATCAGGGGCTTTTCCAGGGAGTCTTCTCATGAGATGGTCAAAGTATTGGAGCCTCAGCTTCAGGACCTGTCATTCCAGTGACTACCCTCCAAAACCATTTCCAGCTCGGCTAAAATTGCTGGCAATATGGGCATGCACGTATCCTCTCCCACTGTTCTTTCCTTAGCTCAACCCTCTAACATTTTTCTAATACGGAAGTTGCATGTATTATCCTTAAAACCCTATGCTTTAGCAAAAACCTGGGCACTACAACTTTCCAATGCAGGGAGATGCAAAATTGGACGAGGTGTTCTACTGGGGCGGGCCATGCCTGTTCCAGTCGTTCCCCTTTTCAAAATAAGAGAAACTTAGTGCATGCTGCTGAATAATTATACCGAGTGCTAGGGGGACACAGCCAGGCTCATAGCTCTTTTGGCCTCCGCCCTCCAAGATTCCATATATATACTAAGAGAATGTCCGGCCAAGCTTGTGCTCTGGGAGCCAATGTCCTGAACTGGTCCATCTGTCCCAAATCAAAAGGCTGCACTGCAGGAATCCATGCTTTGCCTCCTTGCCTGAGTGGGCAGCTGCTGGAGGAGGCAAGCAGGTGCCCCTGCCGGGACTGGACAGTTGCAAGAGGAGGAGGAGGAGCCAAGCAGTGCGTGCCAGCAGGTGAGTGACTGAGCCAGCTGGGTGTGCGTGGAAAGGAATGTGTGACATCTGTGGTGCTGCACCGATGACTAGAGAATACTCAGCAGGTAGCAATTCGTGCCCATCTGGCAAAATCTGTCAATATTAGTCAAAGCCTGAAAGTGCACGATTTGGCTGGAAGCCAGCATTGGGATTGTACATATGATTTGGTACATGATACGTGGTTCTCTTCTGCCACATGCTACACAATTAAATTACAGTATTTCATGTGTATAATGTGCGTCTTATGTGGTTTGTTTTTTAAGCCGTGAGAACCTCCACACGTTATATTTATAGGGGGCAACATAATCTTTTCAGTGCTTTTGGCATCTAAAGGTCTTAATCCAGCCCTGGTAAAAATAATATTCAAAGTAATGTTAATGAAGTTTTCATATGTGGAAATTACAGTATTAAGAACCACTGCTGCACCCTCTGCAGAGGTTAGATATGTGTCAGGGCAGGAGTCTAGGGCAGATCCCTGGGGCTTTGCTCTCCTGGGCATGTCCAGAGCAGCAATACCTAATCATCTGAAGCCACCTACAGCCCTCCATGAGATCTTAGAAAACATATGTTTTGGGGCTACAGGTGCCAGAATCTATGGGGATTACGGGCATTGCAGTACTTCTCCAAAGTCAGCAGAATATATTGTTATTGTTGTAAGCCTCCCAGAAACCTTTGGGTAGTGTGGGCAGCATATAAGTTAAATATAACTTATTTTTTTTCTCTTTTGATTTATGCCATCTGGAATTAACTATTTATCTTAAATTAACTGTTAAATATTTTATATTGCTTTTAGTATATGTTGTGAGCTGCCCAGAGTAGACTATGTCTAGATGGGCGGCATATAAATGCAATAAATGCAATAAATGCAATAAATGCAATAAATAAATAAATAAATAAATAAATAAAATTAATATAATATAATATAATATAATATAATATAATATAATATAATATAATATAATATAATATAATATAATATAAATAAAAATATAAATAAATATAAATAATATAATATAAATATAAATAAATAAATATAAATAAATATATAAATATAAATAAATATTTATAAATATTTATAAATAAATAAATTTATAAATAAATTTGTTCAGGAAGGGGTGTCTAAATAGCCAGGTTTTTAGTAGCTTCTTGAAGGTGCCCAAAGAAGGGGCCAGGCGGATGTCAGGCAGAAGAGAGTTCCATAATTGTGGAGCCACTGCCGAGAAGTCCTGGTTTCTAGTGCTTGTTTTCCAGGCCTCTCTCGGGGTCAGAACTCTGAACCGCCCTGCCTGCGACAATCTTATAGGATGGGCAGACCTGACTGGAAGGAGGCGCTCGGCCAGATATTGAGGTTCCAAACCGTTTAAGGCTTTATAGGTTAGTACCATCACGCTGAAACTGGTACAGAAGCGAACAGGTGGCCATTGTAAGGTGGCCAGGGTGGGAGAGATATGTTGGTATTTTCTAACCCCACTCAGAAGTTTAGTCACTGCACTCTGGACCCGTTGCAGTCTCTGTAGCAGTCCCAAGGGCAGCCCCATGTGGAGGGCATTACAACAGTCTAATCTCGAGATTAGATTTCCTTCTAAGTAAGCAGGGCCAGGTCCATGACACCTTTGCTGTAGACAAGCTACATGATCAGAACTGGAAGCACCAGCGCCATATGCCTTGCCTAAACATCTCTCAGGTGCATAATTAGGGATTACATGCATTGTTCACAGGCAGACTGCTTTTAAGTCTCAAACAAAAGGGATAGGGTTGTTGTAGGGGTTTTTCGCTAGTTTTTTAGCTAACGACACCCATCAATCACAGTGACAGATTATCTTCTCCCCTTATCACAACAGTACACCCATAACAAAAAGCACCCTGATCACCAAAAATCACCCAAACTCCTGAAAAGGACAAAAAACTGACCCCACAACTACAAATACTCAACACTTACACACTACACCAGAACACAGAGTTCTAGCTCCTGTTCCTCTGAAGATGCCAGCCACAGAGACTGGAGAAACGTTAGGAAGAAAAACCTCCAGAACATGGCCAAATAGCCCAAGAAACCCACAACAACCATCCCATCCCAGCCGTGAAAGCCTTCGAGAATACAAAAGGGATATGACTTTGTCGTAGAGCCCAGACCTCAGGGAAGGGACTGTTATGTGCTCTTAAGTCCATCGGAAACTTTGGCAAGATTTGCAATGCTCCATGTGAGAGACCACTCTGAATATTAAGACAGGCAGGTTTTCATCAGTGGGAAATTAGAGATCTCTTGTGGATGCTTCAGTCATTCTCTGTCAAGGCATAAATTGGACTGACCGCCTCTTAACTGGTTTATGGAAGCTGCTGTCCCGAACAGAAATAACCTTTGGATTCTAAGTAATGTGCAGTTCATTGGGTATTTAATTCGTTGCACGAACAGCAATGGCTTTCTATTAAATCTTCTTTTGCCCTCATTTTCACTGGTATCAAATAATAATGTAACTCTTTTTGAAATGGTATCAGTAGCCCAGATCCTCAAGAGGGGGGAAGGGGGACAAGAAGTAGTGTATATAAAAGTTAAAGAAGGTAGCAGATGAACCATGTGTGTTAATATAGGGAATACTGACAGTTTTTACCTTTCAACTTTAAGAGGAAAATGGGACTGGTTAATTGTGAAAAAAATAAAAGTAGATGACAGCATAAGTATTACATTTGGCGATGACTTAAGAAACCTAGCCTTATATTCAACAGGTGTGAAGCATCTAGCCAAATATTTTGATTTCAATGCTTCTTTCCTGCCTCCCATTTTTACCATCTAGTTTGAAGAGTTCTGGAGACACCGAAAGCTTGCAGACTGTTGTGGATTTCCAGTTGATCCTAATATTTTTACTTTTTTACTTATGGGTGAGCACAGATGCCTTCGTTTTAGAGGGGCAGGATGCGGTTTTCTGCACAAACAAATATTGTGTGCCAAATGCGTTCATTATGATAAAGTGCACACAGAAATGCATCTATTAATGAGGAAAATGGTGGAACAGCAAGCAGAGAAGTGTAAAGGGAATATGGTTCTCCATGAGAATTTTATTCCCCATCTTGAATAAACTCCCATTAGCTGTATTTTCTCATGATGTGGTCTCTGTGCCAGGGAAAACTTAGCTGGGCAGAGATATTCTGCACGTCCTGCTGTCAGGAATGGCAGAGAAACAGAGTCAGCCTAAAAGCTGGTGACCCAATACAACTACTGTTCTCTGTACCCCGCCCCCATTCCTTCCAAAAAGCACCTAGTAATGCCCATGCCACGACAGATGGACTGCTGCCCTCTACCATTCTGGAAACGAACTCAACCACAGTCGCAAATTGAGCAAATCACCAGCAGAGAGCAGTGCCGAGAAACAGCAGCTCCGTTTCATTCTGTTGACTTTCCAGCAACTCCACCGAGCATTAGAACAAAGCCAATTGTATAGGCATTTAATTCCAGTGTGACCTGTATTGTTTCATTAAACCACTGAGATGAGTAGTGTCAGCATTTCAGATGAGGGAATGGCTAAGGGATTCATTAGGAAAAATACCCAAGTCTTTGACTGCGGCGTAATACCAAAGGCCATCATAACTGTGTTACATGGCCACCATTTCATGAATTCTTAGTATCTGTTGTGTGACGTACTGTATGTTTGGCTGTCAGCTGCTTCGAGGAAAGAGAAAAGAAGCAGGAAGAGTTGGTTTCAGGCCCCTGAGACTCAGTGGGAACAAGGAGTATCTTCTAAGCTCATTGTCCAAAAGTGCTTTGAGAACCAGATTAAACTCGTGTGGTTGCAGATTGCTAAGAAGGTCTGATGAACAGATGAATAAATGTTCATGTCCATTTAAGGCATGAAAAACACACACACTCAGACATAGCACAACAGTGAATGAAACCTTAGCCAGCTGTTTTAGCAAATCTGACTATTTTGGCCTAAGCAGTTTTTCAGTTTTTCCAACCTTTACTTTATCATAAACTTCAATAATTCATCAGTTTGTTTTCTTGAACATTTTGCACAAAAACCGGTGCATGTATTAGGGCCCCTTTCTTCTAGTGTTTTCCTTTCTTTTTTTTTTTTTTTGCAAGCAGTTTTCCTGGAGAAATGCCATTCGGTG
The DNA here is from genome assembly GCF_051106095.1 of Pogona vitticeps. NCBI lineage: Eukaryota > Metazoa > Chordata > Lepidosauria > Squamata > Agamidae > Pogona > Pogona vitticeps. The sequence goes on along the minus strand of NC_135786.1, from coordinate 10,135,153 downwards.
TTCATTCACTAATAGGTGCACACTTTTCCGTATCTGACACACCTGTCTAAGCAGTTTTTGATAGGAGAACTTCAGTGTAACCTGACAGATTGTGCATTGGAAAAGGTGAATTTCCAAGTCTAACTGAGGTTTGGCTTTTTCAATGCTTCAGAAGTGCAAAGGTAGACAAGGGTGTGTTAAAATGAGAATGGAATGGATGTCCCCCATATCCTGCTCTGTGCAAAAACAAATGGAGTGTGAGTTACTCCAACAAATCCAAAAAAATTAATGGGTGGAAGAAGAAAATGTAATCTTAACATCACTGAGTTAGAAGAGTTTTTGCAGGGCGTCCAATGCATTTCCATAACTAACACAAGAGATGCAAAAGTAGATAATCTCATTTAGATGGCTTTTGCATTTGGGCATGCTCCTTCTTGCAGTGGAAAGCTCACCACCCTTGTGTTGTTGTTATGTGCCATCAATGCATGTGGCAATTATCTGAATGAATGGAGGAGAGAGGGACAGATGGACGGTTGGTTGGTTGATCCTGAATGTATTTCCCCTCCATGTCTTTTCTAGATCTACATTCTAGTTTGCTACTCTCGGGGTCTCTTCCTTCTTGAGATGGCTTCATGCTTATTCTTTTTCCAGCTAAAGAGATGCAGATTTCATGATGGCCTCCTGAACAGACCAGCAAGGGTGCAAGCCAGCTCTAGGGGCAAATCTGCCAGGGGATTTCTTGATTCAAGAAAGAGTCTCCAGAGGGGTTGGTCTTGTTCAAAAGTCACAAGCTCAGCAATAGGCCGCTGCACTCTGCAAAGACAAATTCCAAATAATCCCGACAAGGCCTGTCAGGATTCCAATGTACTGTTTTTAATGATCTTTTGCTTTCAACAAGACTTCCAGGTTTTTTAAAAACTTGTAGTCTGATGGTTTTATATGGTATTTTCTCTAGGTTTTTAAAAAAATCTTTATGGATAACTCTTGATGACTTATTTAATGTATACCTCCTTGAGAGATTTCCCTTACCCTGAAAAGCAGCAGACCCTCGACTTACAGACGGCTCAACTTACAGACTTTTCAAGTTACAGACTTCTCTGGCTGCAAAATTTAGGTTCGACTTGCAGCCTGAGAATCGACCTACAGACCAGAAAAAAACCCAAAATGGAACAAAACAGAACAAAAATGGCCGGTTACGGATTAATCGGTTTTCAATGCATTGTAGGTCAATAGAGACTCGACCTACAGACTTTTCGACCTGCAGCCACCTTTCCAATATGGAGTAATTCTGTAAGTAGAGGGTCCACTGTACAGTGGTGCCTCGCATAGCGAGGTTAATCCGTTCCGGATTAACCTTTGCTAGAGCGAAACATCGCTGAACGGATCAAAAAAACCAAATGGGCCGAAAACTCACTGTTCAGCGATGCTTCCTATGGCTGGCAGCCATTTTCGAAGCCATTTCGGGGCTTCTGGCGGCCATTTTGTCCGCCTAACAGCTGTTCGTCGGGGCTTCGTTTTGCGAAGATCGGTAAGCGAAACGTTTGCCGATCTTCACAAAGTGAGTTTCGCCCTATCTAAACGACGTTGAGCGATCGCATTAGCGATCCCAAAAAAGGGATCGCTATGCGATTTCGTCATTGTACGGTGCGCTCGTTAAGCGAGGCACCACTGTATAAATGCCTGAAATCTGTAAGGAATCAAGGAGCTTGTGCAAATTGTTTGAGGTCAGTTTTGCTTCTCTATCTGCTCAAGACGTAGTTGCCAAACTGTAGCCCAGGGCACTTTAGCAAGCTGTGCAAGAACTACTAAAATAATCTGCTTATGGACAGACCGATTCCCTGGCCAATAGTCTGCGGCTTAGCTCCACTTCTGCAATGGGGATGCTGTCGCCATCAATGGCAAACTGTGCCTAATTAAAGAGTTCCGATTTTTGAGATGTGGGTGTGCGAACCTAAGAGGTGCTGATACAAAGTTGCACAGATCCCAATTTTTTTTAAAAAAAAAAAACAGGAACTTTTAAACTAGCAGCAATCTGCCCCTGATGATGACATCATACCTGTTGCAGTGGCAGAGCTATGCAACAGGATACTGGTCTAAGTGAACACAGATTTCGTGGCCATGGAAGAGGCTCATTCTTCTGTTGCTTTAAAGGCAATTCCTTACTCTGCCTTCTTTTTAGTTTATCTCCATTTAGGACTGGTAATTCCCTCACTGATTAGGGCTGTTAATGATACAGTTTTTGCACATTATAGGACCACTATAAGTTGGATGCAATTTGACAGCATATATCAACATTTTCTCTCTTTCTATTGTGTTAGATTGGTTCAGCCTAAGGCGTTTAGCTTGCACTTCAATTTGGAACCAGCTAATTCATATTTCTCAAAACAATATCTGTAAATAGAGGCTGTAACTATATGGTCAAATACCACAGGATTTGCTACGATTATTACATGGATGCATTTTAATTCCTTTTTACTGATCAAGCAACACAAAGGTCAATTTGAATCAGTTCAGCCCAATTTTGCTCCTGATGCAGAGGGTTGTTTTTTTTCCCTCTCTGCCATTTGGGATTTCTACTGTTTTAAGCTGGAATGATTTGAACAAACTTTTCTCTGTGTGATTAGTTGTTTTGTTCTGCAAAACAACAGGGACCGTGTTCATGGGTGATGATGTGGTGATGTAGGCTGTTGAGGCGTGATATTTAAGGTCAACAGGAACACATCCGTCCCTTAAGTCTGCCCTATTTTTAATTCTTTAAAAATAAACAAGTGTAGGGCTGAGTCATTGCACTGATGCATTGATATACTTGTTGTTGTTTAGTCGTGTCCGACTCTTTGTGACCCCATGGACCAGAGCACGCCAGGCCCTCCTGTCTTCCACTGCCTCCCGGAGTTGGGTCAAATTCATATTGGTTGCTTCGGTGACCCTGTCCAGACATCTCATCCTCGGTCGTCCCCTTCTCCTCTTGCCTTCACACTTTCCTAACATCAAGGTCTTTTCCAAGGATTCTCCTCTTCTCATGAGATGGCCAAAGTATTGGAGCCTCAGCTTCAGGATCTGTCCTTCCAGTGAGCGCTCAGGGTTGATTTCCTTCAAATTGGATAGGTTTGTTCTCCTTGCAGTCCAGGGGACTCTCAAGAGCCTCATCCAGCGCCACAGTTCAAAAGCATCAATTCATCAGCGGTCAGCTTTCTTTATGGTTCAGCTCTCACTTCCGTACGTCACTACAGGAAAAACCATAGTTTTGTCTATTTGGACTTTGTTGGCAAGGTGATGTCTCTGCTTTTTAAGATGCTGTCAAGGTTTGTCATCGCTTTCCTCCCAAGAAGCAGGCGTCTTTTAATTTTGGGGCTGCTGTCTCCATCTGCAGTGATCATGGAGCCCAAGAAAGTAAAATCTGTCACTGCCTCCATATCTTCCCCTTCTATTTGCCAGGAGGTGATGGGACCAGTGGCCATGATCTTAGTTTTTTTATGTTGAGGGATCAGGACAGATGATGACAATAAAACAAAATTCCAACTGTCATTCTGGGCGAAGTGGCAAATCTCATTGATGGCTACTATTCCATTCTCTAAATGCTAACCTGCTGCCTCCAGAAAACTCTTCCAAAGAACACTGCTTGTGTTCTGATGGAGGCCGACATTATTGAGGAAGCAGGCTGTGTTTCTGGAGGCGGATCTATGTGCAGAATTAGGCTTGCTTTAGATTAGGAAAATGCTAGGAAACTCAAACAGTGTTAAATCTCTAGTGCAGCACGAAGAAGCATTCAGGAGCAATAAGCAGCTAACAGATGTGCAATTACATTTACTCTGACTGAGATGTAAATATTTACACTAATATTGATGGACAACTCAAGCACTGGAGATGCTTAAGACTAGAATCCTTTTTGCCATTCTTCATTATTCCAGAAGACTGCTGATAATCTGTCTTCATTTTTCTTTCTTTTTTTTTTCAGAAAGATGGTAAATTTGTGCTAGGAGTGGATTAAATCATGGGGTGCGTATTTGTTTCCAAAGGAATGGGAAAATCTATTGAATGAGGCCTGTTAGGCTTTCTATTTTCAGTCTAAGCATTAAAAACATACAAATGCTATGATTATCAGGAAACTCTGCCTTTTAATATTTTAGTTTCCAGAGTGTGGAGGAAGCCCACTTAATGGTTGTTTTCCCCCAACAACCTAGCGATCGTCTTTTGGCCAGAATGTTGAGAATTGGTGAGATATTTGTTGCTTGTGCTTTAGATATGCCCATAAAAACCTACCCAGGGATTTCCCAGAAGGGGGAAAGTTCCAGTTCTTTTTCTTCTGCTTGATTATTGATTGTTTCAATTAAAAACAAACAAACAAACAACTCTCTGGTTTATGAATGTGGGATATTGTACTTCTGCACCCAAATTAAAAATGCTAGGAAATGGCATGATATTGCTGCACAATATTGTCCCCATGTTGCTAGTGTAATCCCTATGAAATACTGGTTCAGCCCAAAGGGGTGGGGTTAAGAAAGAGTGGGGCTGCAAGTAAGAGATCTGAATCAGAAAGAGCAGGAGAGCTGAAGAGCTGAACTTATGGCAACCCTTCTTTCTTAGGTACTCTGAAGGGATTTACCAGTCACTTCTTCTGGGGATGTTTTGGGATTTCACATCTTCCCTAGACCTACACAGTCTGGCTCTTCTTCCAGGAGGCAAAGCAGAGAATCACACTCCCAACCTCTGGCATCCAACTTACGGAACTAGTCTGACAGCTCCTGCTTGGTTGTGCATGCTATATGCTGTCAAGTCACATCTGACGTATAGCAACTCTGACACGGTTTTCAAGATAAACAGGAGTGGTTTGACTAGGTGAAACTCAGAATGTCCAGAATTATTATTAGCATGTCAGAAGGTCACAGGAGGATAATCCATAGCAGGACATCCAGTAGGGGACAAGCTTTGTTTTAGACCAGGTGAGGCAAGTGAAGCTACAAGCTACTAAAGTCTAGAACAAGGAACAGAGTGAAACAGGAAGTATGCATCCCTCGAAAGCAACAACACAAGAGGGACAATCCAAAATTAAAATCCATGAAGCAGCCCAAAGGGTCAAAGGTCAGGTAAACCAGAACAAAGGATTTAGCGGTGCAGGAACTAGGTAGAGACTGTTCAGCACTGAAGGCTATTTTCTAGCTGTGCTGCTGGCACTTCACCCAGCACACAGTTGCAAGTGTTTGGGTGGCAAGGAGAAAAAAAAACAGCTGCAAGATTTGGCCCCTGAGTCTCCCTTGGAAAAAGAACCCATTCATGAAGAGGCTGCTTATTCATGAGCAGACCGCCCTTAACACTCCACTTTGGAGCTTCACATTGGACTCATGCCTTCAGCTTTCTTTGCTTCCGAAGGCTGGGAGGTGGTCCCTTCTCGTCCTTGGATTCAGCTCCTGAGCTGCCATCGTCCATAGGCTCAGGCTCATGGGTCCCCCAAGGGTCCAGGATCTCAAGGGTAAACAGGTCCTCCACTCCACCAGGCTATGGAGTCTCCCGATTCTTGGGCTCCTCCTTGCTGGAGGACTCTTCTGCTGCGGTCAACGACAGTGATGCATCTTTCTTGCAGGAGGGCATGAAGATAAAAGGAGAGTGAGCTCTTGAGTACATTTTATGAAGACCTCCATTTCAAACAGGCTACTTTTGTGTTTCACCAAGGGTACGGCAGCTCCAGTGTAACTTAAGGTCAATTGGGAAGATTGTCTTCTGCTTTCCACGGGCTGCAGTTAGTGCTATACCCAATCCCCGTCGCTGTTGTTATGTGCCCTAAAGTGGTTCCAGCACACGGCAACCCTAATTGGTATGTGAGATATTCAACAATAATTGAACATTGCCAGACCCTAGTGAGTTTCCATGGCCAATAGGAAATTCAAGCTCAGGTCTCCTGTATCCTCCTCCATCACTCAACTACATCACACTGGGTATCCCTTGCTTAGTTAGGTAAAGGTAGAGGTTCCTCTTGACATTTAGTCCAGTCGTGTCCAACTCTAGGGCGCGGTGCTCATCCATGTCTCCAAGCTGTAGAGCCAGCGTTTGTGCAAAGACAGTTTCCGTGGTCACGTGGCCAGCGCAACTAGACACGGAATGCCGTTACCTTCCCAATGAGGTGGTCCCTATTTATCTACTCGCATTTACATGCTTTTGAACTGCTAGGTTGGCAGGAGCTGGGACAAGCGATGGGAGCTTCCTACATTGCGTGGATTCAATCTAACAATGGCTGGTCTTCTGACCTTGCAGCATAGAGGCTTCTGTGGTTTAATCCACAGCACCACCACGTCACATTTGCTTAGTTAACTCATGTTAAAATATGGCCATGAGTCCCATTGTCATCTGATTGCCTCTGTTTTCTCTCCTTAATCCAAGGTCTTTATTTTGCATCTCTCTCTGTCTCTCTCTCCTTGTTCTCTTTCCTCACTAGTACTCATTCCTATTTTACCAACATAACAAAAGAGTCCAATACTGTACATGCCTAGAATCAGGCCCTATTAGAAGCTAAGTATCCATGGGTCCATTTAAGGAATTGATTCGGAAATGTAGCCAATCCAGTTGTTTACATCTGGAAATCAGTAATACCATTCAAAATCTTTCTGAGATTTTGACATCTCAGAAGTTTAACATATTTAACAACCAGAGCTGTGGCACTTTGAAGATGGAGAGATTTATTTCAGTGTGAGCTTTTGTGGATTACAATCTGCTCTCTCAGATGTGTCTGAAGATGTAATCTATGAAAACTCACAGTGAAATAAATCTCCTGCCCTTTAATGGGATGCTACTCCTGTGTTTTAATTGTTAGAAATTCAACATCTTTTGTTTCCAACTCTTATAATTTTGGGCATCTTTTGGGATGAATGAAAAAACAAGCAGACAAACAGAGTCTGGGGAATCCATTTTGAGATTTAATCCATGTTGTTATTTAAGTTAGAGAGATCTAACAAGTTAGAGATCTTACAAATCCTTCAGAACATGGCTAAACAGCCCGAAAAACCTACAACATCTGTTGGATCCCAGCCATAAAAGCCTTCTTACAAATTTTTGGATCACGCCAAGAAAGAAACAAGCAAGGCTCTGAAGAACTCAGTTTTGAAACATAACCTATCCAGTCATTTCACCTTTGAAAGCAGTAGTTTGTCAAATGTTGGCTAGACTCCTAATAGTTGCATATATTGCTGTGACACACGATACACACATGATCTCCTTGATTAGCAGCAATTTGCTGCTGCACTTTATGATGTTTGCCTTAATGCTAGCATACACAGGTAATATGATTCTAGTGATCATATTTCTAGTTCTTACAATTTCAGGGAAGTTTTTGGACAGTCTTTCAGTGTGAAGAAACCAAAAGAGTTGAAGGAACTGATTTTTAATCTTTTTTATGTTTTCATGTTTTAATCTTTCAATTGTATTTTAAATCATATATTGTTATTTATCTTTTAATATTTAACTTTAGATTAGGCATCCTTCAGTCTCGAAAGACTATGGTAACGTGCTCTGTATGGAGGACTTGGAACAGCGTCTAGTGTGGCTGAGGAGGCCAATTTGAGAGTGACCATCCCTTCCACGCTGAAGACAAATACAGTCTGTACCCCATCCATCTCCCTGATTTTGCTGCTTTCGTGACTGCCTTTTTGCCTCGGCCTGCTGGACAAGGTTTTCTTCAAATTGGGAGAGGCCATTCTGCACCGCCTGCCTCCAGGCTGAGCACTCAGATGTCAAGTTTTCCCATCTGTTGAGGTCCATTCCTAAGGCCTTCAGATCCTGCTTGCAGATCCCTTGTATCCCAGCTGTGGTCTCCCTCTGGGGTGATTTCCCTGCACTATTTAACTCATTGTGTTTTTAAATTGTGTGAATTTTAATGCTATGAACCGCTTTGGGTCCCTTCTTGGGAGAAATAAGGCATAACAACAACAACAACAATTTTGAGGTTTAATCTATGTAGTTATTTTTAAGTTGGGAAATTAGTAATAGTGAATAGAGCTATAGAAACAAGACTGTTAGAATCCCAGTGTTAGGAGTAACTTCAAGTTTATTTAGCTGGAATGTTTCTTCTTTTTCAGGGAAGGACTGGAATCACCAATGAATGAATGACTTACTTTTGGGAATAACATGGCAAGTGGTATTCAAACTACTGACTTGGTGTGATCAGTAATATTTTCTAATTACTTGTCACTTTTTATGGACATTTTGAGGCCTTTTTTGAGGTAATTTGATAGGAATTTTCCAAGAGTATGCCTTTTTCTTATTCATTTTATGCTCCCCTTTCAAAGTAAAGTAAGTGTGAAGCAATGAGCAGCGCAAGAAATAATGAAATGAGTTACTTTCTCTATATTGTAATGTCAATTAGGTTTCTTTTCAAATTGGATAGAATAACAGATAAAATTTTTTTGAAAAGTAACTTTCCAAGCTTATTACGCATGATGTGGAGAAAGTTTGGAGGAACACATCTGATAATACTGGAACCTACAGTCATTCACTGAATAGGAGCAGGATAGATTTAGAACAGAGAAGGATGGGAGTTTCACACAATATGTGGGAATACCTGGAGCTTGGAAATATTCATTTTGGACTATAATTCCCAGAATGCCTGCTCAGGATATGTAGCAGTCCAAAAAAGTAACACATGTAAGCTGTTGGAGTATGCTCTCATAGGAATGCAATGTCGACCACCATTTTATATGGCTTGGAAAAGGGGATTGGAGAGATCCAGGCAAGATAAGACAGTCAATGGCTATGAGTTCGGTCATAGTGGATATGTCTTTCCTCCAGAGGCAGAATGCCTTTGTATATCAGTTTCTGTGGAAAGGTCTTCCTGTTGCATTCATGTCCTGTTTCACCACAGTAGGCACAGAATGAGTGACTGAAAAGGCATCTGGCTTGATCAAGCATGACTGGAAACTAAGCCTATGAGGAACAGTTGAGGAAGCTGGGGATGTTTAATCTAGAAAAGAGATGACTGGGAGGTCTTATGAAAGCCATCTTTAGATTCCAGAAGGACCAGCAAGTGGAAGAGTGAGCTTTTTCTCAGGGATTTTGAAGAACAGGTCCTGTTCTCATGGATTCTAAGGGCAAGAAAGGAGATTCTAACTCCCTTTCTTAGTCAGAATCTAACTCCCTGACAGGAAGAGCTGTTTGACAGGGGAACGAACAACCTCAGAAGGTGGTGGACTCTCCTTCCTTGAAGGTTATCAAGTAGAAGTCAGACCATCATGTAGCAGGGTGCTTTTTCTGCTGTGGCCGAGGTTGGGCTCCGTGGTGGCTCTCTCTCTCTCTCTCTCTCTCTGCATGCATGCATGTATGCATGTATGTATGTTCTAGTTCTACAGTTCTATCTATCTGCAAATCACAGCATCAGCCAAGTTTCCTTCCTTGCAGATGGCTTAGGTTGGGAAAGATGTCTCAAAACAAAGAAAATAAAGAACCAATAAGGACACCAACATTTTGAAAAAACAGATCAGCTTCTCAGAATGTAGGTGTGTGTACACGCACGCACACATGCGTGCAAGCACACACACACACACACACACGCACACACACACACCCCTGCACTCACAGGACTGGGCTGTTTATATTAATTGAAATTCCACTGTGGAATTCAGTTCTGTTTTGTTGAGCTCCAATAAAAGATCATTGCAGCTAGGCATTTGTGCTATTCTATGTCCCTCTGCTTTGGCATAAAAGATTAAGCACCCTTGGCCTATACGATGCAGAATAATACATTACGGTTAAGACGGGAAAGGAGACAGAAGCGAAAGGAAAGCATTCCGTCCAGATGGTGCCATTCTCCTTTAGAGCCCCATATACAGTCATTCACACCCAGGGCTGCTCATGTGCATAGATTACGGAGGACGTGGCTCGGTTCCCCCCCACTATATTTTAAAACGGATAGTGATTTCAAGCCCACCAACCCCAAATTGATGTGCCTTCGATTCAACACAATTGCCTGTAGCTTCTGATTAACTGATGCACAACCCATCCATGTGTTATTTTAATCGCTCCCTTCCCACATTAAAAAAATACTATAGATGCAGGATTGGTTGAGACATAGATATTTTATCTCATGCTGGTTCCAGCTTGCCATTTTCCTTACCTGCTGTTGATGTCTGCGTAAGACGTTTGGATGGAGATAAACGTTAAGATGCCAATGCCCTTCAGTTTGGCTTTGTGTTAAAAAGAGGGTGCACGCGTGGGGTGGGGGTTGATGTGATTGATTCCTGTCAGAAACTTCTTCAAGGGGAGCAAAACATTTCCATTTGTGCACTGCTGTGGTTTCCAATCCTGGGCCCCCAGATGTTCTTAGACTAAAATTACCAGATGCCTTCACCATGAGCTGTGCAGGCCAGGATTTTTGGGAGTTGCAATTTCAGAACACCTGAAGGTTGGGAACTACTAAAGTCCCCTGGACTGCAAGGAGAACAAACCTATCCATTCTGAAGGAAATCAACCCCGAGTGCTCACTGGAAAGACAGATCCTGAAGCTGAGGCTCCAGTACTTTGGCTGTCTCATGAGAAGAGAAGACTCCCTGGAAAAGACCTTGATGTTGAGAAAGTGTGAAGGCACAAGGGGAAGGGGAGAACAGAGGACGAGATGGTTGGACAGTGTCATCAAAGCAACCAATATGACTTTGACCCAACTCTGGGAGGCAGTGAAAGACAGGAGGGCCTGGCGTGCTCTGGTCCTTGGGGTCACGAAGAGTCGGACACGACTTAATGACTAAACAACAAAAAGCAAAAGTATACTAATACTGTTTTCTGTAGCTCTGATGATAGTGTGATTTCTGAGATCTGCAATTGTTTATAGTACTGTATTGTGTGAAATTTCTTGATATTGTTCCCAAAGCCCTGATGACTACGGAGACAACTGAAATATGTTTTATCCACAAGCGAGATGATTCAGTTGCCAAATCTCTGTGTTTTTTTTTCTTTTACCAATTCTTTATTTTCAACTTTGGCATCTCCTGGAATTAAAATCAAAATTATTAAACATTGACTGATATTACATAACAGATACAAATTTTAACCAGAAACCTAAAACCTAAGTATCTGTTAAATAGCTATGTAGTGTATTTATATGCCTCCTAATATTCCCTTTTTGCAGTTCTATTATTATTATTATTATTATTATTATTATTATTATTATTATTATTATTATTATTATTATTATTATTATTATTATTATTATTATTATTATTATTATTATTATTATTATTATTATTATTATTATTATTATTATTATTATTATTATTATCCATGATGGAGAAGTGGGTCATGATCCCTGAAAACTCAGCAGGAAATAAATTCTTTAGTCTTAAAGGCACCATTATAACTTTTATTTTTGTTTTATTTTTTGTGTTTCTCAATACAGACTAATACAGCTCTTTCTGCACATCTCCCCTGACACCTTGGCCATCCCTGACCTCTGTAAATAATTTCTAGGGCCATGATACAGCTAAATTGTAATGTGATGGGCTGTAATGATATGGGTCATCATAGTATCCCTCAAACATGGGGAAAACAGGAGGCTTGGATTTACTGCGTATACATGCATTGTCTAAATATACCACCATTTCCACGTTGGATTGCTCACAGCAATTTGAAAATGACACAGACAAATATTTTGAAAAGGAGGGAGGGATGTGAACGCCACAGTAAAATGTAAAGCAGGTTTTTCTTTTGCACTTAGCAAAAGTCCTTGCACTTTTGTTAACAGAAAACGAGCTGCATTACTTGGCTGTCTCCTTCGTTTGTGAATTTATTCCATGTTGTCTGCAATGCATTCAGCTGCATTAGCCCTTCCCCAATGCTTGTCAGAACCATTTCTTCTTGACTCTTTGTAGCTTCCCTGACTTGACTTTCTGACTGGCTTTCCTCCATGCACCAAATAATAATAATAATATTTTAAAAATAAAATGCTTGTGTCCTCGTTTGAGATTTTAAATCCTTCCTTGGTTCCTTCTTGTATTCTTCACTCCAACACACCTGGTTTTTACATCCAAAGATGCCCAATCTCCTTTACCATAGTGTTTTCTGCACTAGTTCTTCTTCTGTTTAAATACCGTAATTAAAGAGATGGTGCGAATTAGCTGGGCAAGATTCAGATGGTTGAAGACAGACTTCTAGTGCAGTGCTCTTCAACTTTAAAGTCGAAGCATGGGGCCTGCAGACCACAATTTATCCATTCCTGCCACAGGCAAAGGCGGAATGTGAACATGAAAATAAAATAAAATACACTCCTCCCAGTTTGCTTTACCTGCTTTCTAGATAAGAAAGCCATTACCAAGAGGGCTTTGAAAGGGGTGAAAGCTTGATAAGGGTCTCCTCTAAAGGGTCTCCTGCCGCATCAACAACCAAATACTTTCCAAAACGATTCTCTTACGTTACAAGCACGATAAGGTCCCAGCCTTGCCTATGCCCAAACACATACTTGAGAGAATGAGTTGCATTTTATTAGACCTTTTGGAGATTTTTGGATCGATCCAAGCATGGCTGAGTATTCCTTCCAGATCTGTTGACAGATATTTGGTAGCTCAATGAAGGGGAAAATCATAGCAGCACAGCTGGAAGAGAAAGAGCTACGGATCTCCTACTATGGTTAGATTTATTTAATTGTATGACATCTTTGTAAACGGCTGAGCAGGTAGAGGCCTCTACCCAGGGTGAATAAAAATCAATAATTTTTAAACATGAACTGATTTAAAATATTGGTTTAAATCATTATTTAAATTTTTAAATGGTTTTTTATTTAAATCATGAAACATTCCCCATTTTAAACAATTTAAATCGTGATTTCAGTCAGATCCGCCCTGCCTCTTCCCTTTCCATTCCATGGCTGGGGGGTGGAAATGAACTTTCCCAGGTTTTAACCCAGAGCTAGACAACTTTTTCCACCTTGCAGAAGTTCAATAAGATATTGGCCAAAGTGACAGAAATATGTTATTGATGTAAAAATAACAGGAACTCCTACAGCACCTTACAAACCTATTTGCGATGAACTGTTTCGGAGAATCATCTTGCCCCTGAGATATTTGCGGGCTTATGAGAAGGAATCCCTACATTTTATTGGGCTAGTTTTATCTGCTGGGGGGGGGGGGGTTAAGTCACAGGTTAGTATGGTTCCCATTTGGAACTCCCTCTAAATAAGGAACATTGGCCACACATCTGGCCATAGATTTAGCATTTTTATGCTCAGCCTGGACACCACAGATGTGACAAATGAAATTTCTCTGGCCATGTAAACGCCCCCAGCAAGCCCAGAGAGTACCCCACTGAGCCTTCTTCTCGGAGAGGTTCCACACTGGGAGACAAGCGATGCTGTTATGAACCAGGTTATTCAACTTGAATTAAAGAAACAAGGTCTGGAACTAAACAATCACGACTTGCTACTCCTCTAACTAGCGGGATACCCTGCACCCTTTCAGTGGAGGAGTCCTCTGGACAGGGTTAACCTGTGTTTCTCCAGCACTTGCAGGACACCCCCAGAGATGAGACAGACAGGGAATCCCACAGCACGGGTGGCTAATGGCTAGGGGGATCTTCCCCTTAATTGCAGTCTCCTTCTCTCATTCTTCTAGCTCCACAAGGGTGTTGTAGAGTTGCTGAGGGTCCAGGCTGTGGCTCGAGTTTCCTCTGGGGTAGGACACGTCTTCTTCCCCTTCTCTCTTTGGCTCTGTGCCATTTTTCGCTCCACTCTTGCTCTCCCCAAAAGGAGGGTTTTGAGGTGCCAGCACACCTACTCTGCATCCTGTACCCACAGCTGGATGAGTTCCCCCATCCACGTATCTTCTCTTTCCATGACTTCCCAATCTTTCCTCAAAGTCCTGATTGCAGTCTGTCCTGCCTCTGTTTGAGTACCTCCCACTTTTTCTTTTGCCTTCTGCCAGCACTCCTACTCTTCCTTCTTCTCTGGTTCTCCTTTATCCCCTTCCTCTAGGGATCCCCCTTCTTCCTCTATAACCTTCCTCCCACTGTCTTGCCACTTCTGGCTCAGGCTCCCTCCACTCTAGTTCCACTGGTGAGCTGGTGACAAGGGATTCCTTCAAAGTCACTGAGAGATGCCACAAACCGCTAGGGCAGACAGGTGAGACAGGCAGGGGGAGGTCCTTCAAACTCTCTACTAGAGAAGCCTATCCTATTTCTTGAGTTACAGAACTAGCAGAGAATTCACCAGAACTACTGATCCCAGGATTTCGCAGGATCAGCCATGAAACAGTATCAAAACATTATAATGGTTTAATATAGGCAGAGATATGAAACATGTGGTTGTTGGACAACGTACAACTCCCAGATTCCCCCAATCGGTGTGAACACTGATGTAGTCCAAAATAGAGAACAGACAATTCCCTTGTAACAGTAGATGTAGACTGCAACAACACACCTGGTAAAAACTGGGTGGAACGCAAAACTATATTCGTCACATCACATGATGTAAGCCCAACTGCACATTAAAATAGTGCCATGTGTGCACTATTTAAAGGGCAATGGAGCTTCCTATGCAGTCAGCTGGGTGAGACAGCCCTTCCTGCTCTGTGGGACTTTCTTGTCTAGCAGGCAGTTGGACAATGGCAGCCGGTGGCTCTGTTTTTGCCGGATTGAAACAGGAAGTAGGAAGCTTACTGCAGGCTGTCTGCAAATGCGTTGTTCCAGCCAGATTCCTGAATGGGTGCATTCTACCCCTTTAGCATGATGCCATCCTCATTTTGCTATATGTAGCTAAGTCCTCGTTCTTGAATGGAACTGTGACTAGACGGGTTCCAACCTGAATGGCATCCGCACGAGGCTGGTGCTGGACACCTATTCACAGCATCCTCTGCTAGTCCTGAGAAGGAGGGTTTTCTTATTTCCTTTGGTGTGGTCGGGTACATGCAAAATGAGGGCATTTGGACAAGGGCGGAATGACTGCAGTGGGCTGGCTTGGCTGGGTTTGGAACTGCAGTTCTGTAGAGTGAAAATATTTGCTTCTTTGCCAAAACATAAATCTGAGAGAGACCTCATTAGTTAATATATTATGCACAGCACATCAAGTGACACCAAGTGGTTCTGGCCATAATTAGCTGACTGCTTGTATTCTAATGAACTTGCACGTTCTGCAAATTACAAATACATACGCCAACTCTGAGGAATAAGCGGCACGCGGGCCCCTTTAAGCAAAGTTCAAGTAGCTCTTAAATTAACCAAATGGAATCCCCAAAGCTGCAGTATTTACAGACTGAGACAAGCTGTTAGAGACTCATCCTGCCTGTTCTTTTACAATAGGATGTGTGTGCGCGCTGGCGGTGGGGTAGGTGAGATGAAAGGGAACAGTGGTTTTTCTCTCCGTAATTGGAGTGCTTCCTGAATGGAGTCTTCTGAATTCTGCATAGATTTTCATGTACGCTCTAACTCAGACATTGTGCAAAATCCTGGTCATGCCACGGGAATGTCACATTATGTAAATGTGCCAGTGTAAATGTACCATGAGGGCTCACTGGAGGGACAGATCCTGAAGCTTAGGCTCCAATACTTTGGCCATCTCATGAGAAGAGAAGACTCCCTGGAAAAGGTCCTGGTGTTAGGAAAGTGTGAAGGCAATAGGAGAAGGGGGTGACAGAGGACGAGATGGCTGGACAGGGTCATCGAAGCGACCAACATGAATTTGACCCAACTCTGGGAGGCAGTGGAAGACAGGAGGGCCTGGCGTGTTCTGGTCCATGGGGTCACGAAGAGATGGACAGGACTAAATGACTAAGCAGCAACAACAGCCGCTCAGAGTGGTCGATTTGACCAGATGAGCGGGATATAAATCAAATAAATAAACAAACAAACAAACAAACAAACAAATGTGCCAGGTGTTATACCTGGCAAGAAGGAATTGTGTTATGCAATTGCACAAATGGCCCTTCATCCCTGTCACAACTGATTGTGCAATGCACCAGTGAAAGTACTTCAGGGTTCACACTCAGGATTCTGATCATTGTTGCTCATACCTTTATTAGGCTGGATAGACAGACACTAAAATATATGCAAGTGGTCGTTTGTCAGATCTTTTCTTCCGGCATTATGTTACAAAAAGCAGAAGTCCTCATAATTCTCACACAGGGCTCATCACACAACAGGCAACACTCTCAATGGCACCAAGGTTTGATGGGAACAGGAAAAGTAACAAAAAGAACTAACAGGGATGTGCCCACCCACCCCTGGTTGGACTCCAGAGTTCGGAAATTGTACAACATCTGTCTGAGTGACATTTGAATTTTGCTCACATGGAGAAAGGCTGGGCTGGAAAGCTTTGTGGTCAAGCCCAACTCTAGATGCCCATTATAAAAGGAAGTTGCCCTTCCCAGGATATATCGGGCCAGCTTCCTTTTTGAACAGGATGTCAGGCTAGAGCTCGGCCTATTCTGGGCCATGAAGTCTCCTAGCCCATGAAACAAACTGGTCATGAAATCCTATTTCAAAACACAGAAGTACTGGACAACACCAACAATCATTATGTTAGACCACACAGGGAAGCCATTGAAATCCATAGACACCAGCACAGCTTCAACAAAAAAGAAGAAAGTTTAAAAATCAACACAGCCTGGCTCCCAGCACTGAAAAATACAGCCTGCAAAAAGGTCAATGAACTCTACCCATCCATAAAGACTGGTGATCATTGCACACAAAAGACTAGCCAACAACACCCATCAATCACAGTGACCAATCATCTCCCCCCTTATCACAACAATACACCCACAACAAAAACACCCTGATCACCATAATCCCCCAATCTCCTGAAAAGAACAACAACAACAAAACCTTATCCCACAACTACAAATACTCAACAATCCGACACACACTACACCAGAACACACACAGAGTTCTGGCTTCTGTCCTCTGAAGATGCCGGCCACAGAGACTGGCTAAATGTTAGGAAGAAAAACTTCCAGAACATGGCCAGACAACCCAAAAAACCCCACAACAACCATTGGATCTCAGCCGTGAAAGCCTTTGATAGCACATCTCCCAGTCCATGTTTGCTCAGGTGAGCACAATTTAGGTGTGGGTCCAGCAGGCGGGACTTGGGGTCCCAAAGAAAACAAACAAAAACAATTGGCCCTATATGTCGTAACAAACATTATCTGTTTTGAAAACAGGAACAGACCCTTTTTGAAAACTTAAAAGTGTCTCCATGCAGGTTTGCTAGTGGCAGTTAAGAGTTCCAAAGCCCTCAAAATATTTCCTTTGGCCGTGTAAGTAGAACAAAAATATGTATGTATGTTTGAAGGCAATTTTATTTAAAAGTTTAGACTTAAACTGAAATTTAGGTGGTGGAGGAGAAAAGTATCTCAGAATGCATATTACTTTGGAAAGTGCAAATCTGGTCAGTTGGTTTAAAAACATGGATGAAATCCTCAAGCAGTTCTCCATCCTGGAATTGTTGCTAGTTGATCAGCCCACAAGGTCTTTGAAGGATGTGTGCTCATATATGGATCTAAATGGCTAGACTGTGCATCGTCAACTCCCTCCTTGCGTATAGTTTGTACCATTACTTGAGGCTCATTGTAGGAATCCCTCCCTTGTTTTTGTTTGCTTTCCACACCCATGCTGCTTTGTAAATGTCAGGGAAGGGTTGACCTATGACATGGCAAGTGCCTAACCTAGGATCATAGGCTTTGGTCCACCTGAAGGAATGGGAAACCCCAGGGAATGGGAAGCTGCAGGTGTGACCACTTTGTTTACATCAGTATATTGTGACTGGGAAAGTTAATTGCACAGGAGGAAGACAACATCAGCACAATCATCCTTGCAAATAAAAAGCCCCAGTGTTTTGACCTGGAATGCCTCCTCTTTGCTACACCAGGTTACTTTGCCTTATGTTATGTTGAGCACTCCAACTCTGGAGACACTCGTGAAAATTGGACCCTACATCTGTCAGGTCTGCTTGAATTTGGATTCCTGCCTTGAGCAAGTGGTTAGACTTGATGGCCTTAGAGGCCCCTTCCAACTGAATCATTCTATATTTCTATATTAGGTCAAGTCGGAAGTGACATAGTGAAGCTAATAAGGCTTTCCAGGCACGTGAGATGTTTAAGGAGTGGCTTTACCAGTTCCATACCTCCAGTTAGTATCTATGGTTGGGTGGGGATTTGAATCCAAGCCTCCTGAGTCCTAGCCTGTCACTCTACCCAGTGGGTATCTGCTATACCACTACGGCTCTTAATAGCCTATCTGGAAGGGAAAGATGGGTGTAATATAATGATTTCAATAAATATTTTTATAATGGTAAGTGATATGAAATATATTTTAAATCTTGCCATCTGCTCTCTCTCTCTCTCTCTCTCTCTCTCTCTCTCTCTGTGTGTGTGTGTGTGTGTGTGTGTGAGAGAGAGAGAGAGAGAGAGAGAGAGAGAGAGGGAGGGAGGGAGGGAGAGAGAGAGGGAGGGAGGTAGTTCTTTTAGGCTCTGGACTAAAATCCCCAGAGAACATCATGGTCTGCAATAGCACATTAAATTAGCCCTCCATTCTTTAGTGAACAATAAAACTTAAATCTAACAGTTCAGTCTAAAACTATGGCACAATAATGCATATTGGTGTTTTGGCATTTAGCATACATTTGCAAGACTGGAAGGAATGCAAATATTAATATATATGCAAATAAGAAAAGAGACACCTTGGTTTTCTTGATGTTGCTTTCATGAGACGCCAAGGAGCAGGGACCGGAAGTGGCGACTTCAAGCTCATTGAAAGAGGCTTCAACTTTTTCCACCCCCTTCTCTCAGAAACTGCAGCTTCACCTTTCTGATTTTGCAAAGAACCTTAAAAAACGCTCATAAACATGAGTTTATAGTAGGTAAAAACCTCTCGCTCTCAAACAAGCAACAATTAAATCAATGCAACTTTTAAAAAGAGTCATTTATACTCACAATTGTGCTGAAGGAGGGAATTAACTTGTAGCACTCTAGATGTTTCTAGACACTGACTCCCATCATTTTTTTAACACTGACTCCCATCAGCCCTCCCTTTTGCGTCTACTGGATGAAGCTGATAGGAGTTGCAATCCAGAGAAGGCCATTCTCACAGCACTCCTGTGTGTCTCCTGAAACCTTGCTCTGAACCTGGTTTCTTTTTGTACAGTCACATGACCAGCCTGTCTCACCTTTGATTATAGGAGGCACATCTTCTCTCTGTCCTTCCTCTTTCCTAGCTTTAGTGGGGAAGTCAAATATACCCGAGTACCTGGCACTATGCAGTCATCCGCCACCCTCTGCAGACTTCCCTCCCCAGTGAGCTGCAATCCTCACAGTTGCTGGGAGAGAAAGATCTTTTCCAAGTATCCCTGTTGTAATGGGTAATTAAGAACCGCTGGCTTTACAAAAGACCTGCTCCTCAAAAATGGATAGGGATAAAGCCAGCTGCCTGATGCGCTTTATCGGGGTGAGGGTAGCTATACAGACTGGCACAATGTGTGTCTGTGCTTCCAAATTTACCACTATACACATATCTTGTTTTTCAACCCTCCCCTTCTTCTATCAGTTTTTGTGTTCACCTTTCCCCCCCTCCCCCAGCCTCAGTCTTGGATTCTAGCACCACAACCAATGGCAACCAGCAAGCCTGTCCTTTCCTTCTGTGACATCAGAGCAGCTCAGCCAATCATTGTCAGGGGCTCCAGCTGTTGCAACGCACTTGCCACTATCCACAATTCCCCAGCAAATTAAAAAGCAAATTGCAGCATGCGATCATTTTGAAAGAGAAATTGGACTCCCAGCATATGAATGCACATGGAAGTATGCATCATTTGTGAAGACAACCGAAACCCAATGGATAGCTGTATCTCAAGGGTCTTTTAGTGGAATAAATACACTGGGCCTCTGGGCAGTCAATTCTTCGGTGTGTTGTGCTGAAAAGAGAGAGAGAGAGAGAGAGAGAGAGAGAGAGAACTGTTTGCATTAAAATAATGGTATGTGTGTACACTGTAGAGTCGAAGTGGCCCTGGCATCTGTACCTCGACTTGTCAAAAGACCTGCATTGACTAAGGGCCATCCCAACAGTCTGTAGTTGTCAAAGACTAAATTACCCATGAGGTCTGAATAGATATATTGGGGGGTGGGGGAGCTAAATAGTCTGGAGCAACGGCTTCCGACTCATGGGGTCCCTAGATGCCTTCCTGTTCAGAAAGCTCACGATGGATGACGGGGCAAAGGTTGAAGGTTTGTGTCGTCGCATAGCTACTGGGTCAGAGTGGGGTTTGATCCTGCGGCGCTGACAACACCAGGATCACGAGGGAGCTGCAGTGTGAATTGGACAGAACAGTTGTGTTTAATTTCAGTTCTAAGGGCAGCTCTCCAAGCATTTTCAGAACTGACTCTCCCCTTGCTGGAGTGAATCTTTTATATACAGTTAGAATATTCCATATATTACATTGCGTGTCTATATAAACCCCTCTTTTCTCCAGTTATAGGGACTAACATTTTCTTGATGAAGACAGAAGAGAAGCCCATTTCCTGTACTTGTGGTTAAGCCACTGAGGATGGTTTCTCCTAATCTACCAATTGACTTGATAGCATGTAATTGTTAATTCTCCTCACATTTTCTCTTCTTGCTCCCATGCTCACAGCTCTGTGCAGTCTCTTTTCATGAACACCTCTCGTTTTGGGTAGCGTAGGCAAAGAGTTGTGCTTATAAAAGTATCTCTCCATCCCCTATATGCCTGTAGATAAGAGGCTCAT
Source organism: Pogona vitticeps (assembly GCF_051106095.1). Classification (NCBI taxonomy): domain Eukaryota; kingdom Metazoa; phylum Chordata; class Lepidosauria; order Squamata; family Agamidae; genus Pogona; species Pogona vitticeps. Next base: position 10,114,487 of record NC_135786.1, on the reverse strand, counting down.
AGGACTTTTACATATTTGATGCTATATATTTTGTAAGATTATTGCAGACCGTCTGTCTCATATTTTTATATTTTATCTATTTTATAGATTTTATATGAGTACCACAGACAGAAGAGGAAAAACAACAGGTCTCATTCAAAAGATTCAGGAAATGAAAGGGAAGTTCAATCCTAGATTAGGAATGTTGAATGACCCACAGGGAAGCACACTATCTGACCAGGAGAAAATAAAGAGAAAGTGGGAAATAAAAATATATCAAAGACTTTAGAATAGGAACAAAAGGATGGCAGACTTTTTTTTTAAGAGGAAGCCTATGATGAAGTATCTGCAGTTTTCAAAAGGGAAGGGAAAACTGCTCTGAAAGCATTAAGAAGAAATAAATCACCAGTGGTAGATGGAATACCAATAGAACTGTTTCAAGCCACAGAGAATGAATCTGTCAAAATCCTATCAAGAATATGTCAACAAATATGGAAAACAAAACATTGACCCATAGACTGGAAATGCTCAATATATATTCCAGTCCCTGAGAAAGGAGATACAAAGGAGTGCAGTAACTATAGGACCACTGCTTTAACTTCCTATGCAAGCAAAGTGATTCTCAGGGTCACACAATAAGCCTTTACATTATATGGAGTGAGAAATGCCTGATGTTCAAGCTGGATTTTGAAAAGGAAGAGGCACTTGAGATCATATTGCAAATATCCATTAGCTACTGGAAAGCACCAAAGAAATGCAGAAGAAGACCAGTCTATGCTATATAGACTACAGCAAAGCTGTGTGGATCATGAAAAACGATGGGTTGTTCTGAAAGAAATGGGGGGTGACTCAGCACTTGATTGTCCTGATGCGTAACTTGTATTGTGAACAAGAAGCTACCATTAGGACAGAATATGGAGAGACATAATGATATCCTACAGGTAAAGGTGTCAGACAAGCATGCATTTTATCCCCTTATCTGAAAATCATGACTACAGAAGCACTACATGACTCTAATGCTGCCAACAAAGAAACTGAAATAGAGTGGGTCCTAGATCAAATCAAGCCTGAACTATCTCTGGAGGCAAAAATGACAAAACTGAGGTTGTCCTACTTTGGGCACATCACGAGAACGCAGGATTCTCTGGAAAAGGCAATCATGCTGGAGAAGGTGGAAGGCAGCAGAAAAAGAGGAAGACCGAATACGAGATGGACCGACTCCCTAAATGAAGCCTCAGGGTTGAGCTAACAAGAACAGAGCAAGGCTACAGAAGATAGGACATCTTGGAGATCGCTCATTGGAGATTGCTCATTCATAGGGTCACCATAGTTTGGAAGAAATTTAATGGCACATTAGAAGAACAAATGGCTGATTCTGACTTATTCAATAACTGAATGCCAGCTCTGACATTAACACAGAATACTGCAGTGTCTTTTCAGGGTCAGTTCATTGAGTTGAGTAGGGCGTGGACCTAGATAAACAGGGATCAGGCTGCACCCCAACAGCGTAATCCTCTTTACTGCTCAACACGAACGAACCCCAACCCCCCCCCCCCCAGCTAGCAATCCATGTTTGAAATTACTATTCTCTCACTGGCTGGATAGCTCAGTGGTTTAGATAATCTGGCTGGGGAGCCAATGGTTCAGGGTTCACTGTGCCTCCTCTGAGTAGAGCCAGCCTAGGTGGCCTTGGGCAAGCTGCACTGTCCCAGGGTGTCCCCAGAAGAAGGGAGCAGGAAACCACGACTGAGTATTCTCAACTTGGAAAACCCTAAAAAAAGGTTTGCCATAAGTCAGAACTGACTTGACGGGACATGTTGATGGCAATGAGAGAAGTGATGGTGATGATGATAAAGGGATGCCAGCTTTGTCTCAGTGTCCCTAGGCTGGAGGAAGTTGGAACTTGGCTCCTTTCTCATCCAGCCATTTCTCCACCTCTTTTCCTGCCCTTGTCTTAAGAGATCATAGCCAGCAGATTACTTCTGCTCTCCGATTGCTCCGTTGGCAGATCTCTGAGATCGGCTGGCTAAAAACGGGTGTGATGGCAGGGGTATGCCCTTCCATCCATACAAGAGTGTTTCTGTTTGCGGGAGAGGCTTGCGTTTCACCCCAACGCTCCACATCCGGTGCCTCTTTGAGCCACGATTGCACTCTGAAATCTGTAGTTGCATGCACGGTGCATTTTAAAGCAATGCAAGTTGGTGGGGAGATGATAATGATTAGAGCTGCAACAGGGAGGGAGAGGGAGCATCATTCTTTTCCTTTCTTGCCGCAGTTCTGACAACATTTGCTTCTCCCAAGCTGCAGTTTCTATTGTGATGGAAACGGCCCACAGTGCCATTTTAAAACATGTACATAATCAATGCAAAGATGCATTTTATATCATATACAGTTTGGCCCCAGGAAAAGCACCTCGATGAATTTGTATCATCTGTCTAGAGAAGCTGAACCTTAGTTCGTGCTTAAAAGAATCCACTGAGCACTGAATCTCGCAAAGCAAATGACTCCTTTGGACTGATGGCAAATGTAACTCCTACTGACTAATGCATGCTTCTCAGTTAATAACCGAAAGTAAGTTTACAAGTGGTTAGTTCACAGGGCACTTTTAATTTGCAATTCATTCACCTCCAAAAAAACACCCTGTTGGGTTGATTGCAATGGTGCTGTAATCAACATTTTACTCACATGGAATAACAGCAGGGGAACATTAACATTATGTCAGAGTAATGCCACTAAAATCTTTGGATGTGTGGCAGTTTCTTCAACTGCAGTTGAAATTTGTCTCTCAGGGGCTAAGAAGGTGGGTAAAAAACCTGACGTCTGGTCTGAACTTAGTTTAAGATCCTGGCTTGGTCTGAATCTGGAAGCTGTAATTCCTGAGTTTAGACAAAATTGGAAAGTATGGATAATTGGAGATCTCTGGGTTTAATGTGGCACGTTGAGGAGGAAGGTAGAGGCTGAAAGTGCTGGCAGAGGGTCCCTTTGTATCTTGGATGGTTGTAGAATTATTTGAAAGCCGTCATTGTGATCACAGCCAGCAAAGTCACTTTTCTGGACTATAACTCCCAAAATCTCCCAGACAGATTTATTTTATTATTATTTATTTTATTTATTGAGCTTATATGCTGCCCATTTAGACATAGTCTACTCCGGGCAGCTCACGAAACACAGAATAAAAACAATTAATATGAAATAACAATTTCCGACATTTACACAAACAGAGTAGATAAAGATGGAGAGAGAGAGTGTTACGTAGTGCCCGGAGGGAAGGCCTGTCTATATAACCAGGTCTTGAGTTTGTCTTTGAAAATGCCCAGCAAGGGGGCCAGATGAATCTTGTGGGGGGGGGGAAACATGTTCCAGAGCCTTCTGGTCAGAACTTAGTTTAAGATCCTGGCTTGGCCCAGATTTCCAAAGCTCTCCTTATGATGCAGTGAATACTTTATAACATCTGCCTCTGGTGGTGCCGTCCACAGACCAGCAGCACTCAAGAAGTGATTTGTGGATCAGGTGAGATGCTGACCAGTAGCCTCTTCTGTAGCTCTGCTGACATAGCAGAGGTGATGTCACAGCCACCATTAATTGCCACCCATGAAAGAGTCCCTGCTTCAGTTTCATGTTCCACAAGCTCCATCTCATTGGGTAGGAGTCACACACACTCTCAAATTGAAGCAGGGACTCTGTAATTAGCAGCAATCTACTGTATTTCCAAAAGATCTCCTGTATGGAGAATTAGTGCAGGGAAAGCACCCCAGAGGGAGACCACAGCTGTGATAGAAGGAGATCTGCAAGCGGGATCTGAGGGCCTTAGGAATGGACCTCAACAGATGGGAAACCTTGACATCTGAGCATTCAGCCTGGAGGCAGGCGGTGCATCATGGCCTCTCCCAATTTGAAGACACCCTGGTCCAGCAGGCCGAGGCAAAGAGGCAGTCCCAAACCCAGCAAAATCAGGCAGCTGGACAGGGGACAGACTGTATTTATCTTCAGTGTGGAAGGGATTGTCACTCTCGAATTGGCCTTCTCAGCCACACACTAGATGCTGTTCCAAGACTTCTATTCAGAGTATGTTACCATAGTCTCTTGAGACTGGAGGAAGCCTAATCTACTGTATTTCAGTGACATCACTCCTACTGTGCTGGCAAAGTTATGGAATAGGATACTGACTGTGATTGAAATGAAAGTCTGTGGCTGCCACTGGGAACAGACACTATGGTTTTAACCCTTCATTTCCCACTCTTGGGCATCTACTCTAGTCACCGTATAGCTGTGACATCAACGGCTATCAACCAAGGGAGGGGGGTATGGAGAAAATAGCAATGTCATGGCGTGAAATGAGCTACAGGAAATATAAGGCACTGGTTGGGAGAATAAATCTCATCTTGGCCATATTATTTATTGATATATGTTTCATTGCATTTTAATGTCATACTCTCAGAGTTTCGAATATCTGGTGAAATTCATTTTACTATGCAGTGGAAGAAGATTCACAGAAGAGAACAGCTACAAGTTCCTTAGATAGTCCACCCCTTTCTCATTAACTGGCATTTACACTCTGAGTAACACTCTGAGACATTTGTAAGAAAATAATAAATGTTTCATTACTTACAATTGTGAGCAGATCAACAACAAGCTAACAATATACGCTTCCAACATACTAAAGTGAGAGCAAGGCACACTTCGCAGAGAGGTGGGGCTCTCTTCAAATTCAGAGACAGGAAGGAATGATTGGTCAGTGCTGGATAGATTGGCAGTTACCCCAGCTCAGAAAGGTCCCTACAGACAACATGCAAGGTTGCAAAAATTCCAGCAGTATTATCTAGACCAGGGTGTGAATCACAAGGCTCATAAGATCCACGCAGCCCATAAGGCTGCTTTTGTCTTCTCTTCTTAAGGAGATTTTTTTAAAAAAAAATACAGAAAAAACGGAACCCTCCTTCTGCAATTTCTCCTCTAAATCAAGGCATGTCCTTCTAATGCCTTGTCTTTATCCACAAACCCATTTCGGCACCTTTCGTACCTTCTGGGTTTGCCAGAAGGGATTGATGTAGACTGCAGTGGGGCCAGGGTGGTGGAGGAATATTGTCCCTCGATCCACCAAGTTCGCCAATCTCTGTTCTACACTGATATGCAATAGCTTTCCAGGGATTTAGACAGAAGCCCTTCCCAGCTTTTCCTGGAACTCAACTTGAGATCTTTTGCTTGCAAACCGTAAACCATCAAAGCTTTTGCCGTCACTGAATTTCCTGCCCAGCTCTCTTGAGATTATATTCTCTGAAACCGGGAATGTCAAACGTTAGATTTCCCCATCTCAAATAAAGAGACTGTCTGTCTCTTCTGAAGAGGCTTCTCAGGTAATGGCACTTGTGTTGTCTATTCAGCCAGAGAAGCTTTAGATTATACACCGCTAACATTAAATACAGGAAATTTCTTTGCCTGCCTAACATCTTGGGAAGCAATTTGATTTTGGCCTCTGTCATGGGTTCGAAGCATGAAGAAAAGCTTGATGTGTTGTGAACTTATTAAACTAAAGGAGGATGACACCTGCCAGGTTGAGTTTAAGTTGGCAAACTTCAACCATGGACCACAGCTAAAATGGAAGGACCATTGCAGGCAAAATACTATCATGTGGAGGGTGTCTCTGGAATGAGTTCCTTTCTTTTTTTAAAATAGTTTATTGGTTTTAACCGTTTTTAACTTTCCCTGCACTAATTCTCCATACAGTTCCTGCTTCAATTTGATAGTGTGTGTGACTCATACTCAATGAGATGGAACTTGTGGAACATGAAACTGAAGCAGAGACTCTTTCATTGGTGGCAGTTAGTGGTGGTTGTGACATCGCTTCTTATGTTGGCAGAGCTACAGAAGAGTAGACCTTTGGTCTAGATGGGAGGGGTAGAAATGCAATAATGTAAGTAAGTAAGTAAGTAAGCAAGCAAGCAAGCAAGCAAGCAAGCAAGCAAGCAAGCAAGCAAGCAAGCAAACAAACAAACAAACAAACAAACAAACAAACAAACAAACAGGGCCATAATTCAGTTAGAGATACCAGGTGCTTTTATCCTGACAATTTTTTTCTGTCTGAACTATACTTCCCTGTAATAGAAGAGGTGGGATTTTGAGTTGAACAAGGGCTGATTAAATGGGTTTAGTAGCTGCACCTCAGACAGAGGTAAATGAACAGGAGGAAATGGAGAGCCTGCCTCCTAATGGGATTAGACGGTATTTGCTGAGTTTTGGAATGAGGATGACTTCGGAAGCATTTCATATGGCCCTGTGGCTCGTGCGTGGGGTATGGAGGGAGCCTGGCAGAATGGCTTACTGTTCTCTTTGCAGCTGGTATGATTTGTTTTGGGAATTTCTCTTGTGGGGTTAAGTACGCATTTCACAAATAAGTATCTGTTTCATCAAATGCAAGTAAGAGCATGCCTGGACACAGACTGAAAAACCATATTTTGGCACAATTCGAATGCTGCTAAAAGTTAGAAATCAAAAGTGGAGTTTTTATCTCAATAAGAATCAAGTGTCATCCAATCAATTCAGATTTATAGTGACCCTTTTCAGTTTTTTTCCAGGCAGAGAATATTCAGAAGTGGTTCCCCCTTCCCTTCCTCCTGGGGGGGGGGTCACCCTGGGACTCTGCAGCTTGTCCGTGGCCACACAGGTGGGCTCTTCTTCCAAGAAGCCACTGAACCACAAACCATCATGATGAGCCATCATTTTTTCTGGTTAGTGCCCATCTCTAGTGGTGAACTCCTGTAACATCACAGAAACTATGAAGGGAATGGGTGGCATTGAGGGAGAGACAGAGCTGCTGTCTAAAGAGCCAAGAAATCATCGCAATTTCTTGGGACTTCTGTTGGTGCCCTGAGACCTGCCAATTCTAATGGCTCGGGGCAGTTCTTTTTAATTACATCCCATAACTAAGAGCTGCAAAGATTTTAATGACAGCCTGTATTTGCTTCAGTGCCTTTTGCTTTCATGGAACTGCACCGATTCTGGTGGAAAGCTAGGGAATCTCATTTCTGTCTCTGCATCTTAAATCTACAAGTTCTGAGCTGTAATTTGATAGGTCAGTGGCCTCTGTAAGACCATAACTGAGAGTGAGAGACATATGTGACTCTCCATCTCCCATCAGTTCCTTTAGCTAGTATGGCCAGTGGCCATGAGTGATGGAATAACACATGGAGGACCAAAGCTTTTCCTCTCTAGCCTATCCCATCATTCCCTAATTTTTCAGTGTCTTAAAATAGTTCTTCCAAAAGATCTCCTGTATGGAGAATTAGTGCAGGGAAATCGCCCCAGAGGGAGACCACAGCTGTGATACAAGGAGATCTGCAAGTGGGATCTGGAAGCCTTAGGAATTGACCTCAACAGATGGGAAACCTTGACATCTGAGCATTCAGCCTGGAGGCAGGCGGTGCATCATGGCCTCTCCCAATTTGAAGAGACCCTTGTCCAGCAGGCCGAGGCAAAGAAGCAGTCCTGAAACCAGCAAAACCTGGGAGCTGGACAGGGGACAGATTGTATTTGTTTTCAGTGCGGAAGGGATTGTCACTCTCGAATCGGCCTTTTCAGCCACACTAGACGCTGTTCCAAGACCTCCATACAGAGCACGTTACCATAGTCTCTCAAGACTGAAGGATGCCTACTAAGTAAGTAAAAATAGGTTCCTCCATGTTCCTTCACCTGTGATATAATTTCAGTTGTCTATAGCAAGGATCAAACCAATGGTTTTCTGCAAGACAAGCAAATGCTCTGTTATCTTTTTCAAGGGTAGAAGGTTTAAGGAAGGTATCTGCTGTTTGCAACTTCTTACGTGGTGACCGAAGGGGTCTCCAGCAACTCTATTATTTTATGAAGCTGGAAGAACCAATGAGCTCCTTGCCTTTGCTTACTACTTGGACTGAGTCAAAATGGTTTACTCTGCTTTATATCTATTTTCTTAACTATCAGAATGTGTCTCCCTTTATTGGCATTTTTCTAAACTTGTTGCAAATAGCTGATTCAGGAGGAGAGAATGAGAAAATCTGTCAGTTCTGCTTTCTTCTGCCATTGAGCTTTCTTAAACAAACAAAGCTCTTGTTTTCTTTGCATCCCAAATATCAGATTTCAAAATGTCAGTAAATATTTTTGAAAATGAAACTGAAGCAAAATTCTTACCCATCTTCACAGGGTAAATTCACTAGGTGCAGGGGTTTTAAGCATGGAGAGGGATATGTGATATCAGCTTGCCACAAATGTCTTACAGATGAGGGGAAACAGTTAATAGGCTGAGGGGAGATAAGATAGCGCTTTTCAAATACTTGAAAGGTTGTCTTCTAGAGGAGGGGCAGGATCTGTTCTCAGTCATCTCAGAGGGCAGGAAATGTGACAGTGGGCTCAAGTTGCAGGAAGCCAGATTTCGGTTGAATATCAGGAAAAACTTCCTAACTGTTAGAGCAGTACAGCAAGGGAATTAGTTACCCCGAGAGGTGGTGAGTCTTCCAACACTGGAGGCATTTAAGAGAGATTTAGACAACCTCCTGGCAGATACCTTTTGATTTGTATTCCTGCTCTGAGCAGGGGGGTGGACCTTATAGGCCCCTTCCAACTTTATGATTCTGTGATTCTATATACTGTAACTCTAATGTGGCATTAACATACAGTAGCTGAGTGTGTTGATATCTCTACAACCTCACATGCTGCCTGTGGTTTGTGTGGCTGGGAGGGGCCTTTCTAGGCTGGGGTAAAGGTCAATCTATCCAATACCAACCAATTGTTCCTCCTCACCTCTGAGTTAAAAGAGAGCCCACGCGTCTCTACTTAGTGTTACTTTCCCTCTTTTTAGAATGTCGAAAGCAGTTTATTCATTTGCTGTTGATCTGTTCTCAATTGTAAGTAATGAAATATTTTTTTATTCTTTCTCCTACAAATGTCTCAAAATGATTTATTGAGACTTTAAATGCCAGTTAATGAGAAAGTGGTAGACTATCTGGGGAACTTGAAGCTCTCTTTTGTGAGTCTCTGTTCTTGTTGTTGTTTAGTTGTTAAATTGTGTCCGACTCTCCGTGACCTCATGAACCAGAGCATGCCAGGCCGTGCTGTCTTCCACTGCCTCCCGGAGTTGGGTCAGATCTGTTCTTCTACTGTGTAGCAAAAAGTATTTAAAAAAATCAAAACTCTACAACAGAATGTATGTGGATTCAAAGCCAGATTTTAACAAGTTCTTCACTCAATACCCTGGGATCAGATAGATGAATGTATTCAATTTTAAAACCTTTAAATTCTTTACATTCCAAATGTGAAGACAACTGTAAATTTTGGAAAATTGCTGTAAAAGTGAACTGAAACAAAATTCTTCCATTCAGGAGGACCTATGGAAAAGTTTGAATGTAATTCATTGGCACCAACAACCACCAGCATGGACAGTTTCACATACTGTAGATATATTAGTAGCAAAGCTTAGAAAAAACTAGGGTTCCCCACATCCCCCATGGTCCATGATGGCTGGGGAAATCTAGGTGGTATGCTACAGAAAAGTAATTTTCCAAGTTGTGATTGGGTTCAAAGCGTGACTCACTTAACCAGTCGCTGGGAAGCCACAATAAGAGAGGGTCAGGCAACTAGATGATGCCTGAGTTGCCTTCCATCTCCAGCATGCTGTGTAGATGGAACTGGTTTGGTCTTGCATACCAGTAACATGGGCATGATGCTTCACAGTCATTATGACTTCAGCGGCACAGATGTGGAACTAATCACATCAATGGGTACCCAACTGTTTCCACATTATATAACTAATGTCTCTGTTCAGGGCGTGTCCCTTAACCACTGCAATTTCTTGGTGCTTTTGAGCTTCGGTGATCATGTTAAAACTATTAAGTGACAGATCAAACAAAACCCCTTTTATATTTACATTGTAAATGCTTGGGTTGACATGGACATTATTTATGTATGTATGCATGAATATATGAATGCATATTTTCTTGACTTTATTTGTCTATAACTCCCTAACAGAAATTCTGGGCAGCTCATAAAACACACACACCATTAAAGATAAAACATAAAACCTTTTAAAAAAAAAAAGGCTAAACACATAATTAAAATGCATATTGCTAAGGAACTCCGACCAATGCCATTGATTTAATATCGAATATTGATGACTTACACGGGCCGCTGTAGTGTAAAAGGATTAAGCAGTTGTGTAGACAAATGAAGTTGAGAAATTAGTGGGGCAAAAAAATTTTGAGGGGGAAATCAGCTGCTGGGGAAAAAAGATAAATAATAATTATCATCTTGTAACGGCAGAGCTGGAAGGGACCCTATGAATCATCAAAAGGAGAGTGATGGTTCTATTATGTCATTTCCCTGTTCCTCCTCCTCTTTTTTTGGTTCAGCTTAAAGTCCGAAGTCAGTGTTTCCCAACCTGGGGGTCGTGACCTCTCAGGGGGTCATGAAGTGTTTTCGGGAGGGTCACAGGTCACCTTGTAAGAGTGGCAACTCTTGTTAAACTATTTCTTCCTTGACCTTTCAGAGTGAGATATTAAAGTCAGCATGTACGCGTATGTATGAGAAACAGACCCTTGGGGTGGGGGGCGGTGGAGAAAGAAACCGCTACTTTCTGAGAAGGGATGACTTTACCCAATTAAAGAAACCTTTTTGTGGAAATGTGTTAGTGGTAGATTGCAGGTTACTTGGCTTATAAAAGGGGGTCACAGCTCGAAAAAAGTTGTGAGTCCCTGTCCTAGGTCCTTAATTTGGGGGCTGGGTTGGATAACCCAGGGACTATCTGTTGCACATAATCCAGGAATCTCCTTCTCGCATCAGCACCACTAGGTGATTCCAAATCCGCTTCCATCACTACAAGAGACCCAGATTGCTGTGCTTTGCACCCCCCTTTACCAATTTTCCAAGCTTCTTTCGTCCTCCAAAGAGCTGCCAAAAAGCACTCTGACCTGCTATCAGAAGCTCTGCTTATCTTTCCCCCTTTCCTCCAACAGAATGTAAGGGGGAAAGTACTCCGAGCTCTGCACGCTGCGGCGTGGGAGGATGGTGGGAAGATGATGTGCATCCAGCCACAGAGCTCTTCTGATTGCCACTGAGTAGACGTGGCAAAAGCTGGCTGGATAGCCCAGTGGTTTAGGTATCTGGTTGGGAGTTTGATAAACCCCACCGTGTCTCCAGGGGGAACAACCACCCTGTGTAGCCTTGGGCCAGCTGCGCAGCCCCAGAAGAAAGGAAGGGGAAGCCACTGCTGTGTTTTCTCTGCCTGGAAAAGGGTCGCCATAAGTCAGAATTGACTTGACGAAACATGGTTATTATTAAGCAAGGGGGCTGTTTGCAAACGCCATTCCTTTGCCCAGGAAATTGCCCACTCGAGTATAAATGGTTGAATTATATAACTAATTTCTGTCCCTTCTCTCAGTAGAAAATGCAGTAGAAAATGTTCCCTGCCATGTTTCGTAGATGGATAGTTATGTCAATCTGCCATAGGGAAAACATCAGACTTTCGGCGCCTTGAAGACTAACTAAAGTTTTTTTTGATAGACTTTGTGTGTTTGTGTGTGTCTGTGTGTCTGTGTGTCTGTGTCTGTGTGTGTGTGTCTCTGTGTGTGTGTTGTGGTGCCTTTCATCACATGCATAGAACGTTGCTTCAGAAGGCAGATAGCTATCCATGTGCACCTTTTCATGCATGTGTGAATGTGTGTTGGGGTAAAAAGGTAAAGGTAAAGGTTCCCCTTGACAATTTTTTTTGTCCAGTTATGTTCGACTCTAGGGGGCGGTGCTCATCCCCGTTTCCAAGCCATAGAGCCAGCGTTTGTCCGAAGACGATCTTCCGTGGTCACATGGCCAGTGCGACTTAGACACGGAACGCTGTTACCTTCCCACCGAAGTGGTCCCTATTTATCTACTTGCATTTGCATGCTTTCGAACCGCTAGGTTGGCGGGAGCTGGGACAAGCGACGGGAGCTCACTCCGTCACATGGATTTGATCTTACGACTGCTTGGTCTTCTGACCCTGCAGCACAAGCTTCTGCGGTTTAGCCTGCAGCACCACCACGTCCCTCTTGTGTGTTGGGGTGGATAATATGAAATACAGCAGAAGTGCAGATATAGCATGCTTGCACTGCTCTTAACCATGGCCATTCTGCATCCTTTAACAGTTGTTGGGAGGTGTCATGTCTACAAACATCTTCCTAACGGACGCTTCATTCCAGGCATCTGATGAACTCAGTTGCAGTCCAAATAAAATTATGCCAAACAAAACGTCCTAGATTTTAAGTTGCCCTGAGACTCTTTGCTGTTTTCCGATATTATGGGCTGCTCATAGAAGCTTGACAATAGCCAGTGGGGAAGTGTTACACACCTTCTGGGAGAGGACTTTGACCCCCCCCTCCTTCCTCTTTGGTGGCAACTTTCTTCATCCATCACAATCTCTGTTTGAATGTCCACATTCAGCCTGCTACCCAAAATTGGATGGTTGGAAGCTAGATGATCTTTTCCTGTTCCCCATAAATAATGCCAATTTGTACAGCCCTGAGTGATCCAATTTATCATTCCGGCCTGCACAAAAGCCAAAGAGGAATGAATGAAACCCTCTAAAGGAAGATGAGGAGAAGCAGCTTGCTTTATGGATTATTTCATGATTACCCAAACCATTCATTTTCTTGGCTTGCTTTTGGCAAATGTGAAAAATAAACCCCACGTGGAGCAAGGGCAAACTCCCGTTGCTTGCTGAACATTCAGGGCAATATATTCTTTCCTCTCTTAAAAGGGAGTCACCTGCAAACATTCTCTTTAGTTACAAAAACTGCCAGATAATTCTTCCTGCTTGGGTGATAAACGAATCGGCCTGAGAGTGATGAATACTGATCTTTCTTTAAAAAGTAGGTGATTAGCGGAGAGGTAAGTTCAAACACAGTGCATATCTCCTTGGAAATAGTGAGGTGTGAGAAATCTGATCCAGTGGATGTTTAATGCAGACGGATTTCTGCTAGTCTGCAGTGCCTGGATGGGACGGAGACCAGATGTGCTTTGCATCCGGGAATCCATACATTACTGGACACGGGAATGGGCTAGGCTCTGACAAGACTGGTGACTCCAAAATGGGGTCCAAATAATCAAGTACATATCCAAACACTGAACAAACACACTTTCATGGAAGGGGGGAGAATGTGCGCAAGTAATATGTACAATCTGAAACAAACATGTGCACGTTTTCCAAGAATATATTTTAAAAAGAGATGGATTTCATTCCTCTTGTAAAATTATAGTCACTCAGGGGTGTGGGAAGAAGGGAGAGTATGTAAACATGGGTCTGTATATTAAATCTTATCACATGTTAAATTTTACATATTAAATCTTAAGCTACTTCTTTTGGATCAGAACTCCCAGAATAGCATCTTCAATTTGGCTACTAGCAGCGGTGGGGCAGTGGCTTCAGGGTGGTGGTGGTGGCAGCAAGGTGGGGGTGTTTTTTAACCCCCCCCCCCACAAATCAACAAATAATTTCATTATTCATCTCTTCATGGAGGCAACTTTGTGCTTCATGAGTCATCAACTTTTGATGACTCACGAAGTGGGGACAACTCGCCAAAATGGTGAGTGGTCTCCATCTCTAGTTGCAACACATTGAACATCACTTTGCTTGCATGGGAAGCTAAAACAATGTTCTTATACTGTAGTTACTGCATCTTTGGCACCTGCTTTCTTGGAGATTGGAAAGTATATTGAACGTTGCCAGACTGTGGGCCATTGTTTTGTTTTCCATATTTATTGGCATATTCTGATCAGGATCTGACAGATTAATTCTCTGTGGCTTGAAATAGCTCTATTGATAGTCAGTCTACCCTTGGTGATTTCTTTCATCCTGGTGCTTTCAGAGCAGGTTTCATGTCACTTTCTAGAACTGCAGGCTCTTCCACATATAGTTCCTCTTCAAAGGAGTATGTCATTCTTTTATCTCTTCTGTATAGGTCTTCCGTGTACTATTTCCATATTCTCTTTATTTTCTCCTGGTCAGATAGTGTGCTCCCCTATTGGTCATTCAACATTCCTAATATAGTCTTAAATTTCCCTTTGTTTCCTTAAATCTTCTGGAAGAGATCTCAGTTGCTTGAAGCATGTCTTTGAAGTAAACAAATTGTTGGCCTTGCATGAGCCATTCTCTCCTGCTTTGCTTCTGTCCCCTAGGCCAAACTTTCTAACAATATAGGGTTCTGATTCATTCCCCAGTTTTATATTCTAGTCACCTATGATTATAAGCATGTCTTGTTTGGATAGTTCAGTGGTTTAGGTATCTAGCTGTGGAGCCAGAAGTTGGGAGTTTGATTCTCCACTGTGCTTCCCTGACAGGGGTTGGACTTAATGATTCATCGGGTCCCTTCCAGTTTTGCAGTTCTAAGATAATTATGATGATGACCTTTGTCATCAGACAGGCTTCTCCTTAATGACTGGTGGTCTGAGAGGACTGGTTTTAAATGTGCTCTGTTGTTCTAAATGTGTTTTAATTACTGTTTTACCATTTTAGTTACCGTTTTAATATAATACTTATTTAATTATTTTAAAATATGTTTGTACTTATGTTTTAGCTTTTAAGACAATTTTAATGATGTAAGCCACCCTGGGTTCTTTCAGAGAGAAAGGCAGGACAGAAATAAATAAACAAACAAACAAACAAACGAGCGAACAAACAAACGAACAAACACACAAAAACACATACACACAAGAATGAATGAACGAATGAATGAATGATATGTGATCAATTGCTTCAGCTGAATGAATGAATGAATGAATGAATGAATGAATGAATGAATGAATGAATGAATGAATGATATGTGTTCAGTTGCTTTGGCTACCTGAGAGAAAATTTCAGCCAGACTATGAAGCCGACAACAGAACTCTTGTTGTTCTCTAGTCTAAATATGTCAGTTAAGGAGTTGAAGTGTTGTTGTTTTAAATCTGGAATACCCACAGACCATTTTTAAAAAATATACCAATAATTAACAAAGTGGCTTCCAGTATTTTGCTGATTTACACTTGCATAAGAGAAATGATGCAAATGTTTCAGCAACTGCCACTTAGTAACAAGGTGATGGCTGCATTTCTGCTTGCACAACTGGGGGCATGTACAGGAATGCAACCAGCACTTCTTAAAGGAGTGGCTGTTTTCCACAAAGAGTTACATGATTTCCCTTACGTAAGCCTAGACCGATATTCTCATAGAAAAAAATTCTTTTAAAAAAAGAATCAAGAGCTAAGAAATAAATGTGCATTGACGTGAAAGAGACGGGCACTCTCATAAAAGGAAAGTGCGAGTGGCAATGAAACCTATAATAAACTTGACATCCCTGTTCAATAAATGCGTAAGTATTCAAGGCTAGGTTGAGACATAACAAGAAGGCCACCCAGGATAATATCTCAAGGGAGCGAATTTGGCGGAGGTGCACGTGCCCAGCCGAACATTTCCTTCGGCACCAAGCAGAATGCAGCTGAGTAGCAAAGGGCAAGCTTTGATGTACTGCTTGGAAAAGTTAAAATGTTGGGGTAACAAACCCCAGAATGATGCTCTGGAATAATGCAAGTTCACTAACCACGAGAACTATACCCCCAGGATTGCTCAAGGTGACCCTGTTGGAAACACGGGAATAGTGATTAACACGGTAATGGAAGAAAACATGCAGAGGCTATGTGACCTCGGGTAAAGAAGTTACTTTTTTAAAATAAAAATTGCTTTGCATTTTGCTCGTTATTGTTTTAATAGATGTGTTTTTCTATTTTTAGTTCCACTGTGCAATTTTCAAACATTCGGTTTTAGCATTGTTGGTAATCTAGTCTGTTTGCATCTGAAGCTTTCAAGATTACATATCCTCTGGGTCCCAGGAGAAAAAACCAGTCATGACTTTGTTAATGAAGGCTTTCCCTAATCATTTGCATTTGCATCACTGCTGCTGAGCATGCACACCGACTCAGGTTTTCTCGGTATAGAATTTGGGCATAGTGTTTCAGGGCTGGGGCAGCCTAGCCAGTCAGGTTGTTGTGGCAGATGTTAAGAAATGGAGCTACTTTCTTCATATCGTCCATCTACAACTCCCCAATGTCCTCTGCTGTCAACGGAAAGCTGGCGTCCAATTTTTTTACGGTGCCACTGATTTCATATACACTAAAGTGTAGCCGAGTCAGAAAGGGTTACAAAAAATAGCACCTCCGTACTCAACAGATCTTTTACAGGTGCCTCTGCTGAGTGCAGTGATAAAACCCATTTTTTTCATTCCAGTTCTTGTCTCTCAGCAGAGTGGAGCCACAAAGGAAAAAGGTGAGGAAGAGTGGCTTCTGTTCTGGGCAATGTGGAGTCAACAGCTTTCTCCGCCAAGATGTGTCCCTAACCACTCTTGCTTTTCAGTCATAGGGAACTGCTATGTTAAGGAAGCTACCTCTGACATATGTAGAAACAAACAGTACTTAGGAAGTATTCTCGAAGGCTTTCATGGCCGGGATCTGATGGTTGTTGCGGGTCTGGATGGAGAGAGTTCCTACTCCAGTCCTCTGAAGATGCCGGCCACAGAGACTGGCAAAATGTCAGGATGAACAACCTTCAGAACACGGCCAAAGATCCCGAACAACCCACAACAACCAGTACTTAGGAAGCATGCTTCGCAACAGGTCTTTCTTTATCAGAGCATTGCACAAGTCATAAGCATGGACATACGTGAAATATAGGTGACATTAAAAGCCAATTAAAATGTCATGGAAATCAGGCTGTTTTTGACCAGAAGTGTTCAGAGCTTAAGATGTATGCAGAAATCTTTCCCCGACTTCAGCCATCCTCCAGGGGGCTCGATGTCCATGAAGTGGGTCTGTTAAATTCTGTTGCAGTGCAACGTTTCTGGAAGGGAAGGATCTGCCAGATGTGCACCCTTGACCAGGGACACCTGAGAGTACTAGCCATGGTTTCCCACTGTTCAGGGAGGCTCCTTCTATGTCATCCATTAATAGCGGGTGAAATATAAAAGTCACTGACTTCTTCCCTGCTTTGATTCTAGAATGGGTTAGCCCTAAACCTATTCTATGGCTGCACCCATTGCAGGCCCATTGATCCTCAGAACCCTTTACAAAGGCTCATGTAGGCTAAACTTTACATTACAGAAATGTCATTTGAAGTCGAAGTCCATTGGCATTCCAGTGACATGATTCAGGCCAAGCTTTCTGACTGACAAATCAAGTTTGCAAAGGACACTTGTCCTTACCTGTCACTGACCAATCAGGAAACAAAGCAAACTAGGGGACGTGTGTGAAACTCCTGCTGTGACAATCAGATGTTTTCAGCACTGAAGAAATTCCCTCCTCTAATGATGCACTATCCACAGCGTCTACTTTTGTTCTTACAGGCTGGAAAGTGGCAGTGATGGTAACAGCATGCTTAAATGCTTGCATAAAGGAGAGCAAAGGGAGGATCTATTTTTTTCTGTGGTGCTTGAATGTAGTTCTTGGCCTTCAGGGAAATTACACAAGGATTGTTTGTGCCTTGTGTATCATTATGTTGTGCCACTACTTGGAAAAGTTACTTTTTGAAGGATTGCAAGTCCTCCCTGCTTGCTTGTCCCTGCAGCAAGAGGGAATGCTGCTGCTTCCAAATGCAGGACTACTGCCGCATTTGGTGCAGTGGGTTAAAATGGCCTTTAAATGGAAATTAGAGAAACTGGAAGGCTGGATTGGTTCGGAAAATAAGCTATTTCTCATTTGGTGGGAGATAGCAGAGTTTATTTCGCAACCAATGCAAGGGAAGCCTGAGGGGAGCCACTCATTTCCACTTCTTCATCACAAGTATGTTCTCCGTTCCGGAAATTTGCTGAAAAATCTTGGGATGTATTCGCTTCCATTTACTTCAGGGCAAAACTACAAATTGTGAGGGAAATGTGGAATTACCAACTTAAGATTTACCCTTGTATTTCTATGGGGGGGGGGTAAGTCTTTGCAGGGAGGGAACCCCTGGCAGGCAATGCTCCTTTCTTTCCTGGGCCGCATGTTCTTCTCTGCAAATCTGCCCCATTCAGAACCTAAGAGTGTCCACTGGAAGAAGGAATCTCTGGGGAAAGTCAACGAAGGTGAAGTATCTTCTCTCATTTCTTGAATCTCCATAAAAATACTTCCCCAGCATTCATGGTACCCATCTTTCAAATGACACATCGGGAAATATAATACTGTACAACTCTACCTAAAAGATGTTATGGATCTTCGGCTAGCATCAAAGCAGGAGTATGTCAAAAACCCTGCAAAAGACAGCAGAAAACTAAATACTGTAATAATAGGTTCAAGCCACAGGAAGCTAGATTTAGGTTGAATATCAGGAAAAAACATCTTAACTGTTAGAACAGTATGACAATGGGGCCGATGACCTTGGGAAGTGGTGAGCGCTCTAGCACTGGAAGCATTCAAAAGAAAATTGGACAACCCTCTGTCAGATCTGCTTTGATTTGGATTCCTGCCTTGAGCAGGGGTTTGGATCAATGGCCTTATAGGTCCTTTCCAACTCAATTATTCTGTGAAAATGGGCACTTTTCATACTACATTGTAATATCCTAGCAGGAGCTGGAAAAGGCATGTCTTGAGAACTCATAGGCTGTCTCTTGGAGCTATGTTTTCTCCGCCCCCTGAGTTTATACATTTTCCTCGTTGATACAGCCCCAGCCCATGCTTTGAGATGGAATGCAGTCAAAGAATTCTTATGCTACTGCAATGCAGTTGCAAGGCGTCACCAACTGAAGGACGTATGGGTACTGCAGAAGTGGGCCTAGACTTTTCAGAGAAGATTAGCAATTTCTCTCTCTCTCTCTCTCTCTCTCTCTCTCTCTCTCTCTCTCTCTCCCCCCCCCCCCGAGTTCATTCCCACCCACCATGATATTCCATTTGCTGCAATTTCTTTTTCCCACTGCAGCAAAGCTAGCACTAAATAAATGAGGTTAAGTGCCAGGAGGTGTCAACGCTCCCCTTCAAACATATAAACTAAAGGGCA
Organism: Pogona vitticeps; assembly: GCF_051106095.1. Classification (NCBI taxonomy): domain Eukaryota; kingdom Metazoa; phylum Chordata; class Lepidosauria; order Squamata; family Agamidae; genus Pogona; species Pogona vitticeps. The sequence goes on along the minus strand of NC_135786.1, from coordinate 10,095,520 downwards.
TTTCCTCAAGCCCACAACCCTCACTTTTGAAAAACTTAAGGGTCTCAAGGCCTTGGCAAACAGATACATCTCAAAATGGCTTTGTAGCTGTTTTAACAGCATATCCCCGAATTTAAGTTTTTAGGGTGTATTTGACAGTTAGCAATCATAACTCCTGCTGATAGACTACTGAAGATATAGAGGGGAAATAGAAGCATGGCGGCATGGTTTCGCTTTGTCCTGCCCTCCACGTAATGGTAGGATCCGTTGGAATGCCAGCATAAGTATAACTGCCTAAATTGTGGCAGCCAAGTGCCACTAATTGACAAGTTGCTGTTCACATTCCTGGCCTCATGCCAGTCCCACAATCTGACATAGAACCAAGAATGCAAGGCACAGCACATTGATTAGCCGCAATTTGCCACTGCAATTTTTGCAAGTACACTTCTGCATCCTTGACAGGATTTTGGCTGCTCATTGGTTGTTCTCCTTGGTGTCTGCTTGTGGAGAACAGCCAAGGAATTGGGGCCAGGACCCAATTCAAATTCCCACCTTGACCTCCTGCATTTAGTATCCTGTTTGGTAGCACTAAATAAGCTAAAATGATTGGTGTGTTTTGGTCGGTGGCAAGAGTTAGAAATTGCCATAGTCGCTAGTAAGAAGGGCTTTATGAGGGTGGCTAAACTACCCATAATTGAAAAGACAAGAACACATCTTACAGAGTAAAGTTTCAGCCATGGGAGGAAATGCAAAGTTAATGAAAGGGAAACTGTGTTACTAAATCCACACTCTAGAAAAATGCATACACAACACATTTCACATTGGAAGGAAAAAAGTCTCTGAAAATTCAGGGCCTTAGACCGGGGGGGGGGGTCAAGAGGGATCTGTTCCTGTGCAGACAGTAACTAAATGGGCCCAATATCTGTGTAAAACTGGCTGACCATATAATGTTGGGGAGGGGGAGATACTTTTGGGTGTCAGGGAGTTTGCAGCCTGGAGTCTGGTGCCAGACTGGAAAATGGAGATGGGTGTCCAGGCTTCAAAAGAACCTCACACATGCACATCCTCAAACACATGCAAAAACCTCTCTTCTCTTCCACGGATCTTCATTCTGAAGTTTATCTTCACATTTAGAGAAAGACCAACAATTTCCTGAGACTTCATCCAGCACCCTCAGAAGCTGGCAATGTTGATGTTGGGAAATTCCAGACAGACAAAAGGAAATCCTGCTCCACAGAACTAATAATTAAGTTACATTGGGGGAATTTTCTTCTATAAGACGTAGTGATTTCTGACGATTCGGATGGCTTTCAACGGTAATTAGGCACACTCATAGGGGTTAAAGTTCTCAACAGCTATTAACCAAGATGGCTATGTATGACCTCCAGCATCAGAGGCAGCAATATATGAGAATATCAGTTGCTGATAAAGGCTACTGGGTTTATGTCCTGGTTTACGTCTTGCTATGAGTGTTTAGCTAGCCACTGTGGAGAGCTGATTGCTGGAGATGGTGGACCTTCTATGTAACCCAGAAAGGGTCCTGTTCCTTGGCTCTTCAGAGAAAATGGAATAAGGAGGAGGATGGCGCACATGGATATGTATCCGTGTACTCTGGTTCAGTTGTATGAAGTGCATTCTGTTCCCTGCTGTGCAGAGAGAGAAAGAGGACATGGAAGGTTATACGACGCTATGAAGCTTAAAGGTAAAGGTAAAGGTTCCCTTTGACAATTTTTGTCCAGTCGTGTTCATCCCCATTTCCAAGCCATAGAGCCAGCGTTTTGTCCGAAGACAATCTTCTGTGGTCACATGGCCAGTGCGACTTAGACACGGAACGCTGTTACCTTCCCACCGAGGTGGTCCCTATTTATCTACATTCATTTGCATGCTTTCGAACTGCTAGGTTGGCGGGAGCTGGGACAAACGACGGGAGCTCACTCCATCGCGTGGATTCGATCTTACGACTGCTTGGTCTTCTGACCCTGCAGCACAGGCTTCTGCGGTTTAGCCCGCAGCACCACCACATCCCTCATGAAGCTTACTGCTGTGTTACTGTAGTACCATGGTTCTGTCTACCATCCCCTCAGGCTGCTTGAGGGATACAGCTCTGCTGGAATGAGGCATCCTCAAGGGTATGCAAATCTGTCTGGCTTGGGGCCACTTTCCATACCTAGGTTGCACCTCCTAAGTCCACACAACCACTCACCAAGCAAAGCCAGGCAGTTTTCACCATCCTGAAAGTGAGAGAAGCTCATGCAGTGACACGCTGAAACCTTCACGCTGAGCAGTTGTGCCCTGGTGCCAGTTCTGAGTGGAGAGAAGATGGAGAGTCAGGCATTGAAGCCACCTTCTTCATCTTGTTTCTCAGGAAGCTGGAGGCTACTGTGGTCCTTTTGACTTTGGAGGTGGGTGATGCTGTCTTTTATCCAAACTGGTCTCCCCAATGTTTCAGCCAATACATCCTTGCTTTTCTCTTCCCATTTAATTCCACTTCAACGATTACCCGTCACATTCCCTACATGACCACATCACCAAGATATTCCAGGTTTCTCCACTCTGATTTCTTGGTTTCTTACTCATTCGCTTTAGCACTTTTTCACTGCTTATCTTCTCAATGCAGTAAAATCTCAGCACTGTATAATTCCTCATTTGAAATGCTGCTATCTTTTCAGTGGCAGCCAGTGTTATAGCCTACAACCCCATGCTGTACAACTGATTCACACACAGCACCATACAGTACACATTCTCAGTCCGACTTTCTCCTCCTTCAACACCGTTGGTCTTGAGATTCATATCCCTCACCCAGAAACCTGAGGATGCATAGCAGTTCCTTGTGACTTCAGCAGGTGACTCAGTATCTAGCAATCTAAGATAAACCTCCCTTCCTTTGTGCCTTGGACAGAAATTTTCTAGCGACTCTTCTTCCCTTGAATTTACCACCTTTCAACAACATTTGAGTTAAGCTGGTTGGCCCTTTTTAAATGTACATTTCAAAGTAACTATTATACATTTAAGCAAACTGAAAGTTCATCTTACATTTACTCCCCAGTTTAAATGCTACCGCACTGTGCCATTGTGGACACATCTGTTGCATCACAGCCAACAGCCGGTTGATGCTAAGCAAAGCTAGCCAAAAGTTTTGGCTTTCCCAGGACTGAAGTCTGGAGAAGCTTTAATCCATCAAAAAAGAATGTGAATGTTTATGCCTTTGGTGTCAAGTTCCAAAAAAAGATTGACATTAAGCGTTGACTCACTTCTACAATGGATCTACTGTGGTTGGGAGCGGGACAAGAAATTGAAACTAGGCTGAAGGAATTGTAACATAAGGAAACAAACATTTCCCTCCTCCTGCTTCCACCGTTTTACACAATCATGAATCAGATTATAGATTTAAGGGCTACAAAGCAGAGTTCTGTCCTATGATACTTTGGGAAAGTAACAGGTACATTGTTTGCATTAAATTAATAAGCAAATAAACTAATAGTTCTAGGTTAATCCGGACACTTTTAGGGAATTAATTCTGGACTCAGAATATGAAATTTTTCCCATTTCTTCATTTCATTAGTGCTTTTTCTTTTCAATTTGCAGTGTGTGTGCAAATGAGACATTATCAGTGCACACACATCCATCAGTCAATCAACCAACCATATGATTGGTGGAAAGCAGTACAAAATTTGGGCATTTTAAAATAAGTATCTTACTAAGGTATTCAATATCTATAAAACATGTCAAGAACTCAGATCTACACGAGTCACTTGACATAGCCAGCAGGGACGGCTGAGGGGTCTGACACCGAGGGAGGCCTGGAAGGAACAACAAGAAACCGGGCCTTCTCGGTGGTGGCCCCTCGGCTGTAGAACACTCTCCCTACTGAAATTCGGCTGGCATCCTCGCTGGGCATTTTCAAAAGCCAGTTGAAAACTTGGCTATTCAAGCAGGCCTTCCCTTCAGTCAGTTAAGTGACTCTTATTTTTTTCTTTTGATTTATGCATCTGGAACTATTTATTTAAATTAATTGTTAAATATTTTAAATTGTTTTTATTGTATATGTTCTGAGCCGCCCAGAGTAGACTATGTCTAGATGGGCGGCATATAAATGCGATAAAAAAAAAAAAGAACAGAATTTCTGGACAATTTTACGGACCATCATGTCATGATATTTTGGGGGTCAACACATAAACTAAATGAAATAATGGAAAGAGTTGGAAGACAGCCTGTGGTTGGGGTTGTATACAGAATAATAATAATAATAATAATATAATTTATTGTCATTGTAAGTATATACACAGTATATCATACAACGAAAGTAATATGTGTAGGCATTCCCAGAAGTCTCTGGAAGGCACACCTTGAGGACCCAGTTCTCTGTGAATGTCTCTGGAGACAATCCAGGAAAATGAAGTGGAACGACTTGAGAAGATGCACAATTTGAACAAGGCACGTGATGAATTGTGCCCAGAATTTGGAAAAACAAGTTTTATTGCCACTCATAGAATTCCCCATCCATCTTGGCCATAGTAGTCCAAACAAATAACTTCTCTAAGCTGTGATTATGAACCATTTTTCTTTCTGTGTGTTTGGCAGTGATTCTTTCTGATCAAAATCTGCTGAACTTGTCTTGAGAATCAGCCTCTTAAAGAGTTGCAGTCCTTGGGAGTGGTAGCATTCCCAAGGGCTCCTGCCACTGTAGGACCTTGAGAAGAACTGAATTTCCCCTAGACCAGTGGTTTTTAACCTTGGGTTACCTAGGTGTTTTTGGACTGCAACTCCCAGAAGCCTTCACCACCAGCTGTGCTGACTGGGGTTTCTGGGAGTTGCAGTTCAAAAACACCTGAGTAACCCAAGGTTAAGAACCACTGCCCTAGACTTTTACACTTCAGCATGCAGTTAACAAGTGCAACCAAATAATGGGGAAGAAGGAGGCAGGAGAAAACTGTTACTCTACTCATCTTCCCATGTGCTTTTGTTATTTATCTTGCTATTGCTACATTAAGGGAAGTGGAGGAAGTTCTTGTAGGGACTACAGGTGGACAGAGTCAGAGATGGGTAAAGGGGTCAACATCATTTGTATGAAAAGTTACTTTTTTGGACTGCTGTTCACAGAGGTACCCAGGAAACATGGATGCAGGCAGTTTTAGTCCAAAAAAGGAAGATTTCCAAGTTCTGATCATTTCAAGTCTTAGGTTTTCCAGAACCATCAGGAAACTTTGAAAGCTACCAGGCCAGTTGGGGAACAACTTTAAAGGCTCTCAGCTTTAATTTTCGTTGCTATTTAGTGCTTTTACATCCAAGTAATCCTACTTCTTCTAGCCAATCTCCCCACCACCACCTCAAGTTGTTTCAAAGCTAGTCCCATTGCTTGATTCTACTGACAAATAACCCCAAAGCAAAACAACAACAACAACAACAAAATGTGGTTGCATTGCATTCTGCTTTAGAAAAAATGATTTTTAAAAAGGTGTCTCCATGATGTAAACAGAAACACAGATTACTTTGCCAGAGAAGTGTCCTTTCTGGTTGGAAAGTGATGCCGGTGGTATCAAAGATTATGAGCACTCTCCTCTCCTCTCCTCTCCTCTCCTCTCCTCTCCTCCCTCCCTCCCTCCCTCCCTCCCTCCCTCCCTCCCTCCCTCCCTCCCTTCCTTCCTTCCTTCCTTCCTTCCTTCCTTCCTTCCTTCCTTCCTTCCTTCCTTCCTTCCTTCCTTCCTTCCTTCCTTCCTTCCTTCCTTATGACAAGGTCACAAAGAAGGTGATGGCTTCCTCTTTGCGATATAGATTGTTCTTGGACAGAGGAAGGGAAAGTGGAGTGCTGACTCAGCTCAATTTCCCTGCAGTCTTGGATCTCACTGACGGTGCAGCGTTGACGACACACAGAGGGGATTTCGGGAGGAGAACAGGGATAGCACTTGGCTGGGGCCCAAAGAAAAACAGCAGGCTGGTTTTGTTGTGCAAACGCCTGCCCAGGTTCTTGGGTGGAACAGCCGTGACAACCTTGAGGGGAGGGGCGGATAAATCTATTAGGACGGATGAAAGAATAGACTTGTAACTAGCCAGAGTGAATACTGTTGAACTGCCTCACCCACTTCAAGCTACTTACTATGAAAGTTGCTGCAGTGTTTCTCCCATATAATGGTGCTGGTGTGGGGGGATGGGAAGAATGGCAGGCGATCAAGATTCTGTCTCATGGAGGCAAGGTAACAAGAGACAGGCAATGCATAAAGAGGGGCCGAGACAGTGTAGTAGAGTGATGGGTTGGAATTTGGGAGACCCAGTGTTGACTTCTCACCCAGCCAGGAACATCACTGGGAGACTTTGAGCTGTTTACTGTCTGTTTCAACTTTGCTACCTCACAGCCGTCTTGCAAGGATAATGAAGGTCAAGAAAAGCCATGAGTGTTGTCTTGAGCTCATTAGAGAATAGGTAAGACGTGATGATGCTGCGGGCTAAATCGCAGAAGCCTCTGTGCTACAGAGTCAGAAGACCAGCAATAGTAAGATGGAATCCACAGAGTGAGCTCCTGTCGCTTGTCCCAGCTTCTGCCAACCTAGCAGTTCGAAAGCATGTAAATGCGAGTAGATAAATAGGTACCACCTTGGTGGGAAGGTCACGGCGTTCTGTGTCTAGTCGCGCTGGCCCCATGACCATGGAAACTGTATTCGGACAAACGCCGGCTCTACGGCTTGGAGATGGGGATGAGCACCGCACCCTAGAATCAGACATGACTGGACTAAATGTCAAGGGGAACCTTTACCTTTACCTAAGATGTATACATATGGACAGTCTGGGTTAGAGGGATGGACAGACAGAGGGATGGATGGATGGATGGGTGCGTGGGTGGGTGAATGGAGTTCTTAAGAAGGATACCAACAAACTGGCCCCATGGGACAGTGAAATGGACTGTGGTTAGGGAGCAGGGGAAGAGTTTGAGGTAAAGAGAAGGAATCTCTTTCCACCCAAGGGCCAAACTGAATTTTGGAACAAAACTTTGGAGACTTATTTCAGAAGGGAGAAGGCAGTTTAAGGAACTCCAGAGGGTCAGAGTCAGACCGAAGAGAGCCACATTCAGCCTCAGGGGCCCAGTTTTCTTCCTCTACAATGGAGGACAGGAGAAATGACAGGCAGCTGGGCAAGCCCCATACTAGTTAACTGTGATTGAATAAAATTGTAAATAAAATCAATCACTGCCTGTGTGAGAGAATTTATTGTTTCCCCAATAAATGGAAGTCAAAGTTTTTATTGTTGTTTAGCCGTTGTCGTGTCCGACTCTTCGTGACCCCATGGACCAGAGCACGCCAGGCCCTCCTGTCTTCCACTGCCTCCTGGAGTTTGGTCGAAGTACCCTTCTCCTAATGTTGTTATATCTATTTAGAGAATATATACTCTGTAAAATCTCTCATGCTGGCTAACAATAAAACAGTAATACAGCACAATGAAACATTTATATAATGGAACAATAAAACAGTTAAAGTAATAAGGGAATAAGCATGTAACCACTCCTGGCTGCAAGGAAAACGGCAAGTGTCAACATTTTTGACAAGCATAACTGAGCAGATCAACATGCCAAGCTTCGGCTGGCTACATAGCTGCACTATAGTTATAACTTAACAAGGGGTAATTTCACTCCTTTTGGGTATAACTATTCATTACTTTTATAGTTATAGGAGTGTGGTGGAAGAGGGGTATGACATGGTTCAGCTGCTGGCCTTTCCTGTGCCTTGCTCTACTGCCTCATGCTTAGAGATGGGTATGAATCACTGGTTTGATGGTTCATGCTGGTTTGGCCAACAGCTGAATAGGTGCCCTGTGGTTTGGTGCCCCGCCCCTTTTGGTCGGCACCCACTTAGAAGCTGTACCCCAGCTTCTCTGCCCCACCTCCTCTGGGTGATGCTTTTGAGTAGGCTTCTGCTGGAAGGGGTGGGGCACCAAATCACTGAACACTTGTTTGACCATCGGCCGAACTGGCACAAACTGGTCTTTCGTACCCATTGTGGTGACAATGAAATAGTCAAGGAAAAGGTGCAGCACCACAGGTGAGCAACCAGAAGCAACGAGATTTTTAAAAGAACATAGGTCATCCCTGCCCCGGGCAGAGGGATTGATTTTTTTTTGAAGTTTTAGAGTGAAACATCCCGCCCCCACTTAGCCAATGAGCTATTCTGTAAAATGAAGTGATTAAAAGTAACTACAGTATTCTAGTTACTTTTCAGAAATGAGACAGTAAAGAGTTCCTTCCAATGTAGTTAGAATGACAACCAACTATGGTGGTGCCTGGGAACTAGAATGATAATTGATAAGTTTCACATTAGGAGAAGGTAGGATTCTGTGGGAAAGACAATAGTATTGAAAGGTGGAAAGCAGCAGGAAACGAGGAAGACCAAATATAAGATGGACTGACTTCGTAAAGGAAGCCATAGTCTTGAGTTTACAAGAGCTGGGCAGGGCTGTGGAGGACAGGACATGCTGGAGATATAGGCTCGCCATAAGTCAGAGGCAACCTGACGGCACACAACAGCAGCAGCAACGACAACAGAGTAACAGGGTTCTGTTCCTTGATTTTTCAGCTGTCAGAAATGGGAGGACATTTTTCTGCCCCCATGCCGAAATTGCTCAGCTGGATGTGAGCACTAAGCTTTTCAGCATGCACACTGTTCTACCTCTATTGGCAAAAAAAGTCATCTTGGGCCATTCCTGACTGCAAATCATTTTATTGTAGACTCCGGTAAAAGTATTAGACCCTACTGCGCGCAGAGTGAGTCGTGTAACCTTTTCTTTCTCTTCCCTTCTCTCCAAAAAAAGAAGGCCGAGCAAAATCCAGTTAACCGAGGCAGGAAGGTTATATTAAGGTCTGAATGTTGGACAAAGCAGAATCAGCCAGCTTGTAACTAGATAAGCCTGGCTCTCTCTCAATTGACCATTTCAGTAAGTTACAGCTGTCATGAAGGCCTGATATATCCCAGGGCAGGGCGAGATGGGCCGTAATGCCGTTTTGTGGGTTTCAGTTTACAGCTGTACAGACCCGACCGCACATCTCCTGCCATGAAAGCAAAGGAAACGTAGGGTCCGGCCCATCAAACAACGGGCTGCTCCCTCTCTCCGTTGGCCACCCGCTCGCTCGAGAACACTTTCAGATTGATTTTTTTGGGGAGACTCACTTCCACACTGAAAGACATTTACCGTACTGGGGATAAAAATAGTGCTCAGGGACCGAGAGAATGCAGCGGCGAGAGCCGGGCCTTTTGTGCTTGTAGAGAGGGATTATTAATTTTAATTTTGTTTTTACCTTCATGTTGGCAGGAATTATTGCAGCCAAACTGGAATTAATAAATGACCGGGTCATAAACAATTTATCATTTCCTGAGATATACAGAAATGTTTCTTGTGAAATTAGTAGTAGGGAAGAATACCATAACATAAATAAAAAAGCAACACAAAGTGACTCTCTCTCTCTCTCTCTCTCTCTCTCTCTCTCCTCTGTGTGTGTGTGTGTGTGTGTGTGTGTGTGTGTGTGTGTGTGTGTGTGTGTGAGAGAGAGAGAGAGAGAGAGAGAGAGAGAGAGAGAGAGAGAGAGAGAGAGAATTTCATAGATTTTGAGTCAGAAGATTGCATATAAACCAGCATTTCTGTCTGTCATGGTGATTTCTCACACCCACAAAGAACATAGTGGAGTTCTATTGTGACCCAGGAGATAGAGGAAATTTGTGCATGAGTACCGTAGTATATGGACATCCAGTGTGGAGTAGTGGGTAGAGTAATGGTCTAGGACTCAGGAGACCTGGGTTTCAATTCCCGTTTGGCCATGGAAACTCACTGGGCAATGTTTGTGTGAAGCTGGTAAAACCACTCCATAAGTATCTCACTTGGCTTGAAAATGGTATAATATTGACGTTTTTTATAGCTCTGATGGAGTTATTTCTGAGATCTACAACTGCTACTATGTGAAATTTCTTGATATTTTCCCCAAAGCCCCAATGACTATGGGGACCACTGACATATGTTGTTGTGGTTGTGACATCATCATCATCATCATCATCATCATCATCATCATCATCATCATCATCATCATCATCATCATCATCATCATCATCATCATCATCAATACTAAACAGACTGATATGAAAGGCTTTCCAAACAGGGGAGTCATTTTGGCATTCTGAGTATGGAAGTTGTCCCTTTCTGTGCTTTTCCAGGTCTGTAACATCCTTTCTCAGGTGTGATGATCAGAACCATACAAAGTATTTGAGTGCCATCACACAAGGGACTTGGATAATGGCCGCATGATACTGACATTTTTCTTATTTGCCATTATTCTTATTGCCCTTATTATTTACAAAAGCTCTATCTGAGATCTTGAGGACCTCTTGGAAGAACACCATATGAACCTAGTGGTTTCCCTTCCTCCTCATATTTTTATTTTATTTATTTAATTTAATTTATTTATTTTGGTCAGTATAAATTGATCTAGAACACGAGAGGGCAATTCTGGAAGTCGCAGGGACCAATTTTCTACGCCAAGAACCACACCAGCACCTTAACCAATCAAAAACTGTGAATAATCAAAACCAAATCTTAATTAATGTTCACTTCTGGTTTCATTCTGTGAGTTTTGGAATTTTTGCAGAGGTTGAAGGTGAGTAACACCCTGTTTCATAGCAAAACCACTTCTCCTCTATGCTCCCTGGAATAGAAAATTACCTTTTTGTTGATTTTCTATATATTCTATATATTGTATTTCCACATACAATATATCAGGGGGGGGGGATCTAGCTACTAGGGACACTTCTCCCTTGAGAAGTTTCATCTCTGTTTTTGCAAAACCATACAGAAAAGTGTGTTCCAACAGAGAACATGCAACGAGCTAAGGTGGAACAGCAAGAGGCTCCAAATACACATTGTTTTGCGATCGCTTTTGCGACCGCAAAAACCTCGTCGTAATGCAGATTCGTCATTAAATGGAGCGCCTGTCTTGCGAGGCACCACTATTGTGCCCCAGAATCTGCCTTTTTAGGTGATCACATCACTCTGCCTAATGGTAGGACTGGCCCTGTCTGTAAAGCAGGAAACATGGCCTGCCTAAGCAAAATGAGCTTGGCCAAATTGGCTTTTTACTGTTCCATTTCCTTCACAGGAGGTGATTTTTCTCACTAGTCTTCTTAGAAACAAATAGCTTGCTGGCTGTAAAGAAGGAGTCCTTCCTTCCTTCCTTCCTTCCTTCCTTCCTTCCTTCCTTCCTTCCTTCCTTCCTTCCTTCCTTCCTCCGATCCATGAGATGCAGGGTACAGTACTAGCTTCTGTGGTGATGTTTCTGAGCAGTTTCACACAACTGTTTAGAGAAGGTTCCAACAGAGAACATCAGAACAGTTTTGATGGTTCAGCAGAAGTTCTGTTTAACATGCAACCTGCCAGTCCTTCTCTCTAAATGAGAGGTTTGCACACGAGAAGGGGAAGCACAGATGGGCATGCTAGCTTTATGCCCCCTCTCTTCATATCCATTGGCCAAAATCCTGTTACATCGTGGCAACAGGGAATTGCACAATTCGAATGTGCAATTGATCACATGATTCCTGTTGCAGCTGTGTGACGTATGCCGGCAGAAGTGTTTCATGGACAGTACTTCTCCCTTGATGTTTCACTAGCTTGTTGTTGTTATATACTGTCAAGTCACTTAAGGTGATCCTATGAATGAGCGATCGCCAGAATGCTCTGTCATTAATAATTTTACTCAGTTCTTCTAGACCCAAGTCGGTGGAATTCCCTAAAGGAATCTAGAGAGTTGCTCCATCTCGTATTTGGTCTTCCTCTTTTCCTGCTGCCTTCCTCCTTTCCCAGCATTATTGTCTTTTCCAGAGAATCCTGCCCTTTCAGAATGTGTCCAAAATAGCACAGCCTCGATTTCATCATTTTTGCCCCCAGAGATAATTTAGGCTCAATTTGATCTAGGACCCACTTGTTTGTCTTTCTGGCAGTCCAGGATATTTGCAAAGCTCTCTTCCAGCATCACATTTTAAATGAATCATCTTTTCCCTGACAGCTTTCTTTACAGCCCAGGTTTCACACCCATACATGGTGACTGGGGATACAAGAGTGTGGATAATCTTGGTCTCTAGTGACACATCCTTTCACCTTTTTAGCTACTGTGGGCATAATGTAAAATTATGCCTGTTTAGCTACAGAATAGGATTTAAACCCCTCTGTTTCAGCGGCCACATTATTCCTAGAAATAAGATCCCATTAAAAAAAAACCTATTTCCAGTTTCTGCAGAGAACAGCCTCCTCTCTCTGTCTGTTAAAGCTCTGTTCAAAATTTTAGATTCTTGATTTTTTTTCAGACCTAGCATCTGCAAAGATTTAGCATTTATATAGCATTCTAGAAGGCTCAAAGCAATTCACATACAATATATCAGAAAACCTTTAAACAGTCAGTTATAATATTACTGATGGATGACAGCAGGATCATGAATAGGGTATGTTTGGGAAAGGGATTTATGCTCCCACCCTGCATCCAACTGCAGTTCTTTGTGCAAACTGCAATCTTGTGATATTGCTTTTAGCCAACAGCAAAACTGGTGACAGTGGTGTTGCAAAAGCTAATTTTTAAAGTAATTAAAGTAGTTAGTAACACTCATAGTTCCAAGGAACAAGAATGTAGACAATTACCATTATATTTACATTTTAAAAGAAAGTAACTCCTTAGTTTCTTATTGATTAAAAGACCCCCAAGGATAGTTACATTTAGTTCCCTTTTGGAAGACATCATGGAATCATGGAGTTGGAAGGAGGCCTGTGAGGTCATCAAGTCCAGTCCCATGGTCAATGCAGGAATCCAAGTCAAAGCAGATCTCACGGTTGTCAAGTTTTATCTTGAATGCCGCCAGCACTGGAGCAATCATCACCTCTCGAGGTCATGGGTTCCACTGTTGTACTGCTCTGACAGTTAAGGCTTACAACATATAAGCATGCAAACATACCTGACCTTCAGCCTCAGCCCAGCTTCCTAGGCAAAAGGGCCCAGGATTCTGGGACAGGGGCTTTCTGCTTTAAATGAGTGTGTCCCAGGACCCTGGGCCCTTTTCCCTAGGAAGCTGGGCTGAGGCTGAAGGCCAGGTATGTTTGAATGGGCATTTTGCTGAGGAGTTTTTTTTTCCTGGGATTTCAAAAGCATGGCCTGGGAGGTGGGGCCTAGGGTTGGAGCTTTCTGCTTTAAATGAGCGTGTCCCAGGACCTAGGCTGATTTTTGGTACTCCCTGATGGCATGGTCTTAGGGGCGGGGTTTAGCTTTAAATGATTGTGAGCAGGAGTGCACGCCTAATGGTGCACGAAATTCTCTGATTCTGTCTCTGGCCCTAATAGGGTAAATAGGAAAGGCAATTAGATTTACATACACCTGGGAGGCAGGAATGTTTTAAGGGTCGGATCATACTTCAGCACTATTAAAGAGCAGGCCGGGTAGGTGGGACGCATCAGCCTGGGAAGGCAGCCCATCTAGGAGAAGGAAAACTCCGATTTCAAACCTCCACTGCCTTGTGGCTATATCCATTCATGGAAAAGGCTTCAGGAGTTAACCTCGAGGAAAAATCTGGAGCTGCAGCCCCGAAGGCAGTTCTTGTTGTTCTGCCAACTCCTGCGACGTTGCTAGAACCAGTTGCATTGGCTCCTGCCTTTCCATTGGACCATTTCAGCAACGTGGAGAGGGGGGATCTGCTGCTTGGGTAACAGCCTATCCTCCATATTACTTACCCAGGCTTCATGCTCTGGAGAGGACATCCTCAATTCAGAGCATGTTACCATAGTCTCTCAAGACTGAATATGCTATATAAGCACGAAACTAAATTAAATAATAATCAAATGAAGAGGATCCACCATAGACAAGAACTGATTTCAGGTGGTTGATTTCCAGACCTCCTTTGTGGTGGCCACCCATAACATCCTGGATTGTGAGCTGCCGGTGAGATGGGTGGTTGTTCTGAATGGAAAGTGCTCAGACACATAGCATTATTATTAGTAACAACTAGAGATGGGGGTATTCATATTCGTATATGAATATGAATATCCCCATACAGGTGGAAATAACGAGGGTGTCCACTCACGATTTCACCTCTGTTGCCAGCTCCGGAGGCTTCCTATTGTGGCATTGCCCTCAATCGATTACCCAGTTCTGGCAGGAGGTGGGATGACAAGCCTCTCTGCTAAGTCGGAGAGTGGCTAATCCATTGCGGAGAACAGCGCGATAGGAAGCCTCTGCGGAGCCAGTGAAGGTGGTGAAATTGTGAGTGGACACCCTCGTTATTTCCATCTGTGCAGGGCTATTTGTATCCATATATGAATACAAATACACCCATCTCTAGTAAAAACCAGTGATAGGCATTTGAGTCATGGGACTCTCTGTCAAGTCAGACTTAAGTTGCACCAGTGACTTGAGTTGGGCTCAAATTAGTTTTTTTTTTCACCCAATGATTCAGATTCGACTTGGTCATTTTTTGGGAGGGGGAGCTTGTTTTTAATAGGGACTTGGGACTTGGGACTTGGGACCTGGTACTGAAGATTCAGAGTCAGACTTGGAAATATTGGACCCAAAGACTTGCCAACATCCATGGTAACAACAGGAAAAAGACGGAATTATTGTGGCTGTGTGAAGTATTCTAAATGGAATGCATCCATGAAAGCTCAGAGGGAAATGGATTGATTTGTTCCAAAGATGCCACAATATGCCTGTTTTTGTTTAAGCATTTATTGCTGCTACTGCTGCTGCTGTTTTTGCTGTTGCCGGGACAGACAAAAATGGCTACCTCTCTGAAAACTGTTGTTTGTAAATATATGTAGTTATTTGGAAGTCCTGTGATATTAAGAGTAGAACAGAGGTAGAAAGTCTTCAGTTTCCCTGTACTCTGCACTCCAGATCATTACTGGCTCTGACTCTGGGCAGAAGGAGACTTGAGTCTCTCCTCCCAGCAGCTGTTTCTACAAAAATGCCTCACCCCAGAAAACTGTATTGGTCCCAAGGCTGAGCCTTCTTGATAGTGTTGGGGGCTTAATCAGCACAACTTTGCATGCAGAAGGGGTTAACCCCTCCCCCTTTGCAATCCAACAATTAATTCCCCTCCTGCAGCCTCCATTCAAATAAAATTTAGAAAAGCACCTCATTGACTTGCATGCATTTAAGGTAATGAATAGTTTGACCTTCAGCCTTCCAGCCTCTTAGCGCAGGAGCCTGCGTTTATTATTCAGCAATGCACAAGGTCTACTCTGAGCAAGGTTTCTGGAAGGAAAAGTGGTAGGATGACTGTTGGGAATCCTCTCCTTATGTGCATCTGATGTTTTCAATTTGCACGGAGACTGCCAGATTTTTATGATAACCTCACCCTGCAGCTCTGGCCAAAAATAACACCGGACGGATCCAGGGTCACATGGGAAGGAGCTGTCTGTGTCGGTCACTTGACCCTTACCAGTGCAGTAATTCCAATTATGCCAATGTTTTTGGGGGAAGGGAGGGCATTTGCACTACTGTGATTAAAATCACCTCAGTGAGAAGCCATTTCACATAAGCAATGTTGTGTGGTCACACACCCATGCAACTTCATGTTTTGTATCTGCAGGCAGTTTGCTAGGGAAGTAAGTGAACTGGGAAATTAAGGTAACATTTTCCCTTTTTTCAAACTTCTGATCCAGGAAACTGAAACTCCACCAGTTAAGGACTCTATTCCAGATCAAACTAGCATCTTGAGTCACACCAGCAAGATTTTTTTTAACCATACAGATATTAAAAAGATTATTTGATGGGGAACCATCCCAGTTATGTGGCAATCTGCTTTCTTTCTGTACAAGAGAAAGCTGTTGTCAAGAGCAGCCCTAGACAGAATGTAGTGTGGTACTCTAGCCTCTAAATTAGGAATCACAGAAACATAGAGATGGAAGGGGCCTATAAGGCTGCTGAGTCCAATCTCCTGCAACATGCAGGAATCCAAATCAAAGCAGATCTCACAGATGATTGCCCAAATTTCTTTTGAATGTCTTCAGCGTTGGAGCGCTCACCACCTCCCGAGATCATTGGCTCCATTGTCATACTGCTCTAACAGTTAAGAAGTTTTTCCTGATATTCAACTAAAATCTAGCTTCCTGTGGCTTGAGCCCATTCTTATGAATCCTGCTGTCTGGGATGATGGAGAATAGATCTTACCCCTCTTCTGTATGATTGCCTTTCAAGTATTTGAAAAATGCTATCATATCACCCCTCAGTCTTCTTTTCTCAAGGCTAAATATGCCCTGTTCTTTTAGTCTTTCCTCCTAGGGCTTGGTTTCCAGTCCTCTAATCCAGTGATCCTCAACCTTGAGCCTCCAGATGTTCTTGGACTACAGCCCCCAGAAGCCTTCACCACCACCTCTGCTGGCCAGGATTTCTGGGTGTTGATGTCCAAGAACATCTGGAGGCCCAAGGTTGGGGACCACTGCTCTAATCATCCTTGCTGCCCTCCTCTGAACGTATTCCAGGTTGTCAACATCCTTCTTAAAGTGCAGTGTCCAGAAATGGACACAGTACTCTAGATGAGGTCTAACCTCAGATGTTTTGTTTCAAGAAAATTGCAGACAAATGAAAAAAAATAGGATGGAATAAACCTGAATAAGGTAAAGGTAAAGGTAAAGGTTCCCCTTGACAATTTTTGTCCAGTCGTGTTCGACTCTAGGGCGTGGTGCTCATCTCCGTTTCCAAGCCATAGAGCCAGCGTTTTGTCCGAAGACAATCTTCCGTGGTCACACGGCCAGTGTGACTTAGACACGGAATGCTGTTACCTTCCCACCGAGGTGGTCCCTATTAATCTACTTGCATTTGCATGCTTTTGAACTGCTAGGTTGGTGGGAGCTGGGACAAGCGACGGGCGCTCACTCCATCACGTGGATTCGATCTTACGACTGCTTGGTCTTCTGACCCTGCAGCACAGGCTTCTGCGGGTTAGCCCACAGCACCACCACGTCCCTGAATAAACTTCTCCCAAAGTGACATGACATAGGCATAAACTGAGCCATCCATCTCTGTGTCCTGTACCCAAAGCAGAAGCACAAAGAGCTTCAAACAGAAGGCAGCCTTCTTGGTTGAAGACCCGACAGAGACACTGGGATATCTGCTAAGTTTGGGGTGCTGAGAGCGAAAGAGGGAATGCATAAGGAACTGGTAGGTCTTTGACATTTTGTTCACCCTGATCCTAAGGAAAACTGTTGGAGCCCTCTGGAAGATGGCAAGCAATCACTGAAGACAATTTGTTAAAGGAGCGAAACCAGATTGCAGGAAACCGAGAAGCAGGGGAAAGTGAACAGGCCTGGAGGGACACTGATGAGTAAGGGTGGAAGATTGATGAAGAGGAGGGAGTCCTTCAGTCTGGCCTGTTTTTCCTCTTCCAGAGGCTCTTGCAACCACTTGTCAGGCTAAGCAACACCAGTGGAGTTACTGGTTGGTTAATCTTATTCCCCGCAAGGTTCATTCTGCCTGGTAAGGAACATCGGCAAAGTGCAAGAAAGGAAGAGCGGGGGCCTGCTGCATCTTCATCATTGTCTGCAAGACCCATCGGGCTCTTTAGCCTTAATGAAAACCTAGCTGCCTCCTGCAGTGTGAGCCTCTGCAGAGATCAGCCTGCAAACACAATACAACCCTTTCGAAATGAAAAGGACCTAGCGGCTGAGTGGCTTCTCATTATAGCCATCATTTCTGGTGACTCTGAGCCTACCCCAATATGCAAAATGTCATGAAGATCCATAAATGTAGTGTGGAATAAGTGCTCCTAAGAATACCAGTTCTCCTTTTTTTTTTCACAGATAATTTCAAGGCCACATGAAGATGTACTTGAAAACAACAATGTTGGAAAAGGCATCTATTGCTGTAGGACTCATTTTCATTTCCTGCATGATAGGAAATTGCAAATTTTCCTCTGTTCATGTGTCTTTTTCTTTGATCCAAGACAAGGAGATGAAAGGCACACTCAACTGCTTTCCAGCAACTGATGAAGACAGATCCACACAATCAACAGGGAGGAACTCCGCCTCTTGTTGACCAGCAGACTATCACACTGGGCTGGTGGCATGAACATCATTAATTTTCTTGCACGTGGCAGCTAACTGTTTGGTCGATGCCAATGTACACACCTTCAAGATGATTTACAACCTATGGGTCTACTCAGAAGTAAGTCTTTTTTCCCCCTTCAGAGAGACATATTCATCCCAGGTAACTTGTGTACAAGAGCACAGCCTCATTTATCACCTTGATTTTGCCCTATTGGAAAGAAAAAAACAGGATTTAAAATTGTTCACAGGGCAGAATCATTCCAACCTATACAAAAGCATGAGACACTTGAATCTGGATACAGTAATGCACATGATAAAATTGCTTATTTCCTAACATGTGCTTGGCTCTACCAAATGAACCCAAAACTAGAGCTGATAGCACCCCTCTCCCATTTGACAGACGTGCAGGATTTTCCCATCCTGAATTGTAACCACGATTGGCGATTTACAAGAATAACAATGACATCCCAGCAACACACTGAGTGGGGAGCTGGTATGAAACAGCTGAGCTGGATTGTGGTCCAAGCCAGCAGGGTGTGGTTCTGGCAGATATAAAACACGCAAGCATTAGAAGTAAAACTTATTGGTAACAGTACTGGAAGGACAGATCCTGAAGCTGGGGCTCCAGTACTTTGGCCATCTCATGAGAAGAGAAGACTCCCTGGAAAAGACCCTGGTTTTGGGAAAGTGTGAAGGCAGGAGGAGAAGGGGATGACAGGGGATGAGATGGATGGACAGGGTCGTCGAAGCTACCAACATGAATTTGACCAAACTCTGGGAGGCAGTGGAAGACAGGGGGGCCTGGCGTGCTCTGGTCCATGGGGTCACGAAGAGTCAGACGCGACAAACAACTAAACAAAAGCAACAGCAGCACTGGTGCTGGCATGGAGGATGGATCAACATCAGACTACCTGTCTGCCAACTGATGTTATAACCAGAAAAATGGCATTAACCATGTGGGTGTCCACCACTGTGCAGCCTCTTCCAGCACCCCTAGAGTGGATAGCTCATAGTCTTTTGAGCTGAGCCCCCAATGTGTCCCAGGGAGGAGACAGCCGGCAGCTGCCAAAATGACAATTCCCCTGCCACCCTCACCCGCAGCCCATCCCAAATTCAGTCCTTTGATGAGTTGGAGATGGCTGCCTATTGGAGGTAACTGTAGTGGCTTTTCCTTTGCATGGATGCTAAACATCTCCAAACCATCAGGGTAGATGTGTTTGGGGCACTGTCCTACTGCATCTCTTCATCTCCGGGCTTCCCCGCATCTCCTTCTGTGTAAACAGGAAGGGAATGTGCTACAAGACAGGCTTATCATTGTCCTGCTTCTCCTGAGGAGACCCCTTCCTTGCCATAGGGCAATCCCATATGAAATGTCCACTCTGGCCACCAAGATGGCATTTTGATCCAGCACTAAACCTGGGATTTCTGAGGTGGGTACTGGAAGCTGGAAGCTTAGCTCTGGGAAAGTTTCACTCCATATCCAAATTCTGTCTTGAGATCAGGCTCCTGCTCTCCTTTCTACAATTCTGTCAAGATATTGTAATTTTATAGGCCTGAACATGTATTAAATGTATTACAATGGTGCCTCGCTTAACGATGTTAATTGGTTCCCAAAAAAACATCGCTATGGGAAAACATCGCTAAGCAAAACACCATTTCCCATAGGAATGTATTGAAAACCGTTTAATCCGTTCCAACCGTCCTTAAGCAAAAATCGCCATAGGAAACATCGCTAAGCGAAACAATATTTCCCCCATTGGAATGCATTGAAGCCTATTCAATGCATTCCAATGGTTTTGCGATGTCCGTTTTCGCTATTTCTAAAGTTTCTTAAAATGTTCAAAAACTGTTTTAAATGTTTGGGATCATTAGTGCACCTTGTAAAACCTTTGCAAACTTAATTTGGCTTTGTTCTGACTCTTCGTTAATTTTTGGTGATTCCCCCCCCCCCAATTGGAATGCATTGAACTGTAGGTTTGACAGCTGTACTTCTGCTTCCAGTGAACTGCAGCACTGATTCCCCAGGCATGTGGATGGGCAACTCAAAAGTTCACCAAGAAGTAACTGCCACCCTAACATAAAGATTCCAAAATCTGGGTCCTGAATGTTCTTGGACTCCCAGCTCTAGGAGCCCTGACATTGGTTGCACTCACTAGGGCTTCTGAACATTATAGACTGGGTTCCTCTTGGGCTCCAAGTTCGGGAACTAGTGACCTAAATGGATCTAGACTTTGAATGGTAGCTATTAAAAGTCACCAGATTAGGAGACACCAGCTAACCAGAGCCATTCTTTCAATGAGGCATGAGTGAACAAAGTTTAGAAAAGTAGAAATACCTGCCTTGTCAGAAGCTGGAGAGCTTTGTACTTGCAGTTAGATTACCCTGGAAAAGCTCCTTATTTTGGACTATCCCTTCCTATAAAACCCTAGGCCATTGTGGCCAGCAGCCATGCTCTCTGGTGGATTCTGGGAGTTGTGATCCATAAAGGAATCATTTCCTTTAATCTCTAGTTTCTTTCTTTAATCTGTCACTCACTGGAAGGACGCCATTTCATGAGAAGAGAAGACTCCCTGGAAAAGACCCTGATGTTGGAAAGTGTGAAGGCAAGAGGGGAAGGGGATGACAGAGGATGAGATGGTTGGACAGTGTCATTGAAGCTACCGACATGAATTTGACCAAACTCCGGGAGGTAGTGGAAGACAGGAAGGCCTGGCATGCTCTGGTCCATGGGGTCACGAAGAGTTGGACACGACTTAACGACTAAACAATAACAACAACTAGTTTCTCCATCTGATGGCTTCAGAATCCCACAGCTACTTCAAGAACGGCTGTTGGTTCCTTGACATCTTATTCAAACCATTTTTATTTTCTGCATTTATGTCCTGAGAATAACATGAACACATGTCTTGACTGCATCCTGAGAAACGTCCACTCTCTTCTTCCCTCTCCCTTGCCTGAAGAGACTGTTTTGGAAGAGCACTTACAAACACAAAAGCATTTGTATTTTCCACCTCACTGATTCCCAACCTTTAAGTAACAGGCGTCAGGTGAAATGTACCAGCTCACCATACAAGTCCAGGAACAAATAGGAGTGGATGTTCTCTCCTCTCCACCACCCTCAGCCCCACTCCCCTTCTTCAGGGGTGGAAAATTGGAGGGGGGGAAAGAGAAAACAAAAAGGTAGCCTTTCAGTGCAGGTGTAAAATGACCCATTCTCACAGCTTCATGAAAAAGTGAACATTGGACGCCAATATGTTGGGTCAGAAGTGAATCGGAGACTAATGGATCTACAAAGCACCACTTTTCAACTTCTGGCTTCTGAACTGGAAGAGTTCAAATTAGTGGTGTATGGAAGTGTTTCCTTTGTACTTTTACAAAGACAACTCTTGAAGAATGGGGGGGGGGCGAAAACACACCCTCCATTATTCCTGCTCAAATGTAGGCCATTTATCAGGTCATTTTTAAGAGATAGAGGTTTGAAAGTTTGGGTGTGATGGCTGCATCTCAACAGATGTCGAAACCTGGTGGTACGAGCTGGCAGGTCTTTCCACCAGCTCCATCTGAGAAGACAACTTTAATCTTGAGTTCAAAGCTAGTAACCAAAATTGTTTCCACAATAACCTTGAGCCTTGGGCTGCTGCAATGGACTTGACCTGGGGCTCTTTTCGACACTAGCAAACCAGCACAGAACAGTGACCTACTGTATAACAGCACTGGGTGGGTCACACCGGAAGAAGCCTGGATCTTCACAGTTTCTAAGCCTATTGCCAATGGGAAACAGTATATTATTGGCTTCTCCTCAAACAGAAACCGTTTTTCCTTTCATGGGATTCACCTTCCCGGTGAGAAGGTAAAGCAGCTGTCCAAACTGCTGTGCAAATCCCCGCATGGCCCTCTTGAAGATTTTCCTATGATATGTACGTAGGGTGCCTGATCTGTAGCTGGCTTCATCCTTGACTCTACTGCTAAAAACAAAAGGAGAGCAAAGTGTGCTGCTTATATACCATCATATAGTGCTTAAAGCATTCTTTGGGTGATTCACAATTTCATTATGCAGGCTACATATTGCCCCTGCCCAGTGAACTCGGCACTCAGTTTGCCATCCTAGGAAGGATGGAAAGTTGAGTCAACCTTGAGGCTGCTCCCTGAGCCCAGAATTGAACTCAGGCCTTGAGCAGAGTCTTGATCGCAGTACTGCAGTTTAACAACTGCACCACAGTTTTTTGCTAAGGGCAGTAAAAAGAAAAAGAGCCATTCTGTGCAGTTCTGGTTGAAAAATGGAGGGTGGGTCATTCTCAGCTTCTGCTGGATCCAGGCATAATGGAGAGATGCCTTCCTGCTGGTCACTCTGTGTGCGCGTGTGTGTGAGAGAGAGAACACATTGGACATGCACATTGCCCTCTCAGTCCAGGTCTGAATATGGCAAACAGTTTGATCGTCCTCCTGCTCTTCTTTTCATTGCTCTTCTGGTGACAGTTAAACTCAGTCCTTGTCTGGGTCCATGATACAGTGGGGTCTTGACATCGGCTTGAGTTAAGAACATTTTGACTTAAGAACCACTCTCATAGGAAAATATTGACTTGACTTAAGGACTTAGATTTGAGTTAAGAACTGAAAAAAATCCATGTGGGAGGCAGGGAAAGTGCAAAATGTGAACTTTCAGTTAACTGTTGGCCAGTGAAAAGGGTGGCTGTCTGCTTCCTCACTCCTCCCAGCGTTTAGAGAGTGGATTGGGAGACAGTCTTCAGACTGCCTGGTACTGTACTGCCTGGACTGTATTTTCCCTGCCTTCCCTGAACCTTTCTTGACCTAAGAAAAAAAGAAACAAAATATCCCCCTCTAGTGGTCGAAGGCAGAATAGCAGCTTCCCATTAGTTTCTGTGGACGGAAAAGAGCAGATACGGATCAAATGGTTTTCAATGCATTCCTATGGGAAATGCAGATTTGACCTGAGAACTTTTTGACTTGAGAACCACCTTCCAATACGGATTAAGTTCTCAAGTCAAGACTCCACTGTAGTATTTACCACTTCAGGTTCTGCATGGCGGGGAAAAACCACACACATTCTGTTTGCATAGGGAAATCCAAACAGGAAGCTCGGGTCTCCAACTAAATGGTGAAGACAGGACAGCTAAGCTTCTGCTCTGGGCAGTGGCAATCGGAACCGACTGCTATGTTTTGTTTTTACTTTCCTCCTCCTTCCTTCCAGCTGCCAGAAGAAAGTCTGGTCTTATCAGTGGGCTGGGAAGCCTCCTAAGGCAGCCAACAGCAAGGGAGTGAGGGATTTTAAAAGGGCAATGGGAGTGATCCACTTTGATTCCTTTTTAAAAGGGCAATGCAGGCAGACTGCTTATCTACGCTTTCCACCATTTCACTGTGCCCCATCCTTCCTCTTCCCTGAATGTGAAATCAGCAGTCTCCAGCCACAGTATCGGTTTTAGTTATTTAATCAAAGGCTTACAACAGGAAATGCAGGGAAAGTTCATTTCTACTTATACAGCATTCTCTCATTCTCCACGACTGCTCACTGAGTATCTTCCTTAATATTCATTTCCTTTTCCCCACTAGATTTAGCATGAGGAATTGGAAGGGCAGCCGCTCTGTCCTATTGATGCTTTTGGGTTCCTTGTTCCTCCACACAGTTGCCTAAAAATGCCCCAATGCCCCTGATTTGGGCTTGTATTTACACATTTGCCAGCATCCCTAGTAAGCATATACACCTAGTGAGAAAATCTATGTGACAACAGTTATAAGGAGAAAAGGGTAATGGGTTTGTAATCTCTCCAGTTTCAATGAAGAAGCACTCAACCCCGACATTTCTCTCTGCTTGGAGAGAATGATTATTGTGCGCTTGGATCGCTTGCCCCAACTTCTCTTATTTGATTTGAAGGACAATGGATTTTTTTTGGGGGGGGGGAGGAGGAATATCATACAAGGCTTGGAAGGAAGAAGCTACCTGCAATGCCGTTACCTGTAATAGATTTTATAGTAATGACGATATGACATAGTTACATTTCAACAGGAATGTGATGAGTGGGAACTAAGTTTGCAATATTTTTCTAGTTACTTCTTAGCTTTACTTCTACAATATATTTTTCAGGGTTTTTTTTCTGAGACATGAAAGGAGCATTTCAGGTTTCATGCCCTTATTAGTCCTTTATTTTTAAGTGTTTTTTTTTTAAAGCAATGAGAAAAGCAACAGAAAACCAAACAGCACTGCAGCAGGTAACTCAGTAAATTACTTTTCAAACTTTACAGTGACTAACAATGGCAAATTGCATGGAAAACACTTTAGCGAATAATACTGTAAGCATTAAGTAGGATAGTAAGATGAGTGAGTTATTGTTCCAAAGTACTGTTTCCAGGCTCCGAGCCAAATGATGATGGCATCCTGTGGCCCCATTTTTCACTTTTCCAAAACCCACGGCCACAGGAGGGAGCTGTTTCCCATTCTTTCTTGTCCAGCTCAAGCTGTCAGATCCCACAGCCCTCCATCCACAAGCGGAGTTACCCATTCATTCCTCAGGATACACAATGTGATTAAGCCAGTCTCTTCTTCTTAATTAGTATGGTAACATGTACACCCGAGGTGGTAAGCACTTGTCTTCAGGGTCCCTCAAGGAACCAAAGAACAGCTTTTCACCTAATTCCTTCCTTCCTTCCTTCCTTCCTTCCTTCCTTCCTTCCTTCCTTCCTTCCTTCCTTCCTTCCTTCCTTCCTTCCTTCGCTGGCTCAAAATAAATTGGTGCCTGAGGTCAATGACAAGATAACATCCTCCCATTCCAAGCACAGTGGTACCCACTCAGTTCTAAACTCACAGCTGCTGGTACCAGTGATGGATTCGTGCGTCCTGTGATGCCCAGGGCTGCAGTCTGGCTTATTATTTATTTAATAATTTCTTTTTATGCCCAACATTGCCCCTCAAAATACTGCTCAAGGCAGCCATCAACCATCATTGAAGCAGGCTCAAAACTAGTATGCCAGCTGTGCCCGTTGCTTGAGAGAGCTGATCTGGCCAGAGTGACACATGCCCTAGTAACATCTTGACTGGATTCCTGCAACAATTCAGCAGCAAAACGTGACTCTGAGATATTACGTGTCTCAAGGATGATAAGAAAACAAAGCAAAAAGTTCCTGAAGAAAACAAAACTGATAGTTTAATCTTTCTGTGTATACAGTGGTGAAGAAAACATATTTGTATAATCACATATTAGTTTTTCACTTTATTTTTGTCTCTGTGGGAAACATTGGTGTTCTCTCTCTCTCTCTCTCTCACACACACACACACACACACACACAATTCTCTCAAATTCTCTTCCTTCCTTCCTTCCTTCCTTCCTTCCTTCCTTCCTTCCTTCCTTCCTTCCTTCCTTCCTTCCTTCTGAAAGAATGTGAAATCTCAAGTCAAAACGTCACTTGGCACCCTAAATTTATGTCTTTATCTCCCAGCAAGGATGAATTTAGAGTGCTAAATTAATTTCAGTGGCAAAGTAGATAAATTTAACTCTAGCCTGCTGTGCAAGTTACATTAATTTCATTCCACTTAAAAAAAAACACAACACCTAGTTTTAGAGCCATTTCTCTAATTCCCAAATGCCCATCTTTTGCTACAGCAGTTTAAAGCAATGTAAACCACAGGTTGTGACTCAAGAAACATTACTAAGAACCAATTTATTCAATAAGGTATGTATCCCCCCCCCCGCTTGAAATGTGACTTTCCCAACACCCTTGGACTGTTTGTCGATTACACAACTTGGGATTCCAGACCAAGGCTTGGAAGTAAGAAGCTACCATCTCCTTTTCCAGATCCTGAAGTATCAGCTAAGAATTTTTCTAGAGAGCTTTTTTTACTGTAGCATTTTGGTTATGGACAGAATGAGATGTAGATCTTTCATCACATCACAAGCCCAGCAAATGCCCTAAACTAAGACACTTCTTCAAAACCTCTGACTGCTAGCAGCAATACGGTGACATTTACTGTCAGCAACAATACCTTATAGGAGGACCATGAATGTTAGCTAGGCAAAAGTAATGAAAATAGCTTTGATGCTCTTGAAGCTTTCCTGATATTTTCTGTTGTACCAACCACATTCTGCAAAGGATAAGTAGAAGGTTGAATAAACTGTGGGACAACTCAGTAGTTTAAGCATCTGGCTCCAGAGCCAGAGGTCAGAAGTTCAATTCCCCACTGTGCCTCCCTGACAAGGACTGGATGATCCATAGGTCACAGATCTAATTCAGCCTCAAATTAGTTGACTATCCAGGGATTCTCCTCCAAACTTTGAAGAATGAAGCATGAAAAGCCCTTGACCTCAATAGAAGAATCTACCACTGCCCATTTTGTTCATCTTTAAAAAAAATACCACATTTTTCCCTGTATAAGATGCGACTTTTTCCTAAAATCTTTAGACTAAAAATTGAGGGTCGTCTTATACACAGAAGTAAGCTGAGGAGAGAACAAAACGGCACATACCTTGCCTCTGCAAACAGGCTTCCTTCAGTCATGAGGCTTAGCTTCCTACAGCCAGGAGACTTAGCATCCTCCAATCACGAGCCTTATGGAACTGATGTCAGCTGATGCTGTACAAACCAATTGGAACACACCTGGTAGGAGGAGGAGCCTGTAGGTTCAGACATAATGTCCGACATTCTGAGCCCAGAGGCTGAATACTCAAAGCTAAGTTTTCTTAATGTTGGGGTTAGTAAAGTGGATGTGGGTGTTATAAATGGTGTGTGTGTTATAAACAGAAAAATATGTTAGTATATTTTTACTATCATTTCCCCCATTCGAAACATGAAGGATGTTGTGCTTTTGGGGGTAAATTTTATTTAAAAATAACTGCAATGAAACTTTAACCCATCCTTATGTGCAAGTGGCCTACATTCTTAGGGATGACAGTATAGAGGAAGTGGAGGGGGGGTAAACTCCGACTCCTTTGTCAATCACTGCATCCGTTTGGCATATCAGAGCTATTAAAAAAGGACTTCCACATAGTCATACGGACAAGGAAAAAAGGATCTAACTATTTGTCCCTCCACCTTTTCCTCCTGAACTGGAACCGTTGCATTTGCCTGAGCACAGCTATATGCATTCTGGAGATTTCTGACTACTGCAGGGTGCAGAGGCTGTCTCTGGAGGTGGGCTGGGAGCTTCAGCTGGTGCAAACACCAGCTGTCAGGATCTCAGCAAGAAACATAAAATCTGAACCCCTAACCCTAAACTTGTGCCAGCTGCATTATGTTTCCATTCTTGCTTAAAATGCATGTCTTGTCTTAACTAGAGATGGGCACTTACCATGGTGCAGTGCGGTGCAGAGGATCAGGCCTGCAGGTGTTGCGTTGGTACCCCAGATTCCATGCCTTGCCTCCTTTCGTGGGCACTCCATCAGAAGCAGTGCCGCAGGCTTTCCTGCCCTGCCTCCTCCTTTGAGTGGGCACCTGTGGGAGGCAGCGGCGTGCCAAACCACTGAACCACAGTGAGTGCCCATCTCTAGTCTTATCCTTTAAAACCTTAACCACTTGGGAGGGACTTAACTGATCTTCATTTAACTGATTTTCATTCGTTTGATGCCAAGATCCACCTTGTGTTCTTTCTTGACTGTATTGATTATGATCAATTATTTATTGCATTTTTTTAAAATAGTGTGCATTGTATAGTTTTAATCTTTGTGAGCTACCCATATCCCCGGGGGGGGGGAAGAGAGCATATAAATAGTACACAAATACTGTTGGTGTGCTGCAGTCACTTTTCCGTGGTGGCCCCAGACCTTTGCAACCCCCTTCTGATTAGTCCATGCCTTTTCTAATCTGAGAAGGCACATACATGCACAAAAATTCAGTAGAATCTTACATAGTATAACTCCTCTCCAAATGATGACATGCAGTCAAAGCAGATACTGTTGCATGTCAGTCATCAAACATGAAAAAACAGGGTATGTCACTGAAACAGCGGCGTCTACGTTGGCTTGGGCACACCGTGAGAATGGCTGATGGTCGGATTCCAAAGGATCTCCTGTATGGAGAATTAGTGCAGGGAAATCGCCCCAGAGGGAGACCACAGCTGTGATACAAGGACATCTGCAAATGGTATCTGAAGGCTTTAGGAATGGATCTCAATATATGGGAAACCCTGACATCTGAGCGTTCAGCCTGGAGGCAGGCATTGCATCACGGCCTCTCCCAATTTGAAGAGACCCTTGTCCAGCAGGCCGAGGTGAAGAGGAAGTCACAAAAGCAGCAAAAGCAGGGAGCTGGACAGGGGACAGACTGGATTTGTCTTCAGTGTGGAAGGGATGGTCACTCTCGAATTGGCCTCCTCAGCCACACTAGATGCTGTTCCAAGTCCTCCATACAGAGCACGTTACCATAGTCTTTCAAGACTGAAGGATGCCTAACTAACTAAAACTCATACTGTCAAATATTAAATATTATGGACAGAGACAAAACTACCCTGCCCACCCCTCTACCTTTTTGGCTCTTGCATTGGCTGATCCAAGCCAGCCCCAGCAGATGTAATGGGAGATCAGCCTGTTGGCAGATCTCTGAGATCAGCTAGTACATCAGAACTTGTACGAGGAGAAGGACACTTACTTCTGCTGGTAAAAGAAAATTAAGCCCATTCCAAACCCACTACAAGCTAGCACATCATTGGGTTAATATTGAATAGCCTTGCATGCTTATATGGAAGCAAATCCCATTGAATTTGGTGGGGTTTGCTTCAGAGTATAGCACTGCCTTGCCAGAGAATCTGTTTTATAAAAGGATTAACCAAATAACAACTGAATGAATAAGCAATCAGCTGTATTAACAGTAAATGACAAGCAGATGTTTACGTTATTTTATCTAAATGGTCAAAATTCTCTCTCTCTCATATTTTCACATGTACTGTACCTTCTATAGAAATGGGGGAAAACATAAACAATTGAAGTTTCGGCTTTCTCACACCATAAGTTAATCCATTTACTTCAAAGGCGGTGCATTAATGTGGTAAAATAACATAAAATTTTAGTGGAGACTAATTGAGCCACTGATATAATTACTGCCATAAACTGAGGCCTCGACCACATTTTGAATTATAAGAGACTTGCCGTAAATTATTTTCATATTAGAGTTTGGAGGGTGAGGGGATACTGGTACGCAAGAAATTATTTGAAGAACCACAGTCTGTGTGTTTGTGTGTGCATGCGTGTGCACACATACACAAACACACACACACACACACACACACACGATTCTATAAACAACATTCTATCAAAAGTATTCAGTGTTTTTCATGGACTTTTGGGAGGAAATTCATGTTGGTCACTTCGATGATACTGTCCAGCCATCTCGTCCTCTGTCATCCCCTTCTCCTTTTTTCTTCACACTTTCCCAACATCAGGGTCTTTTCCAGGGAATCTTCTTTTCTCATGAGATGGCCAAAGTATTGGAGCTTCAGGATCTGTCCTTCCAGGGAGCACTCAGGGTTGATTTCCTTCAGAATGGATAGGTTTGTTCTCCTTGCAGTCCAGGAGACTCTCAAGAGCCTCCTCTAACAATTCAAAAGCATCAGTTCTTCGGCGGTCAACCTTCTTTATGGTCCAGCTCTCACTTCCATACATCGCTACTGGAAAAACCATAGCTTTGACTATGCGGACCTTTGTCAACAAGGTGATGTCCCTGCTTTTTAAGATACTGTCAAGATTTGTCATCGCTTTCCTCCCAAGAAGCTGGCGTCTTTTAATTTCATGGCTGCTGTCTCCATCTGCAGTGATCATGGAGCCTGAGAAAGTAAAATCTGTCACTGCCTCCATATTTTCCCCTTCTAGTTGCCAGGAGGTGATGGGACCAGTGGCCATGATCTTAGTTGTTTTTTTTTTATATGTTGAGCTTCAGACCATTTTTTGCACTGTCTTCTTTCACCCTCTTTAGAGGTTCTTTAATTCCTCCTCACTTTCTGCCATCAGAGTGGTATCATCTGCATATCTGAGGTTGTTGATATTTCTTCTGGAAATCTTAATTCTGGTTTGGGATTCTTCCATTCCAGCCTTTCACATGATGTATTCTGCATAGAAGTTAAATAAACCAGGGAACAATATGCAGCCTTGTCGTACTCCTTTCCCAATTTTGAACCAATCAGTGTTTCCATATCCAGTTCTAACTGTTGCTTCCTGTCCCGCGTATAGATTTCTCAGGAGGTAGATAAGGTGGTGAGGCACTCCCATTTCTTTAAGGACTTGCCATAGTTTGCTGTGGTCCACACAGTCAAAGGCTTTTGTGTAGTCAATGAAGCAGAAGTAGATGTTTTTCTGGAACTCTCTGGCTTTCTCCATAATCCAGTGCAGTAAGATCACATTTACCCCATGTTCCCTGATGACCTAGAATAAGCTCTCTGAGCTCTGCAAGAAGAAAGCCCAAACTGAAGGCACCTGGAATGGTTTTGAAGTAGCAGCAGATGATAGAGAAAAACCACAGTATAACTAAATATTTCCACTTTCCATTATTAAATTCTACCGGCCCAAATTTGTAATGGGAAATTGCAAGTCCACCCACCTTCCACATTCCCATGAGTAAACAAACAATTTTTTTTAAAAAATGCTGCACTTCATGCTGAAATAAAACAATGATGAAACGGTAATGGATTATCATTGATGCATTAGTATCCCTCTCTTTGGTACAAGCAATTTTACTAGCAGGTTCATAAAATTTAATTCAGACCTAATTAAGGACTTGGTTTTCTTATGTCTCTGTAACTTTAGTGTTTATATCAATAAGGGAACAGCTTGTGGCATTGAAATGACTTATTTTATTTATTTATTTATTCTATTTATATCCCACCTATGTGGTCATGATGACCACTCTGGATCACTTTAAAACTTGACTTTTAAACTCAGTCACTTCAATACGTAAACAACCACAATTTCTGTAGAATGCTTACAATCTACTGTATGTATTCAATATTTCTATAATGTTCTGTCATTATGTGGTTAAGTGACTCCTAGGTTGTGTGAAAGAAAAACTGCATGTCTTTCAAATTAAAAACAAGGAAAGAAAATAAATAAAAATTAGAACCTATTTGCATTTTTTTAACACCTAGGCTTCCAGACCATAGTACTGTACTCTTACATTCAAAAAGAAAGGAGACAACCCAAAAAATTCCACATCCTTTTTTTTCCTGCATAGCAGGCAGTTCTGCATTAAGCTGAGGATGCAAATTTTTGCTTATCTTGCCCTTGCACTTCAAGATTAGAAATTGCAGCTCTATTCTCCTTGCTGGAAGAAATTTCCTTAACTGTTTTTATAGAATTCTTGTGTTGGCTAGGATGATGTTTTGTGCAAAATGGTTTCTTTCCACACAGAATTGTCTGTAATTGCTCAGAATTTCCCAGTTTGTGATGAATTGTCCAAAGTTAGCTTCTTTAAGAATACAAAACACTGATGGGTTCTTTGCAACCTTCTTAAAAAACAGCCCTGGGTGTGCTTAGTTTCTGAAAGAGAAAGGATACTAGAGGCATTTTGCACAAATGGCAGAATCTGCATGGAGGAAAAAAGCAAACTCATTGTCCTAATGTATCTTAACATGTTGAAGTAGCATAAACTGATGGCATTGAGGAATTCATTGAGTATTCTTCCTATCTGCTTTCTCCCATCGCACTGGCTCTCAGGCATATATAAACGTAAATGCTCCCATTGACAATTGTGTCCAGTCGTGTCCTACTCTAGGGGCTGGTGCTCATCCCAATTTGTAAGCCAAAGAGCCTGCGTTTGTCCATCGACAGTTTCCGTGGCCACGTGGCCAGCATGACTAGACACGGCATGCTACCAAGGTGAAACCTATTAATCTACTTGCATTTGCATTCTTTCAACCTGCTGTTGGCCAGTGCTGGGATAAGCAACAGGAGCTCACCCCATCATGTGGATTCAAACTACTGACCTTTCAATCAACAGCCCAATGGCTCAGTGGCTTAACCCACAGCGGGAATAAAAAAGAACCATAATTGAATTGTGGTGGTGGTGGTGGTGGACCAAAGTCCAGCTAAAATTCATGCGGGACTTCCTCTTCGCTGATGATACAGCTGTTGTTTCCCATTCTGCTGAACACCTCTAACAACTTATGAATCATTTTAGTAAGGCCTACCAAGACTTTGGATTAACAATCAGCCTGAAGAAAACGCATGTCATGGCCAGAGCGTGAACTCACCTCCCTCTATTACCATCTCTATACAAGAACTGGAGGTTGTTCATGACTTCATGTACCTTGGCTCAGCAATCTCCGGCACTCTCTCCCTAGAAGTAGAGCTGGAAAAACACACTGGCAAAGCAGCTACCATGTTTTCTAGACTCACAAAGAGAGTATGGCTTAATAAGAAGCTGACGGCATATATCAAGATCCAGGTCTATAGAGCCTGTGTCCTGAGCACACTCCTGCACTGCAGTGAGTCCAGGAAGCTGAAAAAGTTCCATAACTCTGGGAGGCAGTGGAAGACAGGAGGGCCTGGCATGCTCTGGTCCATGGGGTCACGAAGAGCTGAACACGACTTAATATTGTATATATATATATACACACACACATCTCTTAGTGGCACTCCTGGATTGTCATCTTGCCAAGGCTGCTTATCGTATAAAACAGTAAAATGCAATAATAACAAATTAAGAGACCACATTAAGCTGGAGCTATTTTCAAATAAGCTGATTAAACTGAAAAGCAACACAGTGCTATACCAATACAGAGCCATGGCCTATGTATTTAAAATCCCTTTCAATCAAAAGCCAGATAAAATAGTTTTAGAGCAAATGGGCATTTCTACTTAAAGCTGAGCTGCTTTGAAGGGTTCCCCCACCCCACTCTTCTTTCCTCCCTCTACCCCTAAGTAGGTAAGCCATCAAGCAACACAGCAGCTTACCTTCACACACTATCCTCCCTATTGCTTATTTTTTGAATTGAAAGGTTGAATGGCTCTGGAAATGACAGCAGGGGCATTCCATTATTCCCTGGGGGCATTTTTGGAAGATGGCTATTCCCAGAAATGCCTGGGTCAGACTGAAAAGCCTGGGTCGGAGTGGGCCATGAGGTGTGAGCTTGTCTCAATGATGACTGCTGCTTATGTGTGTCAGGATCTGCCCCACACTGCCCTGGTAGCTGCAGGATGACCCAGGAATGGCTTGGTGTTTGCAGGCTCAGACCCTGGCCTGTGGATCAGTGGCTGGGCCACTCATGAGGCTCACCTGGAAAGCTGGAGGGAAGTCTTATTTAAGGAGTGGTTCTCCCTCCCAGACCTTGCCCAACCTTGTCTTGAATTGTGTTGCCTGTCTGCTCTTCACTCCCTATGTTCCAGTATTCCTGCATGTGCTCCTGTTTTTGCCTTGGCCCCTGCTCTTGCCTCCTGCATCTCGATGCCTGGTTCCATCTCTGTGTTCCCAGCCTTGTACTCCTTCCTCTGCTTGGTCATGACCAACTGTTCAGTGAGTGCCTTTGGACTTGATATTCAGTGTGGTGGACTGGGTCCTGGTGCCTTTGCCCCTGGTGAGGGGCTGCCTGAGATCTCTTCGACTGTGACAATGGGGTTGGTGGGAGAGAAGGCATGGGTGGTGGAACCGTTTTACCTCAGGCTTAGTCTGTCACTTAGTTTGCGACCCTATCTCGATGTTGGGGCACTCACTACCTTGATGCATGCACTCGTAATCTCAAGATTAGACCACTGCAATGCGCTCTACGTGGGGCTGCCTTTAAGGTTGATGCGGAAACTCCAAGTGGTGCAGAATCCCAACATATCACACCCACTCTGGCCACACTGCATTGGCTGCCCATTCGGTTCCGCATTGACTTCAAAGTGTTGATGCTTATGTATAAAGCCCTAAAGGTTTAGGGCCTTGATATTTGATGGAACGCAAGAACTACCACCAAGAACTACCCAGATCACTCGATTGAGTCAGAAGGTGAAGCTGAGGAGCCTGACACCGAGGGAGGCCCGAAAGGAAAAAACAAGAAATCGGGCCTTCTCAGTGGTGGCTCCTCGCCTCTGGAACAACTTGCCTCCAGAGAATCGTGAGGCCCCGTCGCTGGGTATTTTTAAGACCCATCTAAAAACATGGATGTTTAAGCAGGCCTTCCCTCCAGATAACCCTTAATCTTTCTTACTTTATCTATTCTTTGTTATTTTTGCCATCTTGAAGAAATTGCTTATTGTTTATTTCTTACTGTTCATTGTTTATTGTTTAATGTCTGTTTTTGTATATTTTTATTTTTTGTTATACATGTATGTATATGTTATTGTTTTTTTACCTGTCTGGAAGCCGCCTAGAGTGGCCGTATTGAACAGATAGGCGGGGTATAAATAGAACAAATAAATAAAAATAAATAATAAAGGTGCACAGAGTCAAGTGCACAGACTCCTAAACATAAGCAGGTGGATCAAGGAAGGTGTTCACTGCCTCATGGCTTCACCCTCATCCTATGTGTTTATTCTACAACTTGACTGAGGAAGACAACAGTATGCCTTGCCCTGCATTAGAAATATTCTAATATGTGCCTGGTTGAAAGTTGAGTCAATGGACTCGATGGCCTTATAGGCCTCTCCCAACTCAGTTTTTCTATGACTCTAGGGGCGGAGTATCTAAGCCTTGCACGGGTTTCTTCCCTTCGGAATGCTGAAGGTTCATCACACTCAAAGAGGAAGTAAAAGATAATAAGATAAAGAAACCTTTACAATTAAGTGAAATGGATGAACAACCATTAAAATCACCAATGTGTTTATTTATTGCATTATTTTTGAAATCTGACGTTGGTATACCCTCATCGTAAAAAGGGCCAAAAAAACCCCACAAAAACAAAACCCAAGTGGGAAAGTGAGGAATTAGATCGCTTGTTGCTTCTAATTTGTTACTTCTAAGCTCTGGGCTATTCCAAACACAAGAATGTCAATTAATGAGTTTGTTTAATGAAGAAGAAGTCGACAGATTGATTTAGATAGAAAGCTATCTGCAAGACCTTGCTGGCTTGTATTATTAGTAGCTTGGCAGAAAGCTAAGGGCTCTATTTGTGCCCGGCTGCTGATAAACAGCCAGGGAGACAGTTATAAAGCAGGGTGAATATTTATTTTTCTCCCTCAGATCTGCCACTGCTGGGGAATCTTATCTCAGGCCATTCTCGGGAAGAAAGCATTTAGCCTTTTGTAAGTAGTCTGTTTTCATGGGAGTAGAGCAAGGGGGGATTCAATTATGTTCGGAGGCATCAGAGGGGTTGAGTTTCTATGGAGTGAGGAGGACGCAGAATGAAAAGGCAGTGGTAATACTGGCAAGCATGAATAGAGGGTTTGCTTAGGCATTTACAAGAGGCTCTAAATCACCACAAAAGAGGACAAGGTGACACAGGTATGGATGGCATTGCCTCACCTGAGGGGTGTATGTGAGGAAGTCTGGAAGCAACAATCCAGGGCAAGGTCTTCCACAATACCTTTCATTCACATCTTGTCTCTTTACAAATGAAGCCTGCAATGACACATGCCGGACTTATGTCTTCCCTCTTACTGAGATTGCTCGGATTTAGAGTTCCAGCCACTTTTTAAAACTCTAAGCAAGGCTTTCTCTTCCCCCTGTCACCAGATTCCAGTTTTATTTTCCAGCTTGCACCTAACATTTCATGGCAGTTGCTTCCGTAGGTGCGGTTGCTTCTGCTATTACTATTATTTGTCAGCAATGATGTTGCTGATATCACCGTGCATTGAAAAATATACATCTTACAAACACAGAGAGGAGACAAGATAGTTTCTGGATTATGCCTCTCATGCTGGCTGGGGTGTTTTAGGAAATATCATCCAATCCAAGCAGTTTCCCCCTATCTTTATAAATCTTGGGAATTTCCTGAGCATGCTCCTGACACATCTTCCTTGCTTCTCACGGCTGAGCTAAACAATACTCTTAGCCAGTATCTAGAAAAGGTGGTCCCTCAAGTGGTTAAAAAGTCTTTTTGTCACACCATCTTCTCACCTCCACATCTTGCCTTTAATGGAGTTTGTATTGTGGTTAGGTATTAGCCGAAATCCACCTGAGTAGTTACACCAGTGTAGTGCTAATAGCATAAGTTTGGGAGGTGAATTACTGAAGTTTTGAAATCAGTGTTGACATTATTTCTTGCATGCTGTGAATCCATTTTGGGTCTGCACTAGAGATGGGGGTATTCGTATTTGTATATGAATATAAATACCCCTGCACAGGTGGACACTCACCGATCTGCCACGGGTGTGGGCACCACGGAGCCCTTCCAATGGCTCCGGAGATCACATTCAGTGAGCTGCTCATCTACCTATCAGAGAGGCTTGTCATTCCACCTCTTGCCAGGAGTGGCTCACCAAACGCCATCTCCAGAGCCATTAAAAGGCTCCACAGTACCTGCTCTCATGGCAGATCGGTAAGTGGATCATCCGGCCCCATGGGGCTGGATCCTCGTTATGTCCACATGTGACATAACGAGATCCACCCATCTCTAGTCTGCACTTTATAGGAGGTATCCAAGGTGCCAAATGCGATCACCAAAATAGATTCAGCACCTTGAATAAAGGTGCAAGCTAGAACCTGGAATGGATTTGTAGCACCCCTGGAATTGGAGTTCAGAGTTACTAATGCAGCCACACACTTGTCACTCCAAGAAATGTTTCAGGATGTTTGAATAAATATTACAGCCCTCTCATGTTCTGAATTCATATTTAAATCTTCATGTTCTGAAGGTGCGTGGCTTGCCAAAATGCAATAAGCTTGTATTCGTATCTATTTCAGGCACACAGCTGCCAATTTAGAAGGGGATAATAGTATGCTTGTACAGCCCCCTTCCATTTCAATGGTGCTCTTAAAAGAGAGGGGGGGAAGCCATTGGGTTATATTCAAAAATTGTGGTCTTCCCTCAGTTTCACAGCACTCTTGGCAACCACTCACAGACATCCCCTCACCCCACCCCCTTGCTCTCCAGCACCGAATCAAATGAACAGACTTTGGCAAGAATGAGCCAGTGGTTTTGTCAAGAGAAAGCCATTTATTACCTGTGGAAAGTACATTAGGTATCAAGTGCCTTGTCTTGATTAATGATGCTAATTACACTAATGTGTCAGAGCGATTATATATAGAAAACACTATTTATTTATTTGTTTGTTTGCATTTTCAGTTTTTCAGGGAGAGGGAGAAATGTCCTGCCCAGTCAGCTTCAATCCATCGGGTGCCGTTAGCTCCACGGAAGCCATTTTTAAAAAATCATAAATAAACACCTTGCTTGTGTCAGGCACTTAGGATTCCCTGCCTTCCCCCACCCCTTCACTCTTCACCTGCCAGGCTGGGAATTCATTTGCCAGAAAGTTTCTGAGATCACAAAACCAATATATGAGCACAGAGAAGCTAATATCAGATTAAGGCAACATGGAGAGGGTCATTAGAAGACAAGATTCTCATATCTTCTGTTAGAGGTGTTGCATGTATTATGTGGAAGGATTTGTACAGTCTTGAGGTGGGGAACTATATGAAACATGGTACCTCAAAATCTATGAGACTGTCATCATCCCGAGGAGGAAGATGATCATCTGAATGTGAAATGTAAGAAAGAGCCCTTCATTCAGGAGACGAGCACTTTAGATAAGGATGTAAATCTCTGTCTTGTCCTCCCAGATGAGAAGGAGGAGTTTCAAAATGTTTTTCCTTCCTTCCTTTTATTATATTTTTACCCTGTCTTTCTCCTAAAAAAAGACCCAAAGTGTCTTACATCATTCATATTTGAAAACAGTAAGTTATTCAAATATTTTAAAAGAATTAAATAAACATCAATTTAAAATGTTGGATTTGTATCCCATCTGATTCAATCTGTGTCCCAGATCTGAATCAAGCCATAAGTGTTCAATGAATTGGAAGACTAAACTGGCTATAACTTCCCAGGTTTTGTACCAATAAACATTAAGTTTAATGATATGAATGTGAGGGGAAAATAAATCTGTCACCTTTCCAACAGCCAGCTTCAGGGGCTAGCGTAGTCGGTTCTTGTTTGTTTTTCACCAAAAAAGGGGGGGAGGAGGAGGAGAGAAAAGTGCTGAATTGATTTGTGATTCCTCCAATTCAATTTCGATGGATCCAAATTCGAGACACAAACTGATTATTAAATTTCTTTCACTTCAGAACTGAATCCGGCCATTTTGCTTTGATCCGGACCTCATATAAATTGGTCCAAATCAGATCAGTTTGCATATTTATCTGTGATTTCTCCATATCAGGTGCTAAGCCTTAAAAAAGACTCCTCTGAGGTTCTCCTTAACTTGACCTGACTTCACGGACACATGATATGATGACGGCTGGTGGATTCAGTTGTTTCAGAAAGAGCAAGAGTGCAGTGGAGACACCTTTCAAAACCATGAGAGCCTCAGAACCTCCATGAACAGAAGTAATATATAGCCAACTGTGACCTTGGAAAGTTATTTTTTTAAAAGTAATTTGTGATGTGGCTTCTAACAAAGCTCCCATACTTGTAACTTTTACCATTGCATTTTAACAGTAGCTTATAATTTGTTACTTTCTTTTTTTGGTTTCAGAGATGGGGGTCGTCGTTGTTGTTTTGTCATTTAGTCGTGTCCGACTCTTCGTGACCCCATGGACCAGAGCACGCCAGGCCCTCCTATCTTCCACTGCCTCCCGGAGTTGGGTCAATTTCATGTTGGTTGCTTAGGGGTATCCGTATACAAATATCCCTGTACAGGTGGAAATAACGAGGGTCTGACCCCAAGGGGCCAGACTGTCCACTCATGATTTTGCTGCTGCCGCCAACTCTACAGAGGCTTCCTATAACACTGTTCTCCTCAATGGATTAGCCACTCTGTGACCCAGCAGAGAGGCTTGTCATCCTGCCTCCTGCCAGGACTGGGTAATCGATTGTGGATAACGGTGCGATAGGAAGGTCTGATGAGCTTGCATCAGTGACAAAACCATGAGGGGACAGTCATTATTTCCACCTGTGTAGGGTTATTCGTATAAATGTACAAATACAAACACCCCCATTTTCATCCTTTTTTTTCTTGGGGGGGGAAATATTTCAGTGGGGCAGCTCACACTCTGAACAGGGAAGCACGCCTGGCACCTAAAATTTCAGAATGGTTTATGGTGAGCCGTCTCTGCTCAGAAAGGATAAAAGAATTGCATAAGTGGTTATATAGTTTGGAAAAAAAATCTGCAAAGTCTTTAAAGATGCTCTTTTAAATTGACTAAAAAAGCTAGAAAAGATTAAGTAGCTTTTTAAAAGGTAATAGAATTCAGTTTCATTGCATTATTTTTGAAATGTAACTTTGTTACACTCTGGTTCTGAAAGAAGGTACAACCTATGGAATTTCTGGTTGCTTCATTATTTCTGCAGGAAGAGGTGGATACCTTTATTGAATCACTAAAAATATCAAGCAAATTACAAGCTTTTCTGGAGGAAATTCCACTTTGTCAGGCTGAGCACCACCCCTTCCTGGATAGAGCAGAGACATTGTAGAGGAGAGTCTCCTAAATTCATAGCAAATGTCCGTGCTGTGTCTGCTGGGGTGACTCCAGGCCTGTGGTGGGGTTGTTGAAAAAAGCGACACAGAGGCACACCAACCTCTATTAGAAACTGGGGGGGGGGTATTATTTAGTTATTCACCTTGCAGAAGAAGCCAATTATAGTGAAATTAATAGTTATACTTGGTAAGTAGACTTTTCTTCGGTTTGTAGTTACTTCTCAAGGCTGATTTCAAGAGAGTCCAGAGTGGCCCTATGGGCAGTCATTGACATTATCTGACACAATCTGGGAATAATTAGGAAAAGGCTATGTGATTGAACTAATGGAAAAGTAGGCTGATTCTTTATTGAACTACTAAAAAAATCAGACAAACTGCAAGCATTCATGGGGGAAATTCTACTTCGTCAGGCTGGACACCACCCCTTCATGGATAGCACAGAAAAAATATAGATAGTCGCCACCATCTTAGAACTGCAAAGCTGGAAGGGGCCCTCTGGGTGTCAAGTCCAGCTCCTGTCAAAGAGGCCCAGCGAGGAATGGAACTCTCAACCTTTGACTGCAAAGCCTAAACCACTGAGCTATCAAGCTGTTCTTGATTCCTTCCAAGTTGGAAAACTGTGGAAATGCTGTTGCTTTTCTTGCCCTGCTCTCAGCTGTACACATCCCTCATGATGCTCACTACTGGAGAAGAATGACAGCTGGAGTAGATAGAACACACACACACACACACACACACACACACACACACACAGAGAGAGAGAGAGAGAGAGAGAGAGAGAGAGAGAGAGAGAGAGAGAGAGAGAGAGAGAGAGAGCTTCCCCTTTCATGCTGTGGGTAGCTCACAAAAATGGCAAATAAATGCCATGTAGTGGGCTTGCCCAATTAATGGGATTTCCTTACAACCCAGTGTTACAGCCCCTCTCACTCGGGGCTTTACAAACCTTGTCATCCCAATTTAATATCTAAATCCTTCCTGACAGGATTAGTTGGTTTTTGTTTTATATTTTTGTTTACAGCACGTCATCAGCCATAGAGCTGTATAACTAGTGACCATGTAATTACATTGTAAGGAGGCTTCAAGAGGGTGACAGAGCAAATAAAACACAAGGCTGTTGTTTTTCCCCTTCTTCCCGTCCCCCTGCATGCCTTCTGTTTAAAGTTGCAGCTGGGGAGAACATCACAAGCCATTTGAGTTGTGCAGTGAATTTTTTTTTTCATCGTAACTGGGCTCTTGTGTATGGAGCACTGAAAATAAGCAACAACAACAAGATGACAAGTAAAACATACTAGGTATATGCAGCCCTAATTCTGCAACCAAATTCTGCAACCTGCATCGATTATGGAAATTCACCCAATTAGTCTGGATATTTTTGGGGGCAGGGGCATTATTTATACCATAACCTTTTTTCCCCTTCTTATTTTTGGTTTTGCTGATTTCTGGTGGCACAGAAAGCTCTTATGATTTCCCTCATTTACCCTTTTGGCTTTCAGGAATTTTCCAGGCATTCCCAGAAACTTTGCTGTCTTTACCCAATTTTTAGATACAGAGTCCCAAATGTTTTAATAAGATTTGTACACTGTCTTCAGACAAATGTTCAAAAATGGACCAAATTGGGGGCATTTCTGCAACTCAGGGGCACAGCAACACCACCACAGTTCCTTCATATCCTATTTGGCATGCACAGGGTTTGAACAGCAGTCATCTATTTGTGCTGAGGAAAGCCAAAAATTAAAAGCAATATAGGAGACTGAGCAGCTGAAGGCAAAGGAGAAGGTTGCATTGCCCAGTAATATAGCCTGTGATCTCCCCTGGACATTCTAATCACTGAGATGCTAGGGATTATTCAGACTTGAGTTTACTCCACAGTAAATATTTTCTTGGTCCTGATACCCAGTGTGGTGTAGTGGATAGAATGGTAGACAGAGTGTTTTCCCTCTGGAAAACAGGGTTCAAATTCTCACTTGGCCATGGAAACTCACTGGGAGAGTGGAACTGGTAAAATAACTCCTTAAATATCTCACTTGCCATGAAAGTCCTGTTAGGGTCACTACAGTATAAATTGGTTCTGGGTTGGTAGCATATATCCAAAAACATATATACATTTTGCAGCTCCTGTACCAGCCATGAAGAAAAAGACATGCATCACTGTTTGGATATAATTTTGGTGTTCTGGAATGTTCCCCTTTTGCTTTGTTCTCTCACCCAGCTTAATTTCTTAAACCATCCTGAAGTACGATCACACTGCTAGGTTTGAATGGGTGTATAGCTATGGACGTGGTGGCGCTGCGGGTTAAACTGCAGAAGCCTCTGTGCTGCAATGTTGGAAGACCAGCAGTTGTAAAATCAAATCCAGGCGATGGAGTGAGCTCCCATCGCTTGTCCCAGCTCCTGCCAACCTAGCAGTTCGAAAGCATGTAAAAATGCGAGTAGATAAATAGGTACCACCACAGTAGGAAAGTCATGGTGTTCCATGTCTAGTCGTGCTGGCCACATGACCACAGAAACTGTCTATGGACAAATGCTGGCTCTATGGCTTGGAAACGGGGATGAACACCACCCCCTAGAGTCAGACACGACTGGACCAAATGTCAAGGGGAACCTTTGCCTTTACCTATGGCTATGGAAAGATGATAGTCATATGGGCTTTGAGTGGATAGGTTAAACAATTAGGGCATAGTGTAGTGCTCCCTCCTTCTCAGTCATTAGCATTTCTCTTCCATTTAATGGATTTTTCTTCTTTTTTTTCCAGCTACAGTCCAGAAAATGAACAAATGGTTTCATGAACCTGGGAAATCACCACTGATTTCAGGCTTCCTTTGGGAATTCTGGGGTGCACATAACTTCATCACATTGTGTACAAGTCACATGAACCTCAAATTGCGTCTCATTAACAATTTGCCACCGATGATGATGCCATCACCATTATGCTCATGGAGCTGTGCAGCTGGACTTCAGCCACTGTCTCCGAAAGTCCGGCACTGATTTGCATGATTTTTATGCAGGTCCAGAATGTTCTGGAGAGCTTCCGCATAACCCTAGTTTTAATTTACATAGACTGTACATACGGTATGTGCATATAGCCATGCGTATCAGTACTAAAATATGCATATGCACAGATATTCACAGCCATAAAAATTAGAAACGTGGTTGTTTGAAAGGAAAAACAAAAGATGCAGATATTCTCAAGAAGCTGCAGTGTGCATCCAGCATCTCAATCTGTATTTTGTTCTCCATTCCTCAAGAATGATTGTGCTCACAGAGTCCTGGACATAAACTTTATTACTACCAATTCAAGCAAAAAGCAGCAGATCCAGGACATCTATATTCATGCACCTCAGCTCAGAAATAGCTTCCATCTAATCTTGGCTCATTCACACATGATCTCCTGGATCTGGGACAGTGAGTTGGAAAAGGCAATTTCTTCCTTTTTACCTCAAAGTTCTATTTTTTTTTCCTTATTGAAATGGGCACAATAAAGTTCAACCTCAAACACAATGTAAGAGTAGGGATGATGGTGGTCAAAATCCTCCCCGTGAATGTATTGCATAAAATTTCTAGCTACTACTGTTATTTATTACATTAATTTTAGGCATTTCCCCCTTGAGCATTTAGAGGCATTTTGAGTGGATTTTCTCAGCTTTTATGCCATTTCTTTCTAAATCCTGGTAGTTCTTTAGTTAGCCCCCTCCAAAAAAATTAAAAATAGTAATGGAAATTCTGTTCTTGTAAATTATGCTGCATAAGCCTGATGATGTCATCTAATGGGATGACCTATTTTTTGGAAATTAAAAATTCCTACTTCTTTCT
Organism: Pogona vitticeps; assembly: GCF_051106095.1. Taxonomy (NCBI): domain Eukaryota; kingdom Metazoa; phylum Chordata; class Lepidosauria; order Squamata; family Agamidae; genus Pogona; species Pogona vitticeps. The sequence continues at coordinate 10,052,210 of NC_135786.1, read as the reverse complement.
CAAGGCACTTACAACTCGGTGTAATTCCTTTCATTTCTGGGAAGCCACTGGAGCTGTGGGATGGGAGGAGGAAGTCTTTAGTTACCTAACATTGGCACTGCTGGTAAAGTCATCTTGGAAGCGGCAGTTTTTTTTAAAAATTGAACAGTTCATGCTCGTCTCCTATAGCCTTCATCAGTTTCTGTTGATGAAATCCTGGGAAACTGGTTGCCTGACTGGGTTTATTTTTAAAAATGGATTGTTGTACTTCACTGTTTTGCATGTGTTTTGGTATTACTTATTTTATTTTTGTATGGTAATTATTTGATCCTTTTTAGTATTTGTATACTCACCGTCATTAGCTTTAATGTTGTCTTTTAATGATATAAACCATCTTGGGTTCTTTTAAGGAGAAAGGTGGGGTAAAAATATTTTAAATAAATAGATTTTTTAAAAAAATAAAGGATCACATGGGGCTGTGGGTGTCTCAGGACAGAATTAGGAAATATTTAATTTCCAAAATATTTTCCTAGTTAATGACATCATCAGTCTTACGTGGAGTAACTTACACAAACAGGATCTGAGCCCTTGAATATCACATCAAATTACTTTTGGAGCACCCTTGATAGTGGCAAATTACTTTTTGGGATGTTGCCATGAATTGCAAATTGCATTTAGTTTTAAAATGTCACTTTCCAGCCTGTGGAAAAGGATGACAATTTCATTTTTAAATACACACCCTACCTCAGAGCACAGAATGCTTGTGTGTGCACGTGTGCATGCATGCATGTATGTGTGTGTGTGCATGTGTTTGTGTATATACAATTTCTGAAATCAGTTGAGGACCCTCTTGACACAGTGTCAAAGAAATGACATAGATCATTGACTCCTTGCTCCTAAATCAATGCACAAAGTATGAGATTCAGAAAACCTGATCTACGATTAGGATTATAGCAGCCACTTCATTAACACAATTCTTAAGTGAAGGGGGAAAAAAGGTAAAGATTTTCAAGTGTGAAATAAAGTAATCCTGCTTGACTCTCAGATGAGATCCAGCAGCAGCAGCAATACCAACAACAATAGTTACTATTGCTTTTTTAAAAAATAAAATGGCAACCAAAAACTATGATAGCCTTTGGAAGTTGAGATGAAAGGTTCTTGTGTAAGAAGCAGGACAGATTGCCTTGATTGTCACTATGGAATCGGGGTAGTTCCCTACACTTCAGCCAGCTGTGCATGTGAGCAATAGCTGTGGACCCATTGAAACTTGGCCAGCAGTCATATGAAGACAGAAAAAGGGAAATGAAAAAAGAGGACCATCCAGGCTTGTTGGTTCACTGGTCTCTGCCAGTAGCTCATTGAGTGGGTATAAAGAAGGGAGAGGAAGGCTTCCTTCTGTAGCTCTCAATCCGCTTTGGAGAGAAGGTTCTTTGGTTTTGGAGAGGTGCTTCGCAGATCCATAAATATTCTTCAGGACTCCCCTTTTCTTTCTGTCTTTGCAACAGATCTCTTAAAAAGCAATAAGAATAGCCACTACCATGTTAGATGGATACTGTCCCCACTGTGTGGCCATGTTGGCTGGAGGATTCTGGGAATTGTAGTCGAAAAAGCAATAGTTCTGAGCTTCAGCCCCGACTGCACATGCGCCTGATTTGAACAAACCCTTGCAAATGGCCAGAAAGCATGGGGGTGGAGGAGAAGTGGTAGAGGAAAGAAGTTTGTCAATCTAGTGGTACCATTCAGGGAGAGAAAGAGCAGCTGCATCAGGCATAACGTATCAGTCTCTCCATCTGTCAGGTCAGCTAAAACCAGCACACGATCACCATGCTTAAGATAGAATGGCCCTGAGCAGAGGCTTTGGGAAAGTGAGAAAGTCATGCCGGGAGGATCCAGTAATGATTCCAGCCAAAAGCAGTCAGAGAAGAACATGCAGGCGAGATGTTTTTAGAAGTAGGAAGAACTGGGAGGAATGATGAAGGGGGATTATGGTGCAGAGTTGGTTACATGCAGAGATTTATGGGCAACATCAATCTTGTTTGGCTTATGGAATATGAACAGAAAAAAAATTCTATCCATTTCATTCCTTCTCTCGTCTAAATTTTTAAAAATAATTTTCTATCCCAAATAGGAAGAAATTTGTAAAATTTGGCAAATTCTTCCAAAATAAATGGAAATGAAACTCTTTGCAGTTTGCATTACCCAAATTAAATAGATGCAGCTCTTCCAAGTATGGAAAGGGGAATGTTGTATCAGCCATATGGAAGTGAAAGATGAAGAGCCTTTTTGGGAAGGGGAGGGGGGAAAGACAGCAACTGGTAACACAAATTCTTAACACCAGAACGCTTGAATTCTTGGAGATTCAAACTTTGGATTTTAAGAATTGAGAACCGAAATCCCTGAACTTGGATTTACAAATCTGTTAGGTTCTATTTTGTTTTTAAAATGTTTTAAAACCTCTTTTATCCTCATACCAAATGAAAGGCATCTGTAGATTTGGTAAGTTCTTCCCAGTCTTTACCCCACTGTGCAGAATTTGAAGCACCTGGACATGAAAAAGAAGTGTAAGAAAATTCTGTATTGCAGAGGAACTTCATCAGCAACCAAGCAGGTGGCTATCACATCACTCTTTTAAGACTTGAAAAGTAAGGAACAACAACAACAAAAAAAAGATGATGGCATTCTTCATGCACCTTGAGATAATCCAACCTCTCTTTTTTTTGCATGATCAATACAACATATTTGATGTCGTTCATATTCTTTATAGAGATTTTAACAAAACCGAATTATAAATAATCATGTGCTGTCATGTCAATTCTGATTTATGGCGACCCTTTTCAGGGGTTTCCAGGAACAGAATACTCAGAAGTGGCTTCCCTTCCCCTTTTTCTGGAGGCGCCCTGGCCCAAGGCCAAACTGGCTAGCTCTATGTACAGGAGGCACAGTCAGGAATTGAACTCCCAGCCTTTGGCTCTGTAGCCACATACCTAGACCACTGAGCTATCCAGTCGGCTAACAAAGATAATTGGTGGTGCACATGTGGTTCTATCCACAACTTGGTAAAGTTCCCCTTGACATTTAGTCCAGTCGTGTCCAACCCTAGGTGCTCATCCCTGTCTCCAAGCTGTAGAGCCAGCGTTTGTCCATAGGCAGTTTCCGTGGTCACGTGGCCAGCGTGACTAGACATGGAACGCCATGACCTTCCCACCGAGGTGGTACCTATTTATCTACTTGCATTTGCATGCTTTCGAACTGCTAGGTTGGCAGGGCACAACTTGAAAGATGACCTTTTTGGACCACAGATTCTAGAATCCTTCAGCCAGCCTGGCCACTGCCCCTTCCTCAACCCTGGGGGATTAGCGAAATGCAGCTCACTAAGGGCATGCAGACACCAAGGGCATTTTTGCAGTCCCCTCCCCAGAGAGCTTGCAGGAGAAAATAGACCCCTGCTTTTTTGGAACAAAAAAGTACCATTTGTATTCACAGAGGCCTAGGTTTTCAGCCCAAGAACCTTGGCCAGAGAGTCCTCCAAGACAACCCGTAACCCATGACCTTAAAATGGAAAACAAAACATGACCTTCTTGACCCCTGCTTTTGTTTTTAAAGGGTAGTTTCCACTCCTTTCTAGGCCTGGTGTAGCCCATGAGGAATCTGGCTTCCAGGCCCTCTAAGACTGCTCTCTTCATATCCAACCAATTTCTAACAATACCTCAAAGAAAGCCCTGTTTACCAATACCTCAAAGTTGCTGTTCCCTGAACTTAGGTGACCCCTTGAAGTAAGTGGTATCTAACAGTGCCTACAAGTTATTGTCTTCTGAAGACACCATTTTCCAACTACCTCAACCATCCTATCATTTAGGAAAGTGTGCTGTGCTGTGTCTATTTAATCAAGACTAATATCAGGACCGCCAACCTAGCGGTTCGAAAGCATGTAAAAATGCGAGTAGATAAATAGGGACCACCTCGATGGGAAGGTAACAGCGTTCCGTGTATAAGTTGCACTGGCCATGTGACCATGGAAGGTTGTCTTCAGACAAACGCTGGCTCTATGGCTTGGAAATGGGGATGAGCACCACCCCCTAGGGTCAGATACGACTGGACAAATTGTCAAGGGGAACCTTTTCCTTTACCTAATATCAGGACAGCTCTAAAAGGATTGCCCTTTTATTATTATTTTTAAACAATTGTCTTTACATAGGTAAAGACTGACAGATCAGTCCATTTGATTTCCTTCAGTCTCCTTTTTTCTCCCACTCTTGAATCATTTTCAGCCTGGATGAGTTTTTTTTCCCAATGATTCAGAGATTTCAATGGAATTCTGGCATGCATTTAATGATTTTTTCTTTTTCTTTTCTTTTTTTTTGCCAATACATAACATTTTGCATGTAATGTTTCCTCATAAGCATTAAACTTGCAAACCATTTCCCCAGCACAGTGCACTTTTGTATGTTACTCTCATTATATGCACATTTTAATATCAATTTTTCCCCCCAATACATGTATTCTGCATACATATTTGGGCCTGGAGATCAAACTCAACATTTTGACTCATCATCAATCCATCTTTGTACTTCTTCTAACAGGAAAATTTGAAGAAGCATGAATTTGGAAAGCAAACTGGATTTCTGTTTACGTTTTGGTTCAGAATGTGAAATTTGGTGGCTCTGCATTAAAACACATCTTCCAAAAAGCCTCCCCATTCCTAAAACCTGACCATGTCACGTTTCCAGCCCTTGTCCACCCTCCCTTTTCTGACAAAGCAACAGCCCATAGAAGTCTGTCCATCCGGTGCTATTTACGTGCCCTTCTGTAATCTACACTCTCCATATGACATGCAAGTTGTTTGCACCTGTTTCCAGCAAGATTAAATTTAGTCCTAGGAGTTTTCGCATTCACCTACGGGAACAGGGAACACATGGGACTGCCCCTAAACCATACTATAAGCCCAAAGGGAAAGGACTTTTCTGCGGCTGAGCTGAGAGCTCTTTCAATCTCTCCCCCCTCAGAACTACCAGCTTTGGTGTGGAGTCTTCTCTTTATAGGTCAGCTTATTAAAAAGACATTATACGTGAGAAAAGGCTCCTTCCAAAGAGTTGTGGCAGAGATATTTGTACTACAACTCCCAGAATGATTCAGCCAGCATAGCCACCGCCTGTGTGTTTATGCGGTATCTAACAAGATATTGATCGAAGCAAAGCTAAAGCCCTCAACATAAGCAGTAAATTGTTGGCTACAGGGGTTGGAGGATTCTGGGAGTGGGAAAAATAACTTTTCTAGGGGATGAGATCAAGTCACTGTGCTTTTTTTCTTCTCGGGACCCCTGCTAGCTCTACTGTGAAGCTGAATGAATTGTGCCTTCCCCAGGGTGTGTGTGTCTGTCTGCTTGCTACAGGTGTATTGCCTAGCAGGATGGTGAACCATGCACTCACTTCCTGCAATCAGACCTTCTACCCTTTTCCTGGGAATGCTCATTTTACACACCACCAAGGGATGGTTCCATGAATTATCAGGCTCGGACTGCAGATGTAATGACATGGCAAAATGAAAAACTCAAATGGTCCTTATTTGGAATGAATTTGCGCACACACACCCCCGACTGGCCCTACCGTTTGGCAGAGGGAGACAACGGTCTCAAGTGACAGATGCTGGCTGGTGGGCAGCTGCGGGAGTTGGCGCATTGTTCCTCCCGAGTCCTCCAACCCTATCACATTCTTGGAGAACAGAATCGTGCGGGTGACACGGCCAGACTAGATTCCCTGAACTTTTCCTCATATCATGCGCCCCCATCGACTCGGTCAAAGAATGTGGGTGAAGGGGGGAAAGCACACTTTGTGCTGAGAAAGATATTTAACTATTCATTCTGTTCTTCTGTTTACGGTCACTTTTAAGGAAAGAAAAATAGCAGGTGTATTGATAAACAAAGACTATCGTTTCCATGTTGCCCACCCTTCAGTTGAACAAGGGTTATTCACAATTCTTCCGAATACAGCAAGCCCTGTGGCACAGTCATTAAGCTGCAGTACTGCCGCCAAGCCTCTGCTACCAACCTGGGTTCGATCCCAACGGGCTCACGTAGGTGGCTCAAGGTTGACTCAGCTTTCTGTCCTTCCGTGGTTGGTAAAATGAGCGCTCAGCTTGCTGGGTGGGCGGTTAGGGGGCAAATGTTCCTTGCATAATTATGTTCTAAACCAGTGGTTCTTAACCTTTGTTACTCGGATGTTTTTGAACTGCAACTCCCAGAAACCCCAGCCAGCACAGTTGGTGGTGAAGGCTTCTGGGAGTTGCAGTCCCAAACTCCTGAGTAACCCAAGGTTAAGAACCAGTATTCTAAACCACCCAAAGAGTGCTGGTATAGAAGTCAAAACAGCAACAGCGACATGTACATTTTTTGCTAAAAATAGGTTCACTTTCCCCTAAGATATATACTTTTCAGGGATTTTTAATTATGTAACTGGATCACAAAAATAAAAAAGAACGGGTGAATGTTACTGTATAGCTGTTGTTGGTTTTTTCCCCTTTTTGGGGGGGGGCAGGACACTGGTTTCAGAAGGACAATTTAAACGTAAGCCAACCCTGTGTCTTCCCTGTCTTTACCCTGCTGTGCAGGCTTTGAAGTACCTGGACATGAGCCGGTGTCGGCAGCGATGCTTTACTTTCTGCTGCTTAAATAGGTACCATCTTTGACCTTGCAAATAAATCACCGGATCACATATCCTTGATAAGTTTTGCAAAAGAAGGAAACGGGCAGGTGGGGGGGGGGAGAGCACATACAGCACCATCACAGCGCTGATCACGGCACATGATGATAAGCAATTCGTCCCCCTTTTTTTGCCTACTGGTGGAAACAAGGTGAAACTAAAGTTCACAGAGGCAAATTTTATGCATAATTACTATGCAAAATTGCTCATCTCCCCTGGGTGGGAACGTCAATATTAATGGTAATAACAATCCTGATATGGCATATTTCCAATATTTTGTCCCTAATTAGGATTCAGATCAGATGCTGCCGTTTCCTGCTGGCCGTGTCTCTGTTTTTCCCTGCCCGGAATATTGCAGGCTTTGATGGTGTGGGGGGAGAAGATATGATTGCCATGGGGGGGAGCGGTGCAGGTTAGTGCATGAATCAGACTGAATTTCTGAAAGTCACTTGGGCTTTTGCTTTTGGGTCTGAGGGCGGATTGTGTGTTTTTGAAGAGGGGAATGTTATTTCGCTGCTGCTAGAAGAATCACCCAAAGGGCGGAAGATGCTGTCCTTTCACTGAAGGAAATGAGTCCAATCTCTTGTCCCATTTTCCCGCTCAAAAAACATGCATGGAGTGGGTTTACTCTGCCTTATGGTAGCCTTGGAATTTTAAAATTCAGGTGGAAATACAGCAGCTCAAGATTGTGGCAACCAGAATCCTATTGCACAATTTTATGCCACGGAGGGGTGAAAATGTCATCGGCCACAGCCATTTGTGTGAAAGTAAAAAAAAATTCTATTTTACCCCTGCTCATGGTTGTGGGGATTCCCTAGAGATTCCTCTCCTTCAGGCAAAGCCTCGGGAGCTACAAAACTGTTGGAATTTTTGCAAACTTGTATGCTGCCTTTAGTAAGTTTGGCTGGGGGGGGGACCTTTCTGGGTTGGGGTGACTGTCAATCTATCCAGCACAAACCAATCATTATTTCCTGACTCTGAATTCTGAGACAGAGCTCCGCCTCTCTATTCTGTGTCTCTTTCCCTCTCTAGAGTCTGTTGCATTTTATTGCGGAAAGCAGACAGCCATGTTTGTCAGTTTGCTGTTGGATCTGTCCACAACTGCGAGTAAAGAAAACGGTTTCGATTCTTTCTCCTACGAATGTCTCCAAGTGAGTTACTGAGACTGCAAGTGCTAGTTAATGAGAAAAAGGAGGGATTTTTCTTGCTCTTCTGTGCACACCGAGAGGAATTTAAGCAAAAATTCAAAACTCTGGAACAAGAACAGGGAAGTGAACTCTGTGATGCTCCAAAAATCACCATCACCAATTCCCTCCCTGATTCTAAAGTTCCTAAAGGCTCTCCCAGGATGAAAGAGATCCCCAGGGATCCCCCAAACATGTGGGGGTAGGAGGATAAGAAACTTTTAATCCTACTTGATGGCATCAACATAGACTTGCGGGGTACAGTAACACTGCAAGCACCCTGCCATGTTTGTATGCAAAACATTGCAAATATCATCCTACGCATCTCCAGATTGGACTGGGTGGAGGCTCTTGAAACTGAAAGCAGCTGCCAATCAGTGTCCACAATATTGGGATAGGCTGACCAATGCTCTGACTCAGCAGAAGACTGCTGCTCCTGTTCCTGGGTAGCTGATGTTGGATCTCACGTCCCAGAAACCTTAGCAAACATGACCAGTCCTTACAATTCTGGGAATTGTGGCCCAACAACATGCTCTGGTGGTGGGCGGTGGGGAACACACCTCTTTTAGGGTGTGACTTCTCATCAACACAAGCCATGCCTTTTGGACTTTGTGGTGCAGTGGTTCAACAGCAGCACTGAAGCCAAGACTCTGTTCACTGCCTGAATTTGATCCCAATGGGTTCAAGTAGCTGACTGAAGGTTCACTCAGCCTTCCATCCTTCCAAGGTCAGTAAATTGAGTACCCTGCATGCTGGTTTGTGTGCACAATCTCTAGCCTGCATAACTAAATTGTAAACTCCCCTGAAAGTGCTTTAAGCACTATAAGCAGCACATTTTGCTTTTTGCTTTTTTGCAAGTTTCCCACCCCCTGCTTTTTTTTCTTCTTTTCTACACAATTTGCAAAACAGGAAAACTCAATGAGCTTTTCCGTCAGCCTTACCCGGAGCCCTGGATTATAAGCCATAGACTCAGGCAGTTGTAGCAATGGTTGCGCATGAAGGCTACCTTTGAAATTAGATCCTTTGAGTTTGCCGGTGAGACTTTGCCTTTAAAGAGTCTCTTTCCCAGTGATGTCCTTTCTGTTTGTGTAGAAACCTCCAGAGTTACAAGTGTCTACAGTTTGGAGAGATCAGTTCTTGTCACCCTGTTATCAACAAATGTTTTCCTTTTTGAAAAAAGGATTTAAAAAACAAACAGATAACAACTCATGCCCCCATGCTCTCTACTGGCCAGTTTATTTAATTTTTAAAATCTATTTATTCATTTAAAATATTTTATCCCACCTTCTTTCTTGAATGAGTGGGATCTGAGAGATCCAAAATACAGCAAAATTGACCCCCTATTCACCCCAGAGGGGACAAGGGGAATTTTTGAATCATCGAATCATGGAATGATTCTGTTGGAAGGGGCCTCTAATCAAAGCAGATGGAACAGATGGCCATCCCATTTACAACTCATGTTTTAAATCTTTGTTGAAAAATTGGGGGCCTGGGGACCTGGAGGCATCCTTGGGGGTGTCCATGGGCTATTTCCCCCCCAGTGCAGTGGTTGCATGATTTTATGTATTCCTGTTTCTGTTTGTTGCAGTGTTTGTTGCCACAGATCACCTTATCCATCTGGACCATTTCAGGTGGCTGGAAGGGTGCTGGCATCACGTTGGGATGGTTCCCCTCCAACCAGATGTGTTGCTGCCAGGAGGTGGCATTGAGTGATGGCTCCTGTGCGCCCAGGGGTTTGACCGACTAGCTGTCGCGTTAGGGTCCACCGTGTTCCCTGCGCTTTTCAACATCTCTGCACAACGCCTGGGAGAGATCATCTGTCAATTTGGAGTGCTGTGCCATCAATAATGCACTGGCATCCAGCTCTATTTTTCATTTACATCATATTCAGGGGCAGTGGGGTTTTTTTTTTATTCCTGGAATGAAATTATGGGTTGGACAGAGGCTAACGGATTGGAAGACTGAGACTGCAGTGATCAGGGTAAGCTCAGCAGTGGGGGTGATTGTTGCACCCACCTATTCTCACTGAAGAACAAAGTTCCCGGATTCGCTCCATTATGGGAAAATTCACAGTGTTTCCCTTTGCATTGCAGCTTTTATTTTTAAGTGTGCATTTCACTATATACATCTCTCACATCTTTTGCTGTTGTTGTTTAGTCGTTAAGTTGTGTCCGACTCTTCATGGCCCCATGGACCAGAGCACACCAGGCCCTCCTGTCTTCCACTGCCTCCCGGAGTTGTGTCAGGTTCATGTTGGTAGCTTCGATGACATTGTCTATCCATCTATTCCCTTCTCCTCTTGCCTTCACATTTTCCCAACATCAACGTCTTTTCCAAGGAGTCTTCCCTTCACATGAGATGGCCAAAGTATTGGAGCCTCCGCTTTAGGATCTCTCCTTCCAGTGAGCATTCAGGGTTGATTTCCTTCAAAATGCATAGGTTTCTTCCTTTTGCTGTCCAGGGAACTCTCAAGAGTCTCCTCCAGCACCACATCTTTTGTACTCCTTTAAAAATACTTTTTAAAAACAAAATGATGAAGGTCAAGAGCAGATGCCTAGAGTCGTCCGGTGGGCCAGATAGGCGGGGTATAAATTAAATAAATAAATAAATAAATAAATAAAATAAATAGATGAAAAACATCAAGAACAACTCTTAAAATTCAAAACCTAATTAAGAACATTTAAAATAGATTTTATACACTGAACATGCTGAACATGTTCTCCAAAAGCTAGTTCTGTAAATAAATTCTAGACCCTTTCACCAAACGTATGCCAGAAGTTGGAATCTCCTTCCTTGTGATATGAAAACATTGGTTTACATCCTGCCCTCCAGGGGTTCTCAAACTGGGGTCCCCAGATGTTCTTAGACTGCAGTTCCCCAAAGCCTTCACCACTTGCTTTGCTGGCCATGATTTCTGGGAGTTGTAGCCCAAGAACATCTGGGGACCCAAGTTTGAGGACCACCATGACCAGGAGAAAAACAGCATGATCCATGCTCTTCAGTTATTTGGAGATGGCTATCTGATCACTTCTTAGTCTTCTCCAAGTGAACCATATCTAATTCATGCTGGAGGCATTCAAGAGAAAACTAGGCAACCATCTCTCAAAAATCTGCTTTGATTTGGATTCCTGCACTGAGCAGGAGGGTTGGACTTGACGGCCTTATAGTCCCCTTCCAACTCAAGTATTTTAAGATGCCATTCTATGATTCTATTAAATTTTCCTCATAGTACTTTGTTTCTGGAGCCTTTCCCAGGTTGGTTACCTTCTTCTGGAGACATTTCAGCTTGTCAACATCCTTCTCAAAGAACCTGCAAGTTCCCTGGAGAAAAACCACACATGGGTCTCCCATGCTTAAATTCAGCATTCTAGTCATTGCCCCATCTTGGCCCCATTGTTGTTGTTTAGTTGTTTAGTCATGTCCGACTCTTCTTGACCCTATGGACCAGAGCACGGCAGGCCCTCCTGTCTTCCACTGCCTCCCGGAGTTGGGTCAAATTCATATTGGTAGTTTCGGTGACACTGTCCAACCATCTCGTCCTCTGTCATTCCCTTCTCCTCTTGCCTTCACACTTTCCCAACATCAGGGTCTTTTCCAGGGAGTCTTCTCTTCTCATGAGAAGACTCCCTGGAAGGCCCCATTAATTGTTTCCAAAATCTTCTCTAGTTAAAGACCAGTAGAAAACACCGATGAGGCGCCCTAATGCAAACGAAGTCAACGTCGTCATCATTATTCCCAGCAGCATCCCTTTGTCTGTTTTATTACAGCCATTATGTGGGGAAATAAATAGCTATTTGTTATAGGGCCCTGTTTTACAAAAATCAAACCTTTCGTATTTGAAAGCCTTTTGCTTTTCCTTAATTAAAAACACATCAGGCTTGGGATAAAGTACTGTGGGGGTGAGGGAGGGGGAGGAATCTTCCATGGTGTCCCATTTTACAGCTGGCAAGCAAATTTCTAATAAAATGGTTTTTGAAAGGAATATTGCCTTCATTCAAATCTCCTATAAAAACTATCCATCCATTAATTCCAATTAATGACACTACAGCATTTCCGTTAACACTGGTAGTAATTCTTGGCTAATGGATGATTTTCAAGAAAATCAGAATCAATGTAACTTTGGACAGGGCCTTACAGAATTAATTTACTGCTTTGATGCAGGTTGAACAAAGCACTGGTGCCTCCCCAAGCATGTAAATCATCGTGGTTTAAAATTCTTTCCACTATGCAAACCACGTCGAGGGCTCTACCAAGCTTTTATGCAGCAAAAAGCAGTAACCGGCTTGAAAACCCAGCCTAGGATATATTATTACATTCTTTCTTTCCTTGCGTGTATGATCAGGGCATCTCCTTCCATTCGACTGATGGAAGCAGAGCTTAGGAAAAACCCTCTGTAATTTTGAACACAAGTCTCAAAATTACAGAGTTGTGTTCCCGAAACAATCTTTTCATTCCTCTGATCATGGGGTATGTCTCCATACCCCTTGAAATGGCAGCATTTTCATTCCAAAGGGTATGAACATCTGGGATTTGACCCCATGCCGTGTCTCCAGGTTGACGGGATAGTCCAGGGGCTTAGGTGTCTGGCTGGGGACCAGAGGGTGAGAGTTCTATTCCTCGGCTGTGACTCCTGTGAGGAGAACCAGCCTGTGTGGTCTTGGGCAAGCTGCACTGCCTCAGAAGAAAGGAATGAGAAATCAATGATTACTCTCTTAATCCCTTGAAAATCCCACGAGCCAGAATTGACTTGATGACATCATCATCACTGTATCTCCAGAATTCTGAAGTGAGAGCCTTGAGGAGTCTCAAGGTGCATTGCTTAAGCTTCAGTACTGCAGTCAAGACTCTGCTTGAGACCTGCTTTCAGAGTCTTGAGGGGTGCAGGTCGCTGGCTCAATGTTGACTCAGCTGTCCGTCCTTCTGAGGTCAGTAAACTGAGTACCCAGCTCAGTGGCCGGGTGGGGGGAGTCTGCATGATAAAATTGCAAGTGGTATGGGGCGGTACATAACCAGTACACTTTAAGTCGTATGACTTGGTGATGTGGCAAGGCCTGGTGATGTCACAAAGATGACAACCCTTCAAAGTAAAAAAAAAATCTGGAAAGTGAAAAGGTCCAGGCATTTGGCCAGTTGTCCATTCCTCCTGTACATCATTTGTTGTTCTAACTTTTTTCCCCAATTTTTTTTTATTTTTTAGCATAAGGGGTGACAGGAAGGAAAAAGGGAATTGGAATTAATGAGGAAGAGGAGAGACAATGACATACCAACATCCATTCTATACCTATTGCCATATCAAGATTTTAAGTTATTTTGTTTACTCTTTTCTGCCTTCTAGATTAAGTTCTCATTTCAATATATGCTATTTACACGCTGCCTGTTAATTCAGTCCAGTTGTTGAATAGATCCCATCTTTCTGTTGCCTATTTCAAGGGATAGTCCTTATCAGGTCTCATACTCAGTAAAAACAGTTCTGGGGTTAATGGCACCTTACAGAGCAATATTTGTTGCAACATTTCTTGTTCTAACTTTTGATGCATCACAGGCAAGTTACATGAACAAGAATGGCCACAGGTAGACATCTGTCAGTCTGTCTAAGTTCATGTCTGTGTTGAGATAAAAGCACCAAATATTCACACGGGTACTATGACAAAAAAAGTTGGCAGCCCTGAGATCCTCAAAGAATTCATCAGCAGAAAGGTTTCCTAGTAGTTGGGTGGGTTTTCTCAACAGATGCGAAGACGAATTACATTTTTGACTTCTTGCTGCGTTTGAGTTCGGGGCATCACAACTTAAGATGGATATTGACAAGCTGGAACATGTCACAGACTGGTAATCAATGATAAATAGTCTGCAAGGTTTTTTTTTTCAGTTGAGGAAGAGTTGAAGGAATTATGTACAGCACGTTGAGTCCAGAAAAGAGAAGAGTAAGTGGTGGCATCTCCAAATAACTGAGCGGTTGTCACATGGAAGATAGTGCAACCCGTTTTCTTCCCCTTCAGAAGGAAGGATCAAAACCAATGGATCCAAATTGCAGGCAAAGAGAATCAGACTAAACACTAAGAAATCAATGACAGTAAGAGCTGATCAGCAGTGGGATGGCTTGCTTTGAAAGGTTGGTGACTCTTCGTCACTGGAGGTTTTTTGAACTGGTTGGATGGCCACCTGTCACGATGCTTAAGCTTTCAATTTCTCTGCCTTAGCATAAAATCAGAACCACATATTCCACCATTGGAAGGGAGGATCTGAATGCTATATTATTAAAAGTCTGATCTGAATCCCTTCCTAAGAGCCTGATCCTGATGACAATAAAAACAGCTCTTGTATTGGGTTTTGCTAAAAGCAACCCGACTCAAATTTAAGTGTACATTAGAAGTATGTGCCTGTTCATGGGCATGAGTTTTCCTGCTTCTCCACCTCAGGTACTTTTGCTTTGGGGTGGACATAGGATTGATTCATTGGAATTGATTCCACGTATATGAATGCCCTTGACAGAAGAGAAACATGCTGTCACTCGCCCTCTTGATGCCCCCGTGCCAGCCTGAATGCCCCACCACCAGCCTGCCATCTCACCCACCTGCCTGATTGGCCTCCCCACAAGCCGCAACACTCCCCACCAGCCTCATTGGCCACGTTGAACACCCACTGCCAGCTTGGTCATCCCCCCAACAGCCCAATCACATCGTGCCCTCTCAATTGCATCCTTGCCAGCCTGATAGCTCCCCGTCACCTCACACCCACGACTAACCTTGTTTTTACTACTAGCAGCAGCAAATGTGAAGGTGCACAGACGGACAATAAACTTTTCGATGTGGGCTGACGCCCACGTGACTTTAGCTCAACTCCAAAAGGCATGATCACTCTTCTGGTTTATTCTGGCAATGGGATCAGGCTCTCAGCCATATTTGTGGCACTGGCTTGGGGTCGCCACATCTCTTTGATGTTCAGCTTTTCATCTTTAATAGACATCACAATCCTTGTCATGCTGGCTATTGTTATACATATGGGTTTATTCTGATACCTATGGAGGCAGTGACAGATTTTACTTTCTTGGGCTCCATGATCACTGCAGATGGTGACAGCAGCCACTAAATTAAAAGACACCTGCTTCTTGGAGAAAAGTGATGACAAACCTCGACAGCATCTTAAAAAGCAGAGACAGGACTTTGCTGACAAAGGTCCACATAGTCAAATCTATGGTTTTTCCAGTAGCAATGTATGGAAATGAGAGCTGGACCATGAAGAAGGCTGACCGCCAAAAAGCGTGAATTGATGCTTTTGAACTCTGGTGCTGGAAGAGACTCTTGAGAGTCCCCTGGACTGCAAGGAGAACAAACCTATCCATTCTGAAGGAAATGAACCCTGAGTGCTCACTAGAAGGACAGATCCTGAAGCTGAGGCTCCAATACTTTGACCATCTCGTGAGAAGAGAAGACTCCCTGGAAAAGACCCTGATGTTAGGAAAGTGTGAAGGCAAGAGGAGAAGGATCAACCTACGACTTTTTTCTGTGTCAGGCTAAGGAGAAGGCACCTTCCCCACAATTCTATGTACAGAAGCAAAACTGGATAGGCAGTTGAATATTTTGGCAACACTGGTGAGAGAATAGGTCTTCCTTTTCATCTAAAGGAAAGCTAAGGATCAAATTAAGCGAAAATAATTTTTTTTAATGTCATAAACCCATTTTCATATCCACAATATAATTTTAGTAATCAGATTTGCAAATTCGGCCTCCCAATGACCAATGACAAAAGAAAACATAGTGGAATGCAAGATAAAGAGATGAGAAAAAAGAACATGCTATGTCAAACATTTTTACTACTTGAAAGAGCACTGCTTCTAAATACAGTGGTGCCTCGCTTAACAATTACCTCGTTAAACGACAAAACCGCTTTATGATGAAGTTCCTATGAAGTCCTTCATGATGTTCCTATGGGGAAAATTTGCTTGACGATGATCGGTTCCCTGTTTCGGGAACCGATTTTTTGCTAGACGACGATTCTAAAACAGCTGACTGGTAGCTCTAAAAATGGCCGTCCGCTGTGCAAAATGGCTCCCCGCTGTTTTTAGCACTGCTTCCTCGCTTTACAGGCACCAGGAAATAGCTGCCCTATGGAGGATCTTCGCAAAACGAGCAGGTATTTTGCCCATTAGAACGCATTGAATGGTTTTCAATGCATTTCATTGGTTTTTTAAAAAATTCGCTTGATGATGATTTTGCTTAACGGAACGGATTATCATCGTCAACTGAGGCACCACTGTACACACTAACTGTATTGTCTAATTTGGCTTTCAGTGGATGCAGGACAGATCAACATTATGGTAAGTTTGAGGAAGAAGGGATATCAGGGGATATCTGCCTTTTAAAACAGTTTCCTTATACAGTTTCCTTAAACAGTTTCCATTTTTATACAGCCAGCCCTGAATCTAATGTAAATCTAACGGAATCATTCAAGCTAGAGGAGAGAAAATGGCATTGTTTTTACCGTGGCCTAGAAGTGTAAGATTACTTAGAGGTAAGATATTATGTGGAGAGCTTTGTCACACCAATCTCAGTCTAGCTGACATGAGATTTAGGGTCTTTTAATGGGATGTGGTGCGGGTTAAACCAGAGAAACCTCTGTGTGCTGCAAGGTCAGAAGACCAGCAGTCGTAAGATCGAATCCACGCGATGGAATAAGCTCCCATCGCTTGTCCCAGCTCTTGGTAACCTAGCAGTTTGAAAGCATGTAAATGCGAGTAGATAAATAGGTACTACCATGGTGGGAAGGTAACAGCATTCCGTGTCTAGTTGTGCTGGCCACATGACCACGGAAACTGTCTATGGACAAATGCTGGCTCTACAGCTTGGAGACGGGGATGAGCACCGCCCCCTAGAGTCGGACACGACTGGACTAAATGTCAAGGGGAACCTTTACCTTTACCTACTAATGGTTCAGTGAGTTAACTATCTGGAGCCAGAGGTTGAGACTTCAGTTTCCCACTGTGCATCCTAGATAGAGCCAGCCTGTGTGGCCTTGGGCAAGCTGCACAATCCCAGGATTCCCTCCACACAAGGAGGAGGGAATGGTAAACCACTTCTGAGTACTCTCTGTCTGGAAAACCCTGGAAAAGACTGAGTAAATCAGAACTGATTTCTCAGTGCAAGCTCCATGGCCCCAAGACCACCACCCAAAGGAGGGCTTCCGAAACCACTTCTGAGTGCTTTATATCTAGACAACCCTGGGAAAATGTATGTAAGTGGGAATCAATGTGGCAGAATGTAATTAACGATAAATGACTCCCAACCATGAATTTTGGATCATGTTCATATTTAGATTTTCTGCCACGCCCACCATTGCTCTGTGTGACCCACAAACTGCATCTATGGCTAACCACTCGTAAAGTCACACCAGTGGAGGTATCTGCATCAGGAGGTAAGGCTCCACAATAGCTAGCAATACGGCCAAGACAGGAAAGTCTTTCTCCTGCTTGGACTACATAGGGCATACTTATACTCATTGTTTTAATATTCACACTTGCACGTATGCAGATACATCACCTTTGGAAACTTTGGGAATTATACTTCTACTAGGAGACTCAGCGAGTCTTGAAAAGTCTTTGCTCAGCACCTTCCCGAGCAACAACCCCCAAGATTCTTTGGGGAAAAGCTGCCGTATTTATTCTGGTTTAAAACCAATATACGATTGCTAGGGTGGAGAGCTGGGGTCAAAATGCCACCCTTCCCTTCTTATGTATCTCCAGGAACCGTTCCCAAGGATTGATTTATTCCACTGCGCAATCCAAGTGTGCCTGAAAAAAATCCAATAAAGGCTCTTACTTTGTGTTGAGCATCAAGGTGGACCGGCATTTAATTCAAA
Source organism: Pogona vitticeps (assembly GCF_051106095.1). NCBI lineage: Eukaryota > Metazoa > Chordata > Lepidosauria > Squamata > Agamidae > Pogona > Pogona vitticeps. The sequence goes on along the minus strand of NC_135786.1, from coordinate 10,034,497 downwards.
ACCGCATGGATCAGGGGAGATCTGGTGTGAGTCAGCACTTCTCTTCCACGCAAGAGTGCTGCTCGTGTGATGGGAGCACAGTTCGTCTGCGGGGATGGGAAGAGCCACAGCGGGACGTGCCGCCCGAGCATCCTAGCCTTCAGCAAAGGACAATAAGTCAACTTAATAGAAATCAGTTTCCAGATCACACGGCTCCCGTAACCTGTCATTTTCTGAATGGCTTTATTATAGCCTTCCCTCAGCCCTTCAGTCATTGTAAGAGCTACACTCCTTCCTGCCTCTCCCCCGTAAATCGGTTAAACAGATTGCCCGCTGACGGTAACGCTGTACAAAGGAGACAAACACTGGCAGGAAAAGCCGAATAATATTGACTTCTATATTAATAAGCCCTTGTCTCGAAGGGCTACATTTTCCTCTCAGTTACACAGACTGTGCCTCAGCTACTGTGTTATTTGGGTAGGGCTAGCTGGCAGAATGTGGAGATTTCCCACTGGGCTTTCTCTTCCGATCCATGCGTTTCTCGAAACAAGAGGGGAATCGGATCTGTCCACAGGGGCAGCGGTGATCCATGAAGCTCAGTATGTGCCAGTGGCAGCCCTTGACTGATGTCCCCAGGGCATTAAATCCTCCCTAGCCTTTGCTCTGAACTTTATCTCAGGTGCAGTATTCATCACCCAAGAGAAATGGAGATTTTTCTGCCTTTGTAGGGATGTGCTGGGATGGCATGTGGTCAATCCGACTAGAGTCTTCTATTATGATCACAGTGCTGTGAAGGAGCCAGGACTAGCTAAAGCAAGAGGTCTGGATGACATTACCATCATTAGAAGAGTTGTTGTTGTTGTTGTTGTTGTTTAGTCGTGTCCGACTCTTCGTGACCCCATGGACCAGAGCACGCCAGGCCCTCCTTTCTTCCACTGCCTCTTGGAGTTTGGTCAAAGTCATGTTGGTAGCTTCGGTGACACTGTCCGACCATCTCCTCCTCTGTCGTCCCGTTCTCATCTTGCCTTCACACTTTCCTAACATTAGAAGAAACCATAATATTATCTTTCACCACCATTTCCCTGTTGCTTCCAGGCTTCCTTGAAATCCTCACTATAACTGAGGGGGCAAACAGAAGGATTTTTTCCTTGAAGAATCATAGTTACAAGCTGTTCCTCTTGTAATACAAATTATTCTGGAATGGTTTGACTATTAAGAACCCTTAGCTTTTATAAAAGGCCAGCTTCTGCTGAAAATGAAAACCACCATAATTGATTTAAAAAAAATATGGACTGCCACAGATGCCTGCATTTTTGATCTGTCTGTCAAGGTTTCTTGGTACGGAATGCAATGATGAGAGGCTGCACTTTGGGATTTATCTGTCCCTTACGGCATAAACAACTCCTGATAAGGGGACCTAAGGCAGCTCACAATATTAAAAGAACAGAATTAAAAATATAATGAATTGAACAATGCAAAACAATTTAACAGTTAAACAATTAAACTGTACACAAATTAAAATACAATTTAATAAGTAAAAGCAGGTAAAACATTTAAAACTATCTTAATTCTAAGAAGGCATTCAGGGATTCAATAATTATTGTGAAAAGCCTGCCTGAAAAGGCTGGTCTTCTGCTGTCAACAGAAGGACAAATGTAAGAGAGCCAGCTTGATTCCATAACCTGGGAGCTGCCACAGAAAAGGCCCCCCTCTCATGTCCCCATCAAGATCATGGCCACTGGTCCCATCACCTCCTGGCAAATAGGAGGGGAAGATATGGAGGCGGTGACAGATTTTACTTTCTTGGGCTCCATGATCACTGCAGGTGGTGACAGCAGCCACGAAATTAAAAGACACCTGCTTCTTGGGAGGAAAGCAATGACAAACCTCGACAGCATCTTAAAAAGCAGAGACATCACCTTGCCGACAATGGTCCGCATAGTCAAAGCTATGGTTTTTCCAGTAAAGATGTATGGAAGTGAGAGCTGACCATAAAGAAGGCTGAACGCCGAAGAATTGACGCTTTTGAATTGTGGTGCTGCAGGAGACTCTTGAGGGTCCCCTGGACTGCAAAGAGAACAAACCTCTCCATTCTGAAGGAAATCAACCCTGAGTGCTCACCGGAAGGACAGATCCTGAAGCTGAGGCTCCAGTACTTTGGCCATCTAATGAGAAGAAAAGACTCCCTGGAAAAGACCCTGATGTTGGGAAAGTGTAAAGGCAGGAGGAGAAGGGGACAACAAAGGATGAGATGGTTGGACAGTGCCATTGAAGCGACCAACATGAATTTGACCCAACTCCGGGAGGCGGTGGAAGATAGGAGGGCCTGGCGTGCTCTGGTCCATGGGGTCACAAAGAGTCGGACATGACTAAACGACTAAACAACAACAACAACAACAACAACAACAACAACAACAACAACAACAACAACAACAACATATCACCATCAGTTGTGCTTATGCTGGCAATGGGACCAAGAGGAGGGTCTCCCCTGATGATCTTAAATGTACAGAAGACTCAGATGGAGTGATGTGGTCCTTCAAATAGCCTGGACCCAAGCTATATAGCGCTTTTATATGTAATGGCCAGCACTTTGAATTGAGCCTGGAAACAGACTGGTAGCCAGAATGTGAGATTAAAAGAATTCAGATGGGGTAAAGCAGAGATTTGTCTAACCAGGCGTTCAGTGCTTAAAGCTTGAAAGTTTAGATTTGGCTGGCTGGAGCTTCAACCAAATCAGTGCTCAGTTATGGCTCCCACTTCTTCTCACTGGTTTCAAATCTCTGAAACCCCCCCCCCCCAAATATGGCAGGCATGCACAACGTGGTTGCTTCCACGCTGGGAATGCACCTAACAAATATGGCCAGCATACATGGAGGAGAATTTTGTTTTAGTCAGTGTAGGGGGAAGTGACTAAAATTCCCAAAACTCATTCACAGTTAAAACTGCTTGTCTTTTACGTAGGTGTCCTGACCATCCGTCTTTTCCTGATATTGAGCACAAGGGGGGACCCAGTGAGCTGAACTAGAAGTGAAATCTCTCCTCCCTCATGGCAATCTAATTGTAATCTCATGATCCCTGGAGCAAATTCCCTCACAGTGTCCTTGCACAGAACCTTTGAGACAGAAAGAGCCTGGGATTTTTAAAAACTTGGGTGCAGAAAAACAGACAGTTCCCATTTGCACAATTTTCCCATTTATTTTACTTATTTAAAATATTTTTACCCCACCTTTCTCCTTAAAAAGGACCCAAGGTGGCTCACATAATAAAAAAAGACTAGATCTGAACGCTCAAAACAGTACACATAGAAACTTTTTTTAAAAAACTTTTTTTAAAAGCCACTCTAAAATGGTAAACAAAAGCAACACCAAGAACGTATTCAAAGCAACAAGGCAAATACTCCATTTAAAAATCTCTCTCTTCTGAGGGGGAAGCCTGCCTGAAGAGAAAGGTCTTTGCTTGTGGAAGGACAAAAATCACCTCCAGTGGGAGGGAGTTCCAGAGTCTGGGAAGCAGCAACAGAGAAATCCCCACATTTTGTCCAACTCCCACTATAAGATAAGTCACTGCTATCATTCCTCTTTTCCCCTGAGACTGGAAATAAGGGTGAACACAATGGCTTAGTGCAGGGGTCCCCAGCCCTCAGGCCATGAACTAGTACCAGTCTGTAGCCTTTGAAGGACTGGCCGACTGAGACAGATCTTCGAGGGCCGAAGGAACACGTGCGTATGCACATGCACTCCTGTACACATGACTGCCCCGAGCACACATACTCATGCCCCACATTCATGCACAGATGTCTGCCCCCCACATTCATGCACCCCTGCCCACCCCCCACAAGCCCGCCTGACCCCTGTCCACCCATCCGCACACACACTCGCACAGATACACGCGCACACACATACCACATGCACGTACGTACATACGCCCACCCCACCCCCGGTCCTTGGGAGAATGGTCTTCAACTAAACTGGTCCCTGGCATTAACACATTTGGGGACCACTGGCTTAGAGGATTTATAGCAGACATGAATTGAAAATATGGACTTCCTGATCTGTAGCTTAGTCTCTTTTGACATTGGACTGCACATTAAAATCTAGTGACATAAATACCTTCCTGAGCTTCTAGAAAAATTTTGAGCTTTACTAATTTTCCCACAGAAGGGAGGAGTTCCACAGTTATAAACAACTATCTTGCCTTCTAATTCCTTCTGTCCATGATCTACTGCCAAATGACTGGGCAATGTATTTCAGAACTTCCATTGCTGTCGTTTTCAAAAGGACCTCAGGTATAGCAGTGACACAAACTGCAGCAAATACAAGTTCAAGGGTCCTGATATGTAATTTTAAAGGACTAGCTCTGGTCCCTGGGGTCACGAAGAGTCGGACACGACTAGAAGACTAAACAACAACAACAAGCTCCACAATATGAAAAGATTTTGGCGAAAGATGCATATTTAATAAGCTTCAAAAATTACCCCCACAAAGAGCTCATTACAGTCATTGGGCATTAACACTAATTTTGATTATGATTTATTTAAAATAAATCATGCATGTCAGGCATTAAATCAGTGTGGAGTTAATAAACACACGACACTCCTTATGTGTTAGACCTCACCTACCGATTCTGTTGTATGGAAGTGAGAGCTGGACCATAAAGAAAGCTGACCGCCGAAGAATTGATGCCTTTGAATTGTGGTGCTGGAGGAGACTCTTGAGAGTTCCCTGGACTGCAAAGAGAAGAAACCTATCAATTCTAAAGGAAATCAACCCCAAGTGCTCATTGGAAGGACAGATCCTGAAGCTGAGGCTCCAGTACTTTGGCCATCTCATGAGAAGAGAAGAATCCTTGGAAAAGACTTTGATATTGGGAAAGTGTGAAGGCAAGAGGAGAAGGGGACGACCAAGGATGAGATGGTTGGACAGTGTCATTGAAGCGACCAACATGAATTTGACACAACTCCGGGAGGCGGTGGAAGATAGGAGGGCCTGGCGTGCTCTGGTCCATGGGGTCACGAAGAGTCGGACACGACTAAACGACTGAACAAACAAACAAAACCGATTCTGCATTTATCAACAATATTTCCCTTTCTCACAACCAAAGTATGTTTGACAAAAATAAAGGTATAACAATTTGAAAACTATATCTTCATTCTCAAAGTATATATAAAATATATGTTTACAATGTTATCTTCTGAGAGCTTCCCTCTCTGTTGAAGTTTGATTTTAACAAAGACAAGACAGAATGAATCAAATCATGCTGCTAAGTTTCAAATAAATCACTGAGATTTTGGATAGTTGTGGCAAAGTAACATTCCATTACAGTGGTGCCTCGCTAGATCATAATCCGTTCCACTGAAATCTCTGTTTAGCGAATTCATCGTCTAGCAAAAAGCATTTCCCCATTGGAATGCATTGAAACCTGTTTAATGTATTCCAATGGGGAAGAATTGTCGTTGTCTAGTGAAGATCGACCATAGGAAAGCTGCTTTGCGAAACGCCGATCAGCTGTTTAAATAGCTGTCTTGTGAAGCTTAGGTCCCGAAAACACTCGTTTTGCGAGCATGGAGGGAGCTGTCAAAATTGTTGTCTAGCGAAAATTGGTTTGCGAAGCAGGGACCAAACATTGTCCAGCGAAATTCCCCCATAGGAATCACTGTTTTGCAAATCGCTATAGCGATCGCAAAAAGTCAATGTCTAGTGAAAAAACTGTCATGCAGGGTAACTGTCTAGCAAGGCACCACTGTATTTTGAAGGGTGAAACTAAGCCCTATGATGGAAACCAAGTTCTGTGAGAAAAAGCTGAAAGAACTGGGCATGTTTAGCCTTGAGAAAAGAAGGGGGGAGAGAGAGATAGGGTAGCACTTTTCAAATACTTGAAAGGTAGTCATAGAAAGGAGCGGCAGGATCTGTTCTGAATCATCCCAGAGTGCAGGATTCATGATAATGGGCTCAAGTGACAAGAAACCAGATTTAGTCTAAATATCAGGGGGGAAAAAACTTCCTAACTGTTAGAACAGTATGACAATGGAACCAATGACCTCTCGAGGTAGGTCGTGAGCACTCTGATGCTGGAGACATTCTAGAGAAAACAGGAAAACCCTCTGTCAGATCCGCTTTGAATTGGATTGCTCCACTGAGCAGACAGTTGGACTTGATGGCCTTAGAGGCCCCTTCCCACTTGATTATTCTATGACTCTATAAATATTATCTTTTAAAATTATACGTATTTGTGAGTATTTATAAACTACTTACGTTTGGCAATTTCAAAGCCGTATACAACATAAACACACACTCTTGTCTTC